>NC_058159.1:15526954-15606465 GCF_020080835.1 Cotesia glomerata | reverse complement strand
GACCAAAAGAAATTTAATAATTCCGATGAAAACTCTATTACCCATCATGAAGCTTTGAATTATATACTCAATTCACAATATTCCAACAGTAATGTTATGTTGGATAAAAGTTGCGAAAAATTTGATGTTTCCTCAGTTGATTTAGATAGTTTACTCCAAAAAACAGTAAAAAATACACATGACTTTACATCCGATGAGGTATTACATAAATACTCAATGCTTAAGAAGACAACCAGATTTTTATTAAAACTCTTGTTTTTTATTATCGACGTAGCGTGTTTGAATAGCTTTATAATTCACTATAATAAAGTAAACCACACATTATCTCGAAAAGAATTTTTAAAGCAGCTTGGCTTAGCCCTGGTCAAAGATGAAATAAAAAAACGAGCCACCTGTCAATATTTATCAAGAGATTTGCGTGATAATGCTGCTCATTATTTGTCAATAAAATGTCAACCAAAAACTTTTGACAAAATAAATAAAAAACCTGTCCGATGTACTGTCTGCCCTCGGAAAGCAGACAAGAAAGTCCGCTCATTTTGCTCCAAATGTGAAAAACCTATGTGTCAAAGTCATATGATTACATTGTGTTGTAACTGTCAAGAAGCCTTTTAAATGAAATTTAATTTAATTTCTACTATACTTGCACAATATACAATTATTCAACAATAGTAAATTGATGCTTCAAATAAATGCAGAAATAAGAATCTACTCTCTTTCTTGAAATTTTGTTTATTAAAAATCATAAGGATTTCATGTATTTAATAAAGTAAAATCTTATCAAGTGAATAAATAACCTACAATTTGAAGAATTATTTTAAGAAAACTCAATAATGGATGATGAAAAAAAAAGTTAGACACTTTTTTTTTAAAGTTAGTGTCAAGATGGTTTAGTTTGTTAATTATTAAACATAAAAATTAAATCAAAATACTTGATTTATTTATAACATTAGTCCTAATGTCATAAGTTATGACTTATAACTTATTTGTAGTAATTTAAACAAAGCAGCTTGGTTTTTACTCGTACGATAATTTGCTTATATTTTTTTCATGAAATATTTATTTTCATTAAATGACTTTAATAATAGTTATTTATTAAGATGACTGCATATTTTTAAGTCAAACAATGCTACAAACATTTTTTTTTGCTTGTGTATAAATTTCAATTTTTAATTTGTAATGGCATTATTGAAAATTGATTTTATTCTCAGAATAATTTAATCCAAAATATTGATTAATATGAAATTATTTTATTTATAAGAAAAAGATAGTTAAAACATATATTCGTGAGGTGAGTAATTTATCAACATTTAATTGATTTTTGATACATTTTCGAAAATTATTATCATGCCAACTATCTCATAAAGACATCAGTTGATTTTAAAATTCATATCACTTATATATATGTAAAATATATACCAACTATAATACTACAATATATAGTAAATATCGCAAATTAATATTTTAAAAAAATATTATAAATATATGTGTGTAAATTTATCACTTTCAATTGTAATTTTGATATTGCACTGAATATGTCATGTCAATCGCCTAATGTTTTTTGAATTTTAATAACACTAGTTTTTATTTTGTAATTTTATGGCAAATTTTGTTAATTATGCTTTTATCAATAAAGCATCATAATATTCCTGATAATATGAAGATAAAATTCTTTATTTAGAATTCTGAGGAAAATTTTAATAATGACTCTTGTTTTAATAACCAGAGTAAATTTTTAACTAATAATACTAAATTAATCGAAGCAAAATTGAGTATATCTGCTCTTATCTGCTCTAACGATTTAGAATAATCAACTCGAAGAGAAGTGGAAAATAAAAATTTTTTCATGATTAATTAAATTCTAAACGTTATTTCAATATTGGGACAGACAACAACATTTATATTCAAAATTTGATGTTATGAACTCAACGTAGCATGTTTATAGTTAATTTTAGAAAAACGTCAACTGAAGTAAATTCCTCTACACTAAAATTAAAAAAAAATTAATTTATTTTTTTAGATATATGTTCAAAGAAAACTAGAAATTGCAGACATTTTAAAAAATAATTTCTTAAAACAACATTCAACTTAATTTTTTATAATACTTTCTTGATAATCATTAAATGACATGACAAATTAATTAATTTAAAAAAATAGTTTGAGAAATCGAATAAATCTCATGCATTCTGTGTGTTGACATTTACTCATGTCGATAAAGTCATGTCCTTCTACCTCAATCGAGCAGTAAATTGGATTAAGGTGAAGAAGACATTCATAAAAAGATTGTTGGTGCTCTTTTGTCTCAAGAATAGCCATTTTAGTTTAAACTATTACGCATTATTCTTAAATGTGTTTTTTAATTAGCAAAAAATGACTAAATTAGTATTTGATCCTGTGTTAAAAAAATATTTGGTAGTAAGAAACCATACACGTATTTCAAGAAAATGCTTGCTACTTGGAGATAACAGTAAGTATCGAGAATATTAATAATTCTATCATTATTTGTCTAATGGGTGATAATAACTTTATTTAAATAGATATACCCAATTATCTTATTACACATTTGCTGTACACAAATTTTTTTCTTTTTGTTGACATAAAAAATTTTTACAATTTCTCATCATAGGTTATCATGAAAATTTGGTCGACATCTCGAACAAATTGAATAAAGGTTTACCTAAGCTTCGGCTGGCTCGAATAGGATACTCCTCAGGAAAAGCAATACTGAATAAAAATTTCAAGCGTGATATTCAGCGGGATTCGAGTCAAAATGATATTTTTAAGCTCCATGATGATATTTCTGATGATTCATTTAATGTGGAAGAAACCATCAAAATTAAAAATTCTGTTCACGAGTTCTCTGAAATCTCGTCAGTTAAGGTAAACATTTTTATCATTCATATTAACTAGATCAATTATTTTCAGGTGATAAGCCTTTAGTATAACGTTCATTTAGACTGCAATAATTAATAATCTTTCAGAAAAAAATAAACAATAAAGAAACTTACAATTTTCAGAAAACTTTTGATGACGTTTTTTATGAAGAACTTCATAAGGAATTACGTAATCAATCTGACATAATGAGGATGGAATCGGTCATAAGTAATACGACTACAAAAAATTACTGTCTAATACACGATGAAGAGCCTATGATATGTCAACAATTTGATGCGCCGAAAGTTAGAGAGCAATATCAGGTATGTAAACTGATAATTATATGTCAAAGTATAAATTTTTATGACTTTTCATCCTATCAGGTGTTCTTGTGAAGCACTATATACATTATTTTCTCTTTACAATTATATTTTTAATCTAAGAAACAAATATTAGGAATTCAGATATATTAAAACGAGTTATATAACGTAACGTTAACATGTATAATAGAAACTCACTTAGTAATTCAATTAAGATTCAATACGAATTTTTATTTTTTCTTAATTTATCCACAAATATCAATTTTATCTTATTAAATAAGTTCTACATTTTTTATAATTTAATTTTTTAATTCACTTGATATTTTCAATTATTTCTCATAATTAAATTACTTAAATTTTTAGCAAAATTCGAAAGATAAAGTCATTATTCAACCCGAACTGCAAGACAATGACACAGATATGATTACTAAATCTTATAAAAAACGATCAAATGAAGATATCCATCATGGATATGATAAAGATGAAGCAGCTATTCACAAGAAAGCTACAGTACGAGAAATTGCAGAAGTAAATAAGGTATTTAAAACATTTTAATTTATTAATGTAGAAATATTCGAATCTAAAATATTGTGAATAACTTTTAATTACTTCTTTCAGGTTCAATTATGTCAGAATATGGAAGGTGGGTCGAGTGGATCGTTAAATCAGCAGCTTGAAGACGGAAATAATAGAGTAGTTCCAATAGACTATGATCGTGAAAGGCAATTTGAGTTTGAAGATGCATTATTACCAGATAATTTAAATGATATTCAAACTCTTTATGATTCTGAGAAAGACATACTTCAATACTCTTCGAATTATGAGGTTCACTTTGTATTACTTTTCAAAAATATAATGTTATTATTCAAGGTAGTAATGTATATGCTGCATGAGTCAAATATTAAATGCAAAATCTCATTTTATTTACGTAGTAGACTGACCTATGCAAAATTACATTAGAAGAAAAGAAACAGAGGTCATTTTTCATCCTTTTTTTCTATTTATTATGGCTCTTACATGCTCTGAATCTCTATTTTTAAGTATACGAAATAGTAAATCAGGTATTTTCTTTCATTTTTCGATTTCTTAATAAATCTGATCATTACTTTTGAGAAATAAAAGAACTGTGATTTCTTGAAAGAGTCGATATTAATCGCAAAATTTTTCTTATTTTAATCAAGTCTCTGTAGTTGAAAAATTTAATGTGATTATTACTTTGTTATGTTCTGATAAAGTACTAAATTTCATTAAATTATGACCAATAACTTTACGGCCCACAGTACTACCTTAATAAAATTTTTAATCAATATCATTATATTGAATGTACTAAATGTTGAAACTGTAATACCTTGGACTTTTAAAAATTTCTCACAGATATCAGATCAACTTAACACAATTCTGGCTTATCAATTAGATGGAAGAACAGTTGACATAATGAGAGATCATGATGATATGAGTGATAATGATAACGATGCTGGATCTTCATTATCACCAGTTGCTTTGCGTCCTCGGCCAATTATAAATAATGTTTCTCTCTCTGAATCAGACTCTAATGATTTCAATAGTGAAAAATTAGATTACACGGACGACATGACTTCAACTTTTGTAGAAAATTCCGCCGAAGATAGAGAAAATTCAACTTTGCCCATCAACCCAAGCGATGATGAAGTAGAAATACCAACTTACGAATCAATAAATGGTAATCAAGAAGAAAATACTAAAATCAATGGTGATTTGGGAATACTTGACTTAGCTATCTCTAATGGGATTGGCTTGACGACTCAGAAAGGATCTTGTGATAATTCTAAACTGACTGTTCAACTATCTAATGTTCCTCGATGGAAAAAAGGTTACTCGTGTCCTTTTTGTCACAAAATTATCATTGGTCAATTACCAAGACATATAAGGACAGTTCATCGTGATATTGAAGATGTTAAAAAGCTAAACAACACAACAAAAGGTAAAATATTATTATATATATATTTTCCATTTAGCCATAGCTTTGGCATTAAGTTGAATAAACAAATAAATAAATAAAAAGAAATGCATCTTAATTAATAACATCTATCGAGCTTTTATCAGTCAAATTATTACCTACACATTATTAGTCGACTTTTATGACTTAGTATTAAAAAAAAAAATTTTTTTTCTTGAATAACATTTGATCATTTGCTTACTAAAATATCACAGTTAATATATGATGATTATATGTGAACACATCATCATTATTAATATAAATATTGTTATTATTAATACTGTTATGATTATATGATATTTTATGTGATTTTTTTTTATTGAAAAAACACAATAATCATTATGAATAATAATATTCAATGCTACAAGTAATATATATTTTTTTCTAATTCAAAAGATTTCCTATTGTAACTGCAATAATTGATACTGTATGAATTTTCTACTCTATAAATACATAAACTTAATTTTGAATGACATTACAATTGTTATTTGTTGATAAGCTTGTGTAGATGTAATAAACTATTTTAATAAAACTTATATAATTACGCAATAGAAACTGACTATTTTCTTGTTCTAGGTTCAGCAGAGCGTAAAGAAATTTTGACGATTTTTCGCAACCATGGATCATTTACTCACAATTTGAATGAAAATTTCAATAAAGGTCAATTAATAGTGAGTCGTCGGCCAAGAGTCGAAAAAGCTGCAACTGATTACATAACGTGTTCGTTTTGTCTAGCAACGTTAACGAAATCTAACGCTAGGAAACATATCTTCAAATGTAAAAAAAACATGGCGCAGAAAGTAATTTAAAAGGACAGCGAGTTTACTATGTAATGGGAAAATCAATAGAAAGCAGAATGCACAAAAATGCAAACGACATATTGAGGTTAGTCGTATTTCCTGTCTTACAAGATGATGAAATAGTTCGATTAATTAGATACGATTGGCTCATAATCTTGTACGGAAACAAATTATGTATTAAATATACGCCTCATTATCAACACAATATGATAAGAGCAAGATTAAGATTAATCGGACGGTTTTTATCTGCTGCAAAGGAAATAAATTCTATTCTACCCTAAGTATATTGAAACTGTTATTAAAGCAATCGGGCAAGTAGCAAGGATTAATTATCTGAAGAATGTGTGCGATGCTCCGGCAGTTGCATTGAATCTTGTAACTTATATTCGACAAATTGCAGTTATTTTAGAAACCGAGTATGTTGTTCAAGAAAATGAGGTATTGCAAAAACAAGTGTCAAACTTTCTAAAAGTTTACAATTCTGAAATGAGTATTGCAGTCAATAAAATTGCTAGCGAATCTCAAGCTAAAATGAGACGCCATAAAATTATAATCTTGCCTATCACGGAAGATATTCAAAAACTGATAATACATATAAAAATTACGAAGAAAAATTGTTTTGATATTTTGAAAGAAAGATTTGACTATCATACGTGGCTTGCAGCATCAAAATTAGTAGCAGCTTATTTACTGGTATTTAATCGTCGTCGAGTCGGTGATGTTCAGAATATGGTTATTAGTGATATGGATCGGTTGCAAAGTATTGATGAACATGCTGATAAAGAGGAATATAATACATTGGATGATGATGGTAAAAAAATTGCTGCGAACTATAATCGTATTGAAATACGTGGCAAATTAAATAAAGACGTTGCCGTGATTGCTAGTAATGATATTGTAGATGAGATTAAATTGCTTATTCGGTATCGAGAATCAGCTAATGTTCCTACCGATAATGATTTCGTTTTTGGTCTGCCTAATGGTGTCAATAATCGTATTCGAGTACTAAATTTATGTGCCGTTTTGCGTGAACTTTCGGTTTCTTGTGGTGCTGAAAAGCCCGAGCTCCTTCGTGGAACCCACTTGAGAAAACACGTCGCTACTAAATGCGTTGAGTTTGAACTTTCTGATAATGTATTATCAGATTTAACTAAGCACATGGGTCACTCCGAAAAAATTCATAAGGATTTTTATCAAAGGCCAATCAAGTCTAAAACAATCGTTCAAGTAACTAAATTACTTCATGCTGTGCATGGTCCCGTTACAGATGAAGAAATCGAAAAAGAAGATATATTTACAAATGACCAAAATGAATTTGTAGAATATGAAGACTCTATTAACATGACTGAAAATAAAAATAACCTCGATACTCTTAATGAAACTGATCCGGATTTTGACAGTAATTTACCGAGCAATTCAGTAGAAATTCCCAATGAGACAGATATACTGTTTGATCATAATTTGCCCTGCACTTCTAGTGTACATAATTCAGTTGTAATAACTGATTATGCTCAAATACTTAATCAGAGTACTCCGAAAGATAGAAAATCTACTATCACAGTATCTGAAACTTGTAAGTTATTTTATTGTATTCATAACAATATTTTGTAATTTATTTAACTAAGTTAGATTGTCAACTCACAAAATAAAAACTAACAAAAATATTTTTTTTTATAGGTACATCCACAAAGAAGCCCTTGAGTGATGAAGAAAAAAGAGTGATTTTTACCGAGTTTAAAGAGTATATAATCACCAGAACTTATCCATCATTAAAAGAAATTGATGATATTAAAGCTAAGTATCTGTGCTTGAATGATCGTAGTAGAGATACGATTAAAGCATGGATGAGTAATCAGTATAAAAAGAAAGCTAGTAATGTCATAAATAAAAAAAAAGGAATTAAAATAATGAGCGTTAAAAATAAAAATTATAAATTGAAAAGTTTAACAAAAAAAATCTTAGATCTTTAAAAACGCATATTGAAACAGAAAGTTTTATGAGAGTATGTCTGTTGATTGGAATAATTAGTATTAAGACTCATAAAGTTCGAAGTTGAATAAATTCAATAATTTATATGTTTTATTACAAGATATAAATTTTATTCATGTTACGTACGTTAAAAAAATTAAAGTACTTAACAATTGGTTATTAAGTTATACATCTAAGTTAAATAAAACTAAGGTTGTTGATTAAACGAGCGTTTATCTGATTCATGACATATGAATTATAACATTCTACAAGCTTATTGAATTGAGTCTATTTGGAGATTCAAGTTCAGTTTTCAAGATGTTAGAAATTATTATATCAGATTCTTTAAATGAAAAAGAATTGAATTATTTAATTTATTAAGTGTAACGATATAATGTAACATGTAGTGTTTAAAATAAAAAGAGTTTATGACATTATTATCAAAAGTTAATGAATGTTATTATAATTTAATCGATTTATACCTGCATTATGTATTTAATTGAAAGAATTGTTATAATTGTCGCGTGGGCTGTGGTAATAATTTTATTTATTTAACATATTCATGTTGATTTTACTCATAAAATATTATTTGTAGAAATTTCTGATAAAATTACTCATATTTGAAAAAAAATTTTTTATGATACATTGAAAACTTAATCTCTTCACCTTTTATAGAAATAAATATATGTCTAACATGATTATAATTTAAATGATAGAGTTAAATTATTTTGTAGACATCAATACTTTCATATTGATAATGAAACATACTCTATGTGTCAAAAAAAAAAAAAACATTAATCGCTTGGGGTAAACAATAAATTCAATTATTAAGTTATAAGAATTATTGTACTTAAGGAGGGAAATACGTGAAGATAGACGTTTTCATGCTGATTTATTATTAATTTTTTTAAGGTATGAAAATATTTGTTAGTTATTGAGACTATCAGGTTATCTTATAGATGTATTTATGAGTATTTTTTTGTATTAAGCAACAGCATAACTTGATAAATAGCGGAGATATCAGCTGATACACATCGTAGGTTGTCATCCGACTTAGCAGTTGGCGTGCACGATAGAAGCCAAAATTTTTATCTTAAATCAATGGCACAGAAAAATTACTTTTCTTCATACAATTACGCTGAATATAAACCTACATCGGAAGCGACATTTTTATTTAAAATATTTTTCTTTTAATAAACGATGTATGAAAAAATGGTAAAAAGTCACGACTTAATTTCACAGCCTTCTAAAAAATGCAAATTTTTACTTTTTTTTTTTGGAATTTAAGTTCATATAGAAGATACACTTATAAAAAAAGTAATTTTTCTGTGCCATTGATTTCAGATAAAAATTGTGGCTTCCATACTGCACACCAACTACTAAGTCGGATGACAACTTACGATGTGTATTAGCTGATATCTCCGCTATTTATTAAGTTATGCTGTTGTTTAATACGAAAAAATACTCATAAATACATCTATAAGATAATCTGATAGTTTAAATAAATAATATTAATTTTTTATACCTTAAAAAAATTAATAAAAATCAGCATAAAAACGGCCTTCTACACATATTTCCCCCTTAACTAACTTAGATGTCATTGTTTTTTACCAATTTTTTAAAATAAAATTAAGATTTTTTTATATTATTTCTCTATTTTTGGCGAAATATTCATCAAATACCGTTAGTATTGTTTTAGTTAGTTTCTATTTATATGAAGTCGTTATAGATTGATTTTTAAAAATGTCATCTTTATGGAAATGAAAGAAATTCTTATAAATAATTGACAAATGCATACAATGAATCTATGTATGCTACATAAAGCATCTCATGGATCTATCAGATTCTATATGGGGTATTCCATGCCAAATCGACCACTTTTGAACTCGACCCCTTTAGATTTAGCTGAAACATTATCATTCTTTTCTACCCTTTGAAAAACATTTTTAAGAATTTTTTCAAATTTTTCTGTTTAACCCAAAAAAAGTTTTAAATTTTTCAAAAAAATGGCTTTTTTATTTTCAAATAGCCATAACTTTTTTTGATATTGACCTTTGGGTACCTTTTTTTTTTTTAATTTTTGTTTTTGAATGAACTTTTTGAAAAAATACACAAAAAAAATTAAATATGATCAATTCTGTAAAATAATCGGTTTTTTTGAGCAAAATCATTATTTTTTCAAAGTTGGCCTTTTTTTTTTTATTTTTGTTCTCAAAAAAAAATTTCAATCAATTTGACAACTATTCCCGCTCATCCCGGGCAAGGCCGATTTTTTTTTATATTTTTTTTATTTAATTGAAAAAAAATTTTTCTTTTATTTTAGAAAATTTGACAATTTTTTTTTAAGGTTGTCAAATTGATTGAAGTTTTTTTTTGAGAAGAAATATAATAAAAAAAGGCCAACTTTGAAAAAATAACGATTGTGCTCAAAAAAACCTATTATTTTATAGAATTGATCATATTTAATTTTTTTTTGTGTATTTTTTCGAAAAGTTCATTCAAAAACAAAAATTAAAAAAAAAAAAAAGTACCCAAAGGTCAATATAAAAAAAGTTATGGCTATTTGAAAATAAAAAAGCCATTTTTTTGAAAAATTTAAAACTTTTTTTGGGTTGGACAAAAAAATTTGAAAAAATTCTCAAAAATGTTTTTCAAAGGGTAGAAAAGAATGATAAAGTTTCAGCTAAATCTAAAGGGATCGAGTTCAAAAGTGGTCGATTTGGCATGGAATACCTCATATAGATTCGATACGTGTATTTGTTTATATTTCATAAGAATTTTTTACTTCTTTCCACAGGGATTGTTTCGCTTTCTTACTTTCATTTAATTTTTTTTTTCACGGAAAAAGGAAAAAAATTGAAAATAAAATTTCATAAATTTCTTTTAAAGTATAAATCTAAATAATGCGAGCAACCTGGTAATATAAGTCCAAATCAATCATTAACGTATCGAATAAAGGGAAATAAACCTATAACATATACTATGAGAATAGTTTTTAATATTCACAAAATATTTTAGGCTTCAAAAGATAAAAAATATCACGTAGGGCACCGAGTGATTTTAATTACTCATCTGCAAAAACCATTTTATCCATCACACAGAAATTGAAAAAAATTTGTTTTCATGTTTAGATAATTTTTCAAAACAGAGATATTTAGTTATTCCAGTATTGAATGTTACTTGAAAAATTAAAAAAAAAGTGGTTTCTTTGGAATAACTTTTAAACGGCTATACTGATCGATTCCAAAAACTATTTAGCTTTTAACATCAAAAAACCACGTTGGTCGCTGCCAAGCCGGTAAAAATCGGTCGATTTGTTCGTGAGTTATCGTCAATGAAAAAATAGAAAATAAAGTGATTTTTTCGAACTACACCGGAATTTCCGGTCTGATCAATTTGAGTTTCGAAGTATATCATAGAATTTAAAAAACTACGTCGAATGCTGCCAACCACGTGAAAATCGGTTTATTTATTGAATAGTAATTGCAGTTTGAAAATTTAAATAATAGTGTTTTACTGAACTTCTACCATGCTTTCGAAGAGCTCTTAGAGCTTAAAAGCATAGAAAAGCTGTCTCTTTGAGCTCAAAGAGCTCAAAAACATCATAAGTGCAATTTTAAGCGCTTATATAAGGAATTAGCGGGAAGTTGACGGAATGGCCTTTAGGGTCAACCGTTTTCCTAATTTTTTGTTAACTTATTTAGCATAAAATATGTTCCGATTTTCAGCATACTAAGTTTGAGAAATTTTTTTTTTCAATTCAGAAGTTAATTTGTTTTACAAATTTCTGTCATAAAATAGTTAAAGATCGAAAATTTAATAACTGAAAAAATATTGATTATTTTTTTTCTACTATTTGCTGGAAAAAAATTCAACTTGTAAACAAAAACTTTTTATTACTGACATATGTGATTATAAATAAAATAGTAACTGACATTCAAACTCGAAAATTTATAATAACTTCTCCAGAAGTAAATAATGTTAGAACTATATCCCAGGCGACAATAATGGTATTAGAAAATTTTCTCATGTAAAGTGATAATTTGAAAATGAAAATATGCCTAACGCTAAAATGCTATACGAAGAAAATCAATTAATTATAGTTATCGCCATTCTCTTTTCATAGATACTAGCCATAAAATGTTAATAGATAGAAACTATTTATGGTAATATTAACCATCAGAATATCATGAGATCATTTCGTGCATTTATAAAAACATTTTATTCTAAAGATAGTAATTATGACTAGTATTGTAACGGTAGGTATTACAATCATAATGGTAATTATTATAATTGTTATAGAAACTATTGCTATGAATAGATTTCAATCAATAATATTCAATAGCTCATATCTATTAGAAAAAAAACAATGATAATTTTAATTAATCTAATATTTTTTGTGTATTAATTTTCAAGTATTCAAAACATTAACTTAGTTAAATAATACAACTATCGTGTGGGCTTTAGATATATTGAAATTTAATTTGCTTGATAATTAATCTTTTCTACAAAATAATATGAAAACAATTTTAATTATGGCGTGGAAGTACCAAGATTCTTTTGTTTATTAAACGTCTCTTTGCCGCTTCAGAAAATAACAAAAAGAAATGTTTAAAAAATCATAAATAAGCACAGTAGTATACAGAAAATGATATATTGCATTACAGATACAAGAGCGGTAAACAGCAAAAGATATGGTTAAAAAAGCATAATAAATTTATTTTTGAGTATTAACGTAATTATGCTCTAAAAATATAGAAATAAGAACCCTGGCGGATCCGATTTACCGGTATTTACAGTGATTGCACGGTGATTTGACCGTGCACGATCACCGCGATTCTCGGTGAAATCACCGTGATTTACTGTAAAATCACGGTGATTTCACCAAAAATTATTTATATAAAACGTTTGAAAAAAAAAGACAACGAATGCTCGCTGCGCGCATACGCCGCCAAGTGTAACGAGTTACTTGTCAAATGGAACAACTTTGATTGCTCTGTTTTTGTATTAAGAACAAACAACAGAATTTTATATTTTGAATAGGAACTTGCGGTGATCTTCTTTACATTCATACATATTCATTTTAATATTAAAGAATTTTTCCTTTTGTCAATAATCGTCAAAATTGTGAAAAATTATATATTTCAAATTAAAAAAAATTCACAACTCAAAAACTATTAAAAAAAATTTTATAAAAGTAACTTTCGCCTTAAAATTATTCAAAATAAAAAGAACTATTTCTTTAATAAAAATATATTTTTTTTAACAATTGTTTAAATAAATGGCTGTAAACAATTGATGGCCCATGATTTCGCAAGAATATTTGTGACATTCAGTTTCAGCTAGTCAAAATATACGGAATAAGACATTATGTCCACCAAGCTCAAAATTACACGAAAAGGTAACGGCACGGTGTTTCAGGGAAATACCGTATTTTACCGTAATCGTTTCACTTTACCGTCATTTGAGATCTCGAAGAATTGCGGTGATTTTACGGTGTTTCATAAAAATTTCACCGTAAATTTTGGTTAATTCACCGTGAATTACCGTGAAAACACGGTGATTTTACCGTTTTTTACCGAGAAGTTCGGTAAATGACCGAATTACGGGTTTTCACCGTGAATTTACCGTGAATCACCTTAATTACGGTATTTTACCGTGATTCGGATCTGCCAGGGAGGAAATTTTTTTTTTCCAAAAAGTCGATACTTAACAAAATTAGAAAAACGGTTGAACCTAAAGGCCATACCTGCAACTTCTCGCTAATTTCATACCTGAGCGCTTATGATTGCATTTATTACGTTTTTGAGCTCTTCGAGCTCACTATTTTTTTAATTTTTAACCCGCAATAACTTCTAAATGAATGAACCGACTTTCCTGCGGTTGGCAACATTCGACGCAGTTTTTTAAATTCTATGATAAACTTTTAAACACAAATTGATCAGACCGGAAATTCCGACATAGTTCGAAAAAATCACTTTTTCTCTATTGTTTTCGTCATCGAAAATTCACAAAAGAATCAACCGATTTTAACTGGCTTGAAGGCGATCGATGTGATTTTTTTAATGTTAAGAGCTGATTGGTTTTTGGAATCGATCGATAAAGCAGTTTGAAAGTTATTCTAAAAAAACACATTCAAAAAAATTTGAATTTGAATGACCTTTCGAATGGCGCCAACCGCGGTAAAATCGGTCAAGTCGTTCAAAAGTTATGAGAGTTTTACATACGGCCACACACACACACACACACACACACACACACACACACACACACACACACACACACACACACACACACACACACACACACACACACACACACACACACACACACACACACACACACACACACACGCACGCACAGACACAGGCACACACACACACACACACACACACACACACACACACACACACACACACAGACGTACGGACATCATCACGAAAACATTTGGGGGAGCTTTCTAGGACCTCAACACATCGAGATCTGTTGAAAACTCGATTTTAAAAAACCGGAGTAAAACTAATAATTTCCCGATTTTCGAAAATTTTCAATTTTCTTAGAGGGAAGTTAAAAATTCTCTCTATGCGCCCTTATGGTTCCCGGATGCCATAAACGCCTGTAATGACTGAACGATCTCATGACATTGATAATACAAAATAAAAATTTTTTAGTAAAACCAAAGTGTCCCCTTCTTACTCTTGCTAGAATGTTTGCGAAAACCCAGTATTTTATACTATCATACAACCTTTGTATTTCAATAAAGACCCTTACAACTGTGTAAACAATGTTGTAAAGATTCAATGACAATAACAATTCTTATTATTATTATACTGAGTATTACCTATTATGTTATGTTATCACGTTACTTATCATATTAAATTATTAATAATTTATTTATTATATTCTATTAATTAATATCATATCCATATTATAATTAATATTATATTAATTTAATATGCACTCATTATGTACTTAATTATGATGGTCCTTAGGGAGGACTTGCTTTAGGATCAAAATTTAATAAATAAATAAATACGACATATGGGGTTTTCGCCGACGGTCGGCAAAAAATACGTAAACGTACGTCCCTTTCGCCGACCGCCGATATATATATATATATATATATATATATATATATATATATATATATATATATATATATATATATATATATATATATATATATATATATATACTTGAGTATGTATGATAAGTACATATGTATGATAGATATATACTTACCCGACTAAATTCAGTTAAGATAAAATATACTAATTAATAATAAGGAATCCCTTTATTCGAAAGGAAAATTAAAGGGTACGGAAGTTATTTCTGAATTTAGAGAATAATTCCAGGAAACCTCTTTTCAAGAATTTTTTTTTTTGAAAATAAAAAGGGAATCGACTCAAGGAATTTCATAATTTTTTTTTCTCTTTCCGTCTTTTTCAAATTTCCTAAATTAAAATAATTTTTTTTTAGGAAGGTTAATTGAGGAAAATTTTTGTAAAGGAAATTTTTATGAAATCATTTTTTTTTGGGGTTTCACTAATTGAAAAATTATTATGCTCACGGGAACTTTAAATTCACTAGATCATATATATTCCGCACATTTACGACTCACAAAGCAAAATTTTTTTTCTCTCCTCTCCTTTTAACAGAACTACAATCTGAACTATTCATCAATTAGTGTTTTCAGAATGTGACACATTCTTAAAATTTCCTGAAAATAATAAACAAATTTTAGGGAGGATTCAGAATTAGCTATGATAATTCGTTTAAATCAAAACAAAAAATATATAATCTTATAATAACTTACCCCGTCAATCCTATTGGAGACTTGTAGGCATCGAAGGAAATGAGAGATCGAGATATAATTGGACATGTTGAATGAAAAAATTTTTTTTTCTTCCCTTTTCTTCGAAGATTTCTTTAATTATTAAACTGTCACTGCTAGAGATGTGATCAGTTGGAGCGGAATAAGTATTCTAATTAAGTAGACGCAAGTGGGACCACCGGGTCCAACATAGATAAAGTACTTAGAAAAGCACTGTCAGCACGTCTGGAGAAGCGATACAGATGAGAAAAGAATAACTCTATCCTTGTGTTCTCATATTTTATGGGGAATAAATCTACGGTTGGATACGTACTCAGTCGTTGAAAAAACGATTAGGATATAATATATATTATATTAAGATAATAATAATAATTGGTAGATTAAAATGCTTTTTTTTTCATAACTAATAATTTTAAGAATAGTTAATTAAGTAATTCGCAATTGTCGTTTCATGCCCAATGATATTGTTCACCAAGTAAAATACAGATGAAAGAGAATCTTGTCGATCCAAAAAAAATACAGATAAAAAGTTATAAATTAATGCCATAAAATTTTTGCAGAATGAGTAAAGCGATAAAAAGATTATTACTAATGATGCTGCTGATCATCCAGACAACACAGGCATTAATAGGATATGACTGTGGAGGAATTTCAATGAACGTGACAACGATGTCAGCGGTCGCAGTAGGAGAGTGCAACATCCCTCTCAGGAACCCGAGAGAAGAAGCTGTAACTTTACAATTGCTGCAACTAGCGGAATTCAAAAATACGGAAGTGCGGGAGTGTAGAGTAGAAGTGAATCGAGTGATCACGTATTGCGGATATTGGTATCACACTTTCGCAGTAACGAACGGAAGACAAGAGTACATTTATGAGCTTGATTATAGATAGTGTAAAAAATTACAAGAAGAAGGAAGCTTAAGGATGGGCGATTCAGGATTTATAGAAGGAGTAAAAAGGAATAGTACTGATTTTCGGACTATAATGCTAGCAGGAAAAACAACAGTGGATGGAAAATGCACGGGAGTTTCATACAGCGATCCATTTGGCACATGGGACGGAGTTCTCGTGGAGGCGACCGTAAAAATTACAATCAAGAACTATTATGCGACTATTGAACAAGCCAGTAACAAAATAATTTTAGGAAGCGGATCAAGATGTGCCTGGGCAGAAGGAGAGTGTATCGACCAATCAGGGAATTATGTGTTTTGGGAAGTCATCAGGGATGATTCTTGTACAGCCAACCATCTCACAGTATATGAGGGTCCGGGATTGATTCTATCGGGTGAACCGGGAGAACCAGAAATTTATACTCTGAACACAGAGGAGACGACCTACGCCCTGTCAAAGAACATGGAAAAAGAAGTTTCCGGTTACAAATTAATTCAAACAGAACACCCGAAACTATTAATCAGGATAATAAAACCAGGAGAACACGGAGCGAGAACGTGACCAATCGCAACTCACGATTTAGATATCTTCACATACATAAATTCAAAATTTATATACGTAGAAAAACATATCAAACGTCAAATGAAAGCTCTGTACAGAGACATATTGCTACACAAATGTGAAGTAGAGAGGCAGGTAATTTCCAATGCACTTATGTTCTCAGGACTTAAACCAGAAGAATTTGCTTACGCCATAATGAAGGGCCCAGGATATTACGCAAGTCTTGCCGGAGAAATAATATATTTAATAAAATGTGTAGCAGTAGAAGTGACATTAAGAAAAACACAGGAGTGTTATCAAGAACTACCAGTAAAATATAAGAATGAGAGTTGGTTCCTAACCCCGAAGTCGAGGATGCTGATCAAAGGAGGAACGATGGTGGATTTTAATCAGCTGTTAGCAGTAGGATACGAAATAGACGGAGCATGGATTACAATGAAACCCGACTTCGAAGATACTGTCAGACCACAAACCTTGAGCCCATTAACGACACCAACTTGGAGTTATGAAGATCTGAAACATCTGGCAACGAGTGGAATATACACGGAAAAAGATCTTGAAAAATTAAGAAACAGAATAATGCTACCAGTAGAAACACCGGTAGCAGTAAACAACATAGTAAGAGGAGCCACCGGAAGGACAATTTCAGGAATTTCGGGAA
Source organism: Cotesia glomerata (assembly GCF_020080835.1). Lineage (NCBI taxonomy): Eukaryota > Metazoa > Arthropoda > Insecta > Hymenoptera > Braconidae > Cotesia > Cotesia glomerata. The sequence goes on along the minus strand of NC_058159.1, from coordinate 15,588,581 downwards.
TATCCATGGCAAAGTTCATTGACGAGGCAGACATCGAAAATTTAGCGAAAAAACAGTGGGAGAAATTATAGGGAGGATTCTTGGTATTTGGCACAGCTAGTGCTGTAGTAATCGTAGTAATCATGGTATTAAAATTCTTAAAGATAATAATCGATACGGCAGTTCATGGATATACGCTACACAGAGCCTACGGTTGGAGTCTATATCTGCTAGGAGCAATATTATCCTCCATAACTCACTTATTGTTGCATCTAGCCAAGGAGCCTCTCTGAGAAACAACGAGGAAGAAAAAACGAGGCGACAAAAAGGAAATCTGGAGGAAACCAGGAAAAAAGAGTCGCGATTCTAAAAGAAAGACATTTACTTTAGCATTAAGCCACAAAACATACACATATACACATAAATATGCATAATCGTAACACAAAAAAAAAAAAAAAAAAAAAAAACGGGGAAAGGGTGTGAGTTGTTCATGTTTATTATTATTCTAGTGCATTGATGGAGCCAACTCGGGGATCCTTGTCTAGGGTCATCGCTTTGGACAACAGAAGGGGATTGTACTCAGAGGATATAGGAGAGTATCGGCCATTCGCCCGCAACAAAACAATTATAACCTTTATGAACATCGAGGACGAGGAAAGGAAAATCGGAATTTTGGAAGAGAAGATAAACGAGGTAGCGAAAGAAGAATCGAGCAGCCAATGCAGGGAATGGAGAGAACAGATCAGACGAATGAAGACCCGAATGCGCGATAGCATCCACCGCTGCAGTATACGGAAAGCATTTACCACCGCTGGAACCCTACAATACACTCAAGAAATCCTTAAAATCATGGAAAGTGGAGAAAAGATAAGAAGAACAGAAAAGGGTAAATGGATTATCAACCTCAATCAAGGAGGTCTAAAAATAGGAAACGGAGCCACCTGGGAGAAAATAGATGCTGAAATTATACTAATGGACAAAATCACCGCTACAGCATTTTTTGTCGCTCTAGCGGCATACGAAGGTCGAGCAATTCGTGACGTATATTCGCCAACTGTTATAAAACCAGGATTAGAAGAGATTTTAGAAGAAAATAGTAACTCAGATCTACTGACGGAAACAAGCAACGATGGCATGAGGTTATTGTTGGGAATCATAGACATCGAAGTGATAATTTTTCATCAGCAAATAATTTACAAATACTTAATTCCATTAATACAGAGAACAAGTTACAGACTAATTAGGCATTATCCTTTCCCGACACAGATCAAAAATATTCAAAATACTGCGAAAAAGAACCAGAGTATGCAGATTGGATTAAACCTAGTACTAGAGGAAACCAATTCTTTCAATACACAGCATGTAATTGTGATTTAAAGTGTGGTGGAGGAAAATATATCATTAATAAACATGCAAGAAGTACAAAACATATAAGTAGTGTTAAAGGTTTGTTTATACTGATATACTTGTCAGGTTTATTGGATCATTAAAGTAACCTCTTTGCTTGTATCTTTACTTTCAACCTGTTTTATTTGGATATTATATTTTCTTTCCTAGCTGGGTCATTCCATGTCAAATCGATCAATAGTTGGAATCAACCCTTTCCGATTTGGATGAAATTTGGTCACAAGTTCGCTTTTATCATAAAACAAATGCCAAAGAAAAAGATTTTTAAAATTTTTTTTGAAAATTTATGCAAGATTGAAAATTTCACTATTTTCAGGTTTTTCAAATTTATTTTTGTATTATCTTGAAAACTATTAGTAGTATAAGTAGTTTATTTCCTATAATGTATGGCCTGAATGGCCTTTTACATCCCTTTCAGCTTAAAAGTATTAACCCGTCAGCACTCACGTGAACTTTTCGGTAATCGTTACTCTCGCGATGAGAGATTTGCTCACGTTTAATCTGCATGCGGCCGAACAGCTGTACACTTACGAGATACACGAACTGGCCCGAACATTACCGAAAGTCAATTTTTTTTGTTACACTCATAATCCCGTGATGAGAAAAATGCTCACAATTTCCGACGCACATGAGAAAAATATTTTTTTATAAATTATATATGGGGCATTCCACGCTAAATCGACCACTTTTGACCCTGACCCCTTTTGATTTGGCTGAAAGTTTACCATTCTTTTCTACCCTATCAAAAACGTCTCTCATAGTTTTTTCAAATTTTTTTACCCAACCAAAAAAAAGTTATGAATTTTTCAAAAAAACCGCTTTTTTATTTTTAAATTACAATAACTTTTTCAAAAATTGACTTATCGGGACGTTTTTTTTTTTAAAAATTTTTGTTATTAAATTTTCTTTTTTGGAAAAAATATAAAAAAATCATTCAAACCTATCTTCATCGTTATTTTTGAGATTTCCTGAAAAAACTCCGAATTTCTCGATGATAACCATTTTTAATTTCTTTTTTCTCTCTTTCATATAAAACTTTGACATTTTCTACAAATATCCTGAAATTTTCAGAAAAAAATTTTTTTTTAATCTTATTTTTCATAACACCGGTCCAAAAATTTCTGGGAATCTTCAAAAAACAAGAAAAAAGTATAGCAGGAAAAGTTGAACATGTTAATCATCGAGAAAATTAAATTTTTTAAAAACAAAAGAAAATTGAAAAACAATTGTTTTTTTATTTATTGCTTAATAAATGGTGAGCATTGAAATGAACAATCCTCCGATAATCTGAGTTTTATGGTTGAAACACTTTTATCAAATGGATTAATATATGATTATAATGTTTCAAATGCAATAATTTTTAAATTTATAAAGATAATTAGTTTAGCTAAGCAAGAAAATGTTCTTTAACTTAATATCATTTCTGAAGATGGCACTTTATCAGTTTTTTTCATGAAGAAGATTCATAGGTCGCGCAAACTATTATTTTTCGAAGAAGTTTAGAGCAAATTAAAAATAAACTTGGACCTTCGAAAAAATCAAAAATTTGAAAAGAAATTCTGAAAAGCTTACCTGGTTATCTTTTAGTTCTATCTTTTCTTTTGTTTTTCAATTTTCATTGTTTTCAAAAAAATTAATTTTCTCGATAATTAACATGTTCAACTTTTGCTGCTATACTTTTTTCGTGTTTTTTGAGGATTCCCGGAAATTTTTGGACCACTGTTATGAAAAATGAGATTAAAAAAAATAGTAATCGAAAAAACTCCTTTCTGGAAATTTCAGGATATTTGTAGAAAATGTCAAAGTTTTATATGAAAAAAAGAAAAAAAAAATTAAAAATGGTTATCATCGAGAAATTCGGAGTTTTTCCAGAAAATCTAAAAAATAACGATGAAGATAGGTTTGAATAATTTTTTTTATATTTTTTTCTAAAAAGAACATTTAATAACAAAAATTTTGAAAATAAAAACTTTTTTTTGGTTGGGTAAAAAATGTTGAAAAAATTATGAGAGACGTTTTCGATAAGGTAGAAAAGGATGGTAAACTTTCAGCCAAATCAAAAGGGGTCAGGGTCAAAAGTGGTCGATTTTGCGTGGAATGCCCCATAGATAAAATTGTTAAGGGACTTGGAATGAATGATAGTTGAAGATTAGAATATATTGCAGTTCAATGTGAGACTAAGTTGGAAGAATTTCTAACTGCTCATGTTTTACAGATAGATGGAATTATAAAAAGTTTAAATACAAATAAACGTAAAAGTGGTCAACTCTCGGCTGAACTCATTATCAAAATTTGGAGTGTTAACAAGAGTATAATCACTAAATTAATTAATAGTAGCATCAGCGAAGGTATAGTTCCGAAAGCTTGGGAAAATTCTGCAATTTATCCAATCCAGAAAGTTAAGGGAAGCATAAAAGCCGAAGGTCACCGAACAATTAATCCCTTACCCGTGCTGGAAAAAAAAGTGTGTGCGGGTAACCTTACGCGTGATTGCAGCCAACTATAATTAAATTATAATGTGATATTTATTATTCAAGTTGTTCGGTGAACAAGGCCCAGTAGCGATTAACTCGCTCCTGGGGGACTCCCAAATTCAAGAGACGCACCTGTCCACCGCTAGTTCCCGCAAAATCAAACCGCCAATGGAAAGTCAGCCTCTCGATCACGCCATGGAGGCAACGAGCGTCAACGAGGAAGAAGACGAACTATTATTATTATCTTTCGCTTCCACGCTTTTAGTTGCAACAAGTCACCATTAATTCCGCTTTGCTTTCGCTTATTGTTAATTAACCGCATTTCGCTATTTTTATAATTTAAATTGCTTAAATTAACCGCTAATAATTAACTTTAGTTTGTTACAGATAAATTGTGTTATTTGTGCATTTATTTTACCGCTTTTACAGTGCCGGCAGAGTGTTCACCCACGTGTCAACCGGCATCGCTTTTGCTACCCACGCTGTGTATTATAAATCCGCTATTTAACATATTGAATATTAAGTGTATTTATTATAAATAAATCCCTAGTGTTTATTTTGATAATAATTTACGCGTTTTAATTGAGATATCCAGACCTAAACCTGATCCCCGCTTTTTCCGCTCTTTCAGCATTTTACACAAGTTAAAATTTAATCATTTCAGTGATATATGCCGTCAACGCCAAAGAAGTTTTACTCCAATCGCGCGTAAAAGTTACACGCACACACTTTTTTATTTCCAGCACGGGTAAGGAATCAATTGGTTGGTAATCTTCGGCTTTTAGGGCTCCCCGCCTTTATTAATCCCGCCAAAATTTCTCAGTGAAAATTTCTCACAATTATTTACAATTAAGTACAATTATTTCTAAAAAAAAAAAATTAACATGGCCCTTTTATTATGGTTTTTGTGTGAAAAAATATTGTGCAAGAAATTATTGCTGACAATTTTTGCATGAGAAAAAAGAAACAGTCACCGATATTTTGCATACTATTGTCAAGATAATATAATGGAGATTAATTTGACACTTTTCAAAAATTGATTTAGTTTACTAGAAACAGAAGAAAACCTCAAAATAGGTCAACAAATTCTCCTGTCTGTCATGTATGAAACTCTGAAAACACTATAACTTGCGTAAAAATGCATCAATTAAGTTAATTTTTTTTTTTAATTCTTTAGGAGAATTGTAGGCCACCGAATGCGAATGGTTAGATAATTCAGTGTCATTCATGTACAATTAACAAAATAAAAAAGCCAGAAGACTTTATATATATTATAACGGGTAATTCGACCTCGTGCGTTAGCGAGGTTAAGGCCCGAGATAAATTAATTTGGCCTACCTGCCTTACCTTTTGTTGGGCGCCAGGAGCTGTGCTCTGATATCGTCGATTCCGGCTGCTTCGGTTCGGGACTCTTCGTCGGGGTGGCGGGTATTAAGGTTACGACGTAATTAAAGGAGGAACGAGGAAAGATTCAGAAATTACAAGCAATAACTCGACGAAAAATATATATAACATAAATGCTTAATTTATTAACAATTATTTAATCGAACGTCGCGAAGAACAGTTCAAAATGGTAGCCGAACGATAACAATTATAATCAAAAAGAATACTTAATTATAACTAATTACTTAACTAACCGTAGCAAATTCTCTACATGTCGTGTAATTACATCACTCTTAAACTGGTAATAATAAACAAAACTAACAATTGATTATTCACTCGTCGTGAACCAATCAATTAACGAAAGCCAATCAAATAAATTATTTACCGCCAAAAGGACTTCATAATTTTTACAAAAATAATTAATTGATTACGCAAGAAGATAATTAATAGAAAAAAATTTAATTAACGAATTAATCGCACTCAAGTAATAATTAATTAAAAAAATTAATTAATCAAGAAAATATTTCATAAAAAAAAAATCAAATAATTAATAATCATAAAAGAAATAAATTAATCGCCGCAATAAATCTAAATTACGCTAAGATAGTTAAATTATAATCAAAATTCGTATTTAATTCAAATATTCCATAGTTCAATAAATCGTCCTAACCAGAAATGAGTTTTGGGTTATTTCACTCTTATTCACCAATTAGTTAATTAACCGCGTTTCGCAATGTTCGAAATTTAATATTCCCAGCGCGGCAAGTTTCAAATTTGAAACGTAGCCCGCCGTTGCACGGTGTCGGTAAGTTGACTCTCACACGATCATGGAGATCGATCAATGGGTAATCAAGGCTTCGATTACCTTGGGAGTTTAAAACGTTGGTAATTCTAATTACAAATTAGCAACTGTACACATTACTTATAACCATAACAACCAATTGCAGTACCGCAGTATCTCGTGGGGATTAAGTACTACCCGAACGACAACAACAATGACCTTCAAATTCTTGGGTGTTTACTCACGCCGGTTGTTGGCGTCAAGTTGTAAAATTAATTAATTATTTTACAACTCGTTGAGTTACAATTTATTTACTGCCCCACGAGTTACTGTAATATGGACGATAACCACTCACCCTGGTCTCGGTGTCCTCCGTGTCGACTCTCGGTTGGTTTCACCACGTCTCGGTCGTCCTCGGCTCCTACGTCGTTGTAGCACCACGGGCTTCGTCGGATCGCACTTTCACGGCAAGACAATATACGGACTGCCTCACGTCAGTTATTCAACTAGTTGATCACAAACTAACCGTAACAATTGAGTAATTGACAAACTCACGTCAATTATTCGGCGGTGTATTGGCCAAAAGCACAAAAAAAAACAATTTTTCTTAATGCTTTGCTCATAAAATTACAAAAAAAAACTTTATTTTAGTAAACATTTTAAAAAAAATTAACAAAAAGAAATTTCAGAATTTCCGAATAAAAGGAATAAACTTCCAAGCCGCAAAAATGGTGACCACTCCCAGCAACGAGACAACGTAAAAGCATTGTTCCCTCAATTCCTCAACACGTGTTGCATTCCTTTCCATCCCCACTTTGCTGGGCCCGTCGTTCTCGCCGTACTCCAGAGATGGCGCCGTATGTTCGACATTCGAACTAATCAACAGTGTAATTGATTTATTGGGCTGGAGCATTTGGCGCGCTCGACAGCCAGCCATTCCTCGCGCCTGCGCCGCTTGTACCACTCCGTGGACTGATCAGTCCCTCGTCGATAATTCCTGATGAAGTCTCTCGTCGTTGATGATCACAGATGATCCTCGTCATCCTCTTCGCGAGTGTCGTGGTCATCGTCTTTCGTACCCAATATAATACTAACTTAACTAGCTTACAACTATTTAACAACTAAGGACTTAAATTATTAATGTACGTAAAATACATTTGTTTTCGCACGCATTTCTAACGCTCGGATTTTTCCTCTCACGCGAGGGCGACACGTTCGCGGCGAATCCAACCAATAAATAAATAAAGAAACAATTAAAGAAATCAAAAGTCGACTTTAGTTGAATTTACTTAAAACAGCTTATTAACAAGTGGCGCTAAAAGCGGCCTGTTACAATATATATATATATATATATATATATATATATATATATATATATATATATATATATATATATATATATATATATATATGTAAAATTTACATATATGGTGATATATCTATACAAATTATGTACATTTATTCCACCAGGGGCGCCTGTGCATAACCTTCCCAGTACAGCTGTTTTTTCGGCAACTAATTTCGAACTACTTATGTTTTTTTTTTTTTTACCAATTTCAATATTTCATAATTGAATGAGCGTTATGAGTCGTGAACTGTTGGATTTTCCAAATTGAATTTTATAGAACGTCGCAATCGTCAGAAAATTTATTAATAATTTATTTATTACAAAAGTAATAAATAAACAAGTATACTTAGAGATTTTCAAAAAACTTTGCAATTTAAAATAATTTTTTTAAATCTGTTGAATTTTTATTCACTTTGCTATTCACAATTGATCCGTTTTATAATATTGGAATGAATAATCCTAATTGATTACAATATTTACCACTCGCTGGCGCATAAGTCAAGAAGCGCGGAGTATATAACATTTACTTACGACCAATCCAAAGTATCATTTTTGAATAGCGGAAACTACACAGACTATAGTAAGCGTTACTTGCGTCTAAAAAAAAATCAAAGTTATTCCCTAGTCGCGACTAAACAAGTTTTACTTAAAAAAACTGGAAGAAATAATTAAAAAAATAATTAGAGGAACATGTGCAAAGTAATAATATACTAACGGAGGAGCAATCTGGTTTTAGGACTGGACACTCGTGCGAAACAGCGTTGCATCAAAAAAAAGGAGAGTGAAGATTAGGTCTTGATAAAGGAGAAATGTTTAGTGTATTATTCCTGGACTTAAAACGTGCATTTGTAACAGTGAATATTAATAAACTAATTGAAAAACTAGGAACTTATTATGGTATTAAAGGTGAAGCATTGGAATTGCTAGTATCATATTTAAAAAATAGATCACAACAAGTTCAATACGGAAAAATAAAATCAGGACAACTAATAGTAAAGAACGGCATCCCTCAAGATTCGAAGCTCGATCCTTTACTTTTCATATTGTACATTAATGACATTTTTAAAGTTGCTAAAACGTATGGGTGTGAATGTAAGTTATTTGCGGATGATTTGATATTATATTTTAATAGTAATAATTGTGATAAAATAGAGGCAATAATTGATATAACCTTAGTAGATATAGATGTATGGTTGAATGAAAATTAGCTTGAAATAAATACAAAAAAATTAGGAAAACGGTTGACCCTGAAGTCCATCCCTGCAACTTCCCACTAATTCCATATTTGGATGCTTAAAATTGCACTTATGCCGTTTTTGAGCGCTCTTCGAGCTCAAAAATACAGTTTATGTGTTGTTTTGAGCTCTCCAAGCTCAAACAGATCACATTTCTATGCTTTTGAGCTCTTCGAGCTTAGAAGTCTAATAAAAGTTTGATAAAACACTATTTTTTAAGTTTTCAGAACGCAATAACTTTTGAATGAATAAACCGATTTTTACGCGATTGGCGGCATTTGACGTAGTTTTTTAAGCTTTTTAAAAAATCTTCAAGTTTAAATTGATCAAACTAGAAATTTCAGAGTAATTCCGAAAAAACACTTTTTTGGGTTTTCTTTCCTAAAAGATTCTAAATGTATAATTTAATCGAAATTGAATGTAACGCATCAAATTATATAATGTTGAAAAAAATTGTATAGATAAATTCTGTAAATTTTGAAGTAGTGTTATGTCCAAGGGCGTTTTTAGAGCGGTAGCGTAAACGGTGGAGGTTTGGACTAACAGTTTAAAGAATACGCAACGGAGGTTTTAATTCCGTTGTTTTAATTATTTATGTGGGACGTTTTCGATATACGAATTTACCACGCCTTCGTTTGAGACTAGTGCAGATTTTTACTGAGTATAGATGTACTTACTACTTGCAGGATTATTCCTTATTACCGGATCCGTGATTCCGGGGCTGCTGTTAGCGCCTTCTCCTTGAATGGGCCCTCTGTTGGTCTTTGCAGCGGATGGATTTGGGCTACTTATCTTAAGGGCTTCTTATTTTCATGAAATGAACTTATTCGAAACAGATTTCACTTCTTTTTAAGATATATTTATCAAACACCAAAACTTTTACACTTTTTATTAAACGTAATTTATTTATTTGAATTTTTTTTATTTGAGATAACGTCCTCCAGTCCCCCGTAGGGTAAAGTGCGCAAATTTAGCTTTGGAGAGATCTTAAGTTACTTATTGACCGAACTCTCGTCTAAGTGCAGGGCAAATTAGAACTTTGAAATTCCGGTTCTATAAATTTTCTTATTGGTCGAATTCTTGCCTAAGTGCAGGGAAAATTAGAACTTTGAGATTCCGACTCTCTTAAATCTATCTACTGGCCGAATTATCGCCTAAGTGCAGGGCAAATTAGAACTATGAGATCCTGACTCGTAGACAGTATTTAATAACTAATACTTGGCCTGCCGGTTAAACTGCGTCCAAACTTGCTCTAAGTGCAGTGTAAATTAAAGTAAAGGACTCTACAAGTCACGGGCCCGTCAGTTAAACGCGGAAGTCGAATTAACTAACCTGGTCTTTACCAGGAGTGGCTGATGATCGCCTTTTCAAAAGCTCGCGCTGCTGAGTTTGCAGAAGTCCCCGCTAGTCAACCAGCAGTCGCGTAGCTTCTATTTTATTGTGGCTTTCGCGCATGGAGAAGTCTTCCATCTGCGTGGATGATTTAAATTTAAAGAAAGAAAAAAATTTGCGGGTGGACATAACATTCCCCCGGAAAAGCGAGGAGCTAGTATAGCTTATCGGTTTTCCTATGGCCACCTTCCCTATAAGCGAAAGCCACTTACAATTTTTAGTTTAACTTAATGTATCTTAATATATTAAAAAGAGTGTAACGGGGTGGTTAGCCCTGTCCAATTGGTCACCCCTTTCCTCTTTGAAAAGGGCGCCACTGGGATTTTATACTCGGTGTCCCAGAAACCGGGGAGCATGAGAAGGAAAGATCGGGTCGTAAAAAGTTGAGAAAGGCTGAAAAATTAATACAAAGAAACAATTATTAACAATTTAATTATTTATTCAATGTAAACAATTTAATTCTAACAAAATTCCTTAACAATATTGCCCTTAAAATTAACCTATCAATCACTTAATTGTGAGAACCTCTCAACTACGCAGGCACTTGCCAAAACTTACAACTAAATATCATTAAATTCTTTTAACCATAAATCATTACGCATCTATCTTCTTAATTTCTTAACTCAACATAGACCATTACGCATCTATCTTCTTAATTTCCTAATTCACTTTTAGACCATTACGCATCTATCTTCAATTTCCTAATTTTATCATAGACCATTACGCATCTAGATTCTTAATTTCTTGAACCCTCGTCCAACCGACGGAATAACAAACAACATATTTTACCCAATAAAAACTTCTCAAAACTTTGCATTTTCCAAAATTACCAAAATTACGCCTAATAATTACTTAACACAAAATTCCGACCTTCGATTTTAATTCATTGAATTCATTAATACATTTTATTAACTAAATTCATTTCCAACTTACTTAACCAAATTTTCTACTAAAGTTATCAATCAATTTATTCTACTGAACCCACTGATTTATTTCATTTCTTGATCTCCACTAAATAATCTTTAACAAAGTTCACTACATAATTTTCTTAACAAGTTCGATAATCATTTTCTAAATTCACTGAATTTCTAAATAAATACATTCGCTAAATTAACTAAATTAATTAAATTTAGCCCACCGGCCTAAATCTAATTTAACACAATTTCTTAAATTCAACTCTGAAATTCTAAAACGTCTCAACAAAATTACCACCGTAGAGCATTATAGAATGACCTTCACTAACTTAATTTCAATTCTTGATTCTCCTTAAATAAATTCTAGGCGATATTTCTTAATTAAATTCTGTCTCGAAAATTCTTAACAAAAATTAATTTATCATAGCCAACAGGCCTATAATAAATTACTAATAAATTCTTTACCAATAAATTAACAATTTATCCATTAAATATAAAAGTTCAGCGACAAAACTAACTACTTGACCTTGACAATAGAAACTAAAGTACGAATTCGCTAATATAAAAATGACCGCTCGAGAAATTAAATTTAATTATTTTGGCCTCTTAATTAAATTATTAATTAATTTGGCCTAAAATAACCCAAAATACCTGACAACTGAAACCGGTACTCCAGCGATGAATTCTTTTCCCAGTAGAAAGAAAATGACGGGATCAGCTCCACTGTGCCTGCTGACTTCCAAAGCTCCAGAAACTCGTGTCACCAAATTACACCCAGCTCCCAATCTTATCCTCGATCAATTTATCCTAGAAATTCCAGTAAATAAATATTTCGAATAAGACGAAGATCGTCAGTCAAATGGCCTAACGACAAGTAATGTTTAACAAAAATACCAGACAATAAAATTTAATCGCTTCGTTCCATTCGTGAAGCCTTAAGAAATCAACTACTTACTTGTCTCAGAAAAATATCCCACGCTGAAACACAGTTACCCAATGTATTCGCAAAATTTCACCGGAAGAAAGAGAGTCTTGACACAACACCCGGCGTTTTTATAACCTCTCCTCGTGCTCTCCAACTTTCCTATCTTCGCTTCCGCGCTTCATTTTCCGGGGACAGCGGTGGGGACTCAGCGATACATACGACGGGTGACGAGTCGTACAACTACTTCATCGCGCTCCGAAGGTAAAGAGTAGCTCCTACTCACCGTGACCAAATTTGATATGATGACAGATATTAATAGCGTCCAAGCTGCTGACAAAGCTGGCAAAATTATTCGAGTCAAGCTCGATTCACCAGAAGATAAAGAAAAAATTTTATCCACTAAGGCCAGAGTCCTAAAGGGAAGTAAAATATCCATCTCGCATGACCGCACGCGACAGAAATCGGCACTTAGAGCAAACCTGAGAAGAGTTGCAGAGGATAAAAATAAACAAGATATAAGTACATTATTAAAAGTAAGTGCGATAAAAATCAATGATGAATGGTATTTCTGGGACATCCGGAGTAACGCACTAAAGCAAGTACAAACTAAACTAAAAATTACCCAGGTGAACACACGAGAAAATGAGGTAAGCACACAGATAATAGATGATAATATTAAACACACACAGCCTCATCCATCTTCTCCTCACTTACCAAAGAACTAAGTATACTCGCATGGAACTCCAGCGGCAGCAGCAACTTATTCAACCACATTTCTATTCCAGAAGTCGATATTTATTGCATTTGTGAAACCTGGGTGACCTCCGATCTAAAACTGCCTCGGGGATGGCATAACTATCAAGCCTTTTGTGCACTGGACGAGCCAGTGGAGGTCTTGCAATTATTACGAGAAGAAATTTTCAAGTAAATATCCTAGATATGTCATATAGCTGGATCTTTTGTAAATTAAAGTCGGTGAATTTCGAAGGCATTGTAGCCAGCATTTATCTTATACTAATACCAGCTAGAAACATCAATGTCTCCCTGGAATTATTTCAACCTGTGCTAGAAGAAGTTAATGACTCTTATGGTCATCTACCAATTATTCTACTCGTAGATTTTAACGCTCGATTAGATGCCCTTAACAAAATCCCAAATGAAGTCATCACTGGAACTCTGCTTTACCAAGAAAGAAAATTTCTAGATAATTTAATCACCCCAAGAGGCCGTAAACTAAACGATTTTATGCTAGACAACAGCTTTGTTCTTTTAAATGGCCGAACCCTCAGCGATAATCCAGCTCAATATACCTGTACACATATAGGATGTAGTATCGTAGATTTTGGCTGGGTAAATTCGACCGCGGTCGCTGATATCTTAGATTTAAAAGTCATATAAGAAGAAAACCCGTCGGACCACTTCCCACTTCTGATTAAGCTGTTTCACACACAAGATGAGCCCGTAATTTCACTTACCTGTCACTCTAGAGCACACACTTTCAGATGGAAACCAGCGCAGAAGGAAGCTTACAAAGAAGCTCTAAGACACTCGAACAAAAGAGCAGCTCACTTTCATGAGGAGAGAACAAACCAACTCAGTGCTAAAATGCTATCCGCTATCAAGGATGCAGCCCAGGCTTCAGAAATGTACACCAGTGCTTATCGCGCACACAAGGCATCCCAGCCTTGGTTTGATAAGGAATGTCGATTGAGTCGAGTTAAAGTTAAAGAGCTCTTTCTAACCGGCAAAGCAGCAGCCTTTATTAAAGTCAAGATGGATGAATATAGGAAAACCAAAGCTAAATACAGGAAAATTGTTAAGCACAAGAAAAGACAATGCCAGGATAAAATTAGAGACAAACTAGCTAAAGTCAAGGACTTATGTGAATTCTGGAACTCTATTCGAAGTTGCAGGCTGACTAGAGTGCAAGAAAATCCAGTTTCCCTGGACTCTTGGGAGCAGTTCTATAATTCAAACCTTCCACCTGAGGAGCCGGACTCAGCGATGTTCTACGGGGTTGGACATCCAATCATCGATGCAAACTTTACCATGGAGGAACTGGACAAAGCCATTGCTCGCGCTAAAAACGATAAATTGCCGGGGCCTGACAGCATTCAGAATGAATTCTTAAAGAATTTACCGTATAATTGGAAGCTCTATACATTGTGTCTCCTAAACAAAATCCTCAAGGAAGAAACTCCACCGTCTAACTGGTTTGCTACTCTTGCAACCCTTATTCACAAAAAAGGGGACAAGATGGACTATTTGAATTATAGAGGTATCGCTTTAGTTAACCACATTGCCAAACTACTCACCAGCTTGATAAACTCTCGACTCCTAAAATAGGTGGAAGACAACAAAACCGTTCCAGAAGCACAATCAGGCTTTATACCCAACCGTGGATGCCTGGACAATCTGTTCGCCCTCACAACTGTGCTGAATTGCCGCTTACGACAAAAAAAAAGCCACGCAATGTCTCTTGTTTGTAGATTTTAAGCGGGCTTTCGATTCGGTCAACCACAAGCTCTTGTGGCTGAAGCTCTTTGAAGTGGGTCCCAGTGCTAAAACAGTGCAACTGCTCAGAAACAACTACAAGTCTGCAACCCTGAAACTCCGGATTAATGGACTTCTGTCCAAAGACTTCAAGATCAACGAAGGTGTCCTCCAAGTAGAACTACTCAGCCCGTTGCTATTTATCATTTTTATTGCTGATTTGGAACCATTTATGAGAAACAATGAATGTGAAGGCGCAAATATTGATGGTTATACTGACGTGCTACTGCTGCTTAAGGGGAAGCTGATTTTCAAAAGAAGATTAAATTACTCAAGATATATTGTACGCGGAACCACCTGCAAGCTAACATAGCAAAGACTAAAGTCTATGGCTCTATGGCCTCTATGGCAACAACGAGCTGGAATGAACGAGAACAGACGACTATCTCGGGCTAAAAATCTTATCGGCGGGTTTTAGCCACACAACGGCAAATGAAGCGATACTCAAAGCCAAGATGGTCTTTGGTGCAGCTCATTCGCTGCTTATTAAGTCTAGAACAGACTCATACGACTGCATTGTAAAAATTTTTGATAGCATTGTAGCGGCTACCCTCCTCTATGCGGCTCCGATCTGGGCAATCAAATACCTGGAATTAGTTGAGCAAGTCCAAACAAGCGTCTTTAAAAGAGTCTTCTGCCTACCAAGAATTACAGAAGGGGCTTTAATGAGGGTGTAACTCGGTAAACCTCCTCTCGCCTTACAGATAATTAAAGCAACTTTGCAGTGGATTATCCGGGTGCTGGAAATGGAAAATAACCGCCTGCCCTTAATCTGTCTCAGACGACTACATGCACTCAGAAGTGATGCAAATAATGTTAAACACAATTGGCTAGCTCAAGTATTTGGAATAATAAATACTGTCGCGCCTGAATTCACGCCTGCGCTGGAAACTCTGGACGCTGAGAGATGGAAGGCTTTCAAAGCATACTTCTTAGAGAAATACAGGAAACACCTACTCGAGCAAGACCTAAGAAAAGTAGCCAACGCCAACTATCTACAGATAAAAGTCAACAGACCGTTAGACGGTTCTAGAGCCTCATTCCTAACCAAGAGAGTTTATTTTCAAGCCTTAAAGACGTTACTTCAAGCCCGAATAGCCAGCAGATACTACCATCATCTGTTGACCAACTTTGCCATAAATTTAACGCAATGCAACCATGTCAAGTATGTAACACTGGTGAGAAAGATAATCTGGAACATCTAATCGGAGCCTGTCCTATTTTCAAACCTTATCGTGCCTGCTACCTGGAAGATGAATTTCTCGCTACACCTAAAGTGACAGAAATCATGAACTGCGATGATACACATTCAATAAGATCTTTTTTCCTTTTTATTAAATACTGCTGCCGTCTCAAAGCCTTCTATCTATGCGAATAACGTAGTAATTAATTCTACACATTTTTCAATGATCTCATTGTTTATTTTTAACTGATAATTTAACTGGTTATTTTTATTTTTTTCTTATGTTTTTACTTTGAATTTATGCAGAATCTTCTCAAATTATTATTAATTGTGTATATGTATATTTTCTTACCGATTGTATAAATAAGGGATATATTCTTGAAACAATAAATATTATTATTATTATTAATGATCAAAAAATTAAATAATGTTTAAATGATGAAATAACTAACTTAAAATAATTGAAATAATTCTAAAGAAAAATAAAAATTCAAACTATAGAAAATATTTGCATAAATATTAAAGATTAATAATTAATTATTGATAATGAATATTATTATCAATAAATGAATAAATTAATTAATTAATAAATAAATTAGCAACAGTTAATAGTAAAATAAAAGAATTAATTAAATAAGGAAACTATGTATTTGTGTACATGTAAATGTACTTGCGTGTACACCAATACATAGAGAGTAGAATCCCATGATAGAAGGTAGAATCTAAGGGAAATATACAACTAATTGGATACTGTTTTCTCCCAAATAGTAATTTGGAAACGCCCAAAAATTCGAGGCCCAGAAGACGTTCGTGTGAACTCTCGCTCTCGTTATCCTGACTTCCTCGTGTGCGGATCAAGTCTAGGTAGTTTAATTTTTGAGTCCTCCGTCTGATCATCTCGTTAGAACGCACCTTTGTGCAGGAGTCTCGCTAGAGACTTCCGTCGAGGAATCGTTAGTAAAAGATCTCCAGGTTTGCGGATTGTCTAAATCTTAGTTAGTGGGCGGTGTTTCTTCCACGTAAACTAAGATGTGTAATTTAAACAGCAGAAGTAGAAGCTAACAAAATAAATGTTAAACGGAATAAAATGATAATTTACTGTGTAAGTGTGTTTCGACGACCAGGTATGATTAAAATTCAATTTGTAAACTTAACCTTGTGAACAAATTTTTGTTTATATATGTTATTAAAATTAAAATCTAAAATTTACAATAATATATCAAAAAATTTAACAAAAGACAACTGCACCATTTTCCTACATCCTTCTGGGTTCCCGGTCTAGTGGTAGAAAAATACCAGGATAAAAATAAATCTTAAAAATTTATGTCCAAAATTTAGACTAACAATTTATTAAAAGATACCCTTTTGAAACTTAGCTCCTTACTTACTCGAATTGAATCTAGCAAATTTACAGTTTGCTCTAAGATTCTCGAGGCTTGTCAGTTATCATTATGATCGAAGGTGATCGGAAAGCAGTGAAATAAACCAAGAAAAATTCATCATAATGTTAATAATACAAATTTAAATAAAAAATCTCTCAGCTGAAATGGCGCTGTAAGCAACCTATCACAAAACATAAGTAATACTCTTTTACAAATAGGCAATATAGGTTTCTATGACCACAAGACGTAAAAATGTGGCGAGAACTCGACTCTCAAAAATTAGGGTAAAAACAGTGACTATGATTAATAAATATTAATCGCAATAATTTTAAAAAAGTTTATTTTCGCAACGGCAAAATTGAAAATTGACATAAGGTTTTGAATATTGTATTCAGTTTAATCGCACACTACATAGTTAGGATAGTTATGATAATTACCGTAACTCCTATTCTTTACCGCTTCACAGCATTATTTATATTTGTAAAAATGCTTGCCGTAAGATGGACGGTGTGTCTTAATGTATATAGAATAAGCGAGAGGAAATTTAGTATAGACCGGATAGCTCAAATGGTAGAGTAGCCGACATGTCTTTGGAAGGTTCTGGGTTCGAATCCCAGTCCGAGCTATCTAATAATTTTTTCTCGCATATTCTATAAACTCACATTAAGATGATCCTCTCCACATTACTTTCTCAATCCTTCCCTACCAGTATCCTGTTACGTAAATGTGGAACGCTTCACGTAATAATTACCGTAACTCCTATTCTTTCCCGCTTCACAGTATTATTTATATTTGTAACTACATAGTTAGGATACTAAGATAGTCATCACGGCCCAATGATCTAAATTGTCTAATCTATTGTATTCTCAGATTATTTTCTGTATACTAATACTGTATTTAATTTACAGATGGGAACGTCGTTAATGATCATAGATGTAATATCGAAGAAAGGCCACCCCCACCTCCTCCTCATTCAAGGAAACGTTGAAATTTATCACATGTTTGATGTCCATCGAGGGAAACTGGAAACTTCTTGAAATTAATTTTTATTGATTTTGATTACTTAAAATACAAAAGATTAATTAAATTAGAATGAATAAGTCAATTAGCTCATTTGAAATATGTTTTAATCTTGAACTAGATGTTATGTTTATTTATTCGTGAAAAAGTGGAAAAAACATTGTATCACTACATTTTCGAATACTATTCTAACATTGAGAAGATAAAATTTTTAATTCGTTCTCAAAAAAAAATTGTTAATATTCTTGATCAGATGTTTCTCTACTAAATTTTAACTTTTAGAAATTATATAGAAAAGTATTGAGTTAAGATGGTGAGGACTAGATTTCCCGGTCTTCAGAATAATTTTATAGTGAGAGTAATGACCAGTGGAATGAACAGCAACTAAGTACACAGCACAAATACATACATAGATCATTCGCAAGCATATACACTCGGAGAGAAACGGTCATAATCAGTGTTGGCAAGATTTTACGATAAGAAATCCTTTTCCCAGTTTAAGCCTATCCAGAATATAATTTGTAGCTGTCCTTTTTTTACGTTCTGTGTTAGATTTGTAACAAATTCTTTTAACTTGATGTTGAATCGTAAGACCGTACAACCCCTGTAACCAAACGGAACAAGCGAAGTCACAAGCTGCCGGAAGTGACATCAGGAGTCCTCATTAATATCTTGAACTTACGTCTCATTTTAACGCTTTCCTTCATCCTCTGTGAATTCTTGAATTTCAACTTGTCACTGCTTCTTTCCTTCTTATTATTCTCTTTCTAGAGTCTATCGGCTGAGTACAATAAAGTCGAATGCAGACCATATAAATCAACTAATTTATCAGTTAATTCACTCATTTTCAATTGTTTGTAAGTCATTTTCTTCCATCAATCACCGTGTAAGCTTTACTCATCAACAGCCCCCAAGATTTGGTGTTTTGAAATTATAGTGAACTTATAGAAAATCAGCAAAATAATCTTAAGTCGCATGAAACGTAAGGTGCGTCAATTCCAAAGTGTTAGAAACACAATTGTTCTATTTATCAATGCAAAAACAAACAACTATGCTACCACAACCGAAATACACCACCCAAATATCCCTTCACGTAAATGCAGAGGATGTTGTAGCAACATACTTGACATCGAGCCAGTAATCTGAAACGAGTGCTCAACTTTATATTCCAGATTTATCGGAAACACTACTTTGTTGCCCTCAGGTAAAGATAAAACAAACTGTAGTCTAAAAAAAGCTCTCTCTCTGAATAACATTAAGGATTGAAAACTTCCGCTTCGAAACTGCCTTCGGAGAAATGGGATGAAAGAGTCCAAAAAAGTGATGGTCCTTAAGGAAGCCACAGTTGATGCACTCCGGGTAGACTTAGAGTTAAGGGGTTGTACGCAGTTGCCAGACTAAAAAAAAAAAAAAAACATTTTTTTACGAATTTTTTATAGACACAGTTTTCATTTATCAATTACAAGCGATAAGTATACGAATAGAGCCTACTTTCAAGAATAAAATAGTGCGTCAATAATGAAAATATATTAATGTGCACCGCTTCTAAAGAAGATGTTTCATCGACCTATAAAAAAAGGCGCTTGGCGGTGATGTCTGTTTCGAAAGTTTGGATTATCTGAAATCAAAAAATATGGTGAATTCTTTTGGTGAATAGATTAATGTAGGTATTGAATAAAGGAATAAAGAAAATTTTGATTTCTGACGAAATGGCGTCTATTTGTAACAAATTTTTCATTTTTATTAAAAAAACAAGTTTCCAAGTAATTAAAAATAAATAGTAAAAATTTTTTTAGATCTCATTCCTTTGCCCAATACCTGCAATAATCTATTCTTCGAAGAATTCACTATATTTATTTAATGTAGTAGTCTGGTAACTTGGGTTCAAAAAATCGAAAATTTTTTTTTTGCTTAATTTGAAAGTACAATGTCTTGAGAATATACTGTAAAAATTTCAGACAGAAATTCGGAATATTTCGGAAGTTATAACGAGTTTCCTAGAGCGCCTCGGAGTTCAACCTTTGAGGTCGACCGGCAGCTGCAACCGCTTGGACTTCTATTGTTTGCGCGCATTTTTTATACCTGGGTTGACTCTGTAAATATCTCTGAAAATTTGGATTTTAGCGACTTGGTGCTTAAGACCATTTTGTAGAAAATTGAATGCTCTTAAAGTTTGTTATTTACATTTTTTCTGGAGCTCTTGTCATTCACGAGATAAATGCGAAAAAACGCAAATTTCATGCAAACATCAAGTTTAGAGGCCTGTACTACCTCGCTGGATCGAGTTACGGTTTGGCCGCAATGGACACTTTTGTAGAGCATTCAATTTAAAAAAAAACGCATCAATGATAAAAGCAATGCTGTAAAATGCCACTGAGCTATAGAAATTTGAACATTGACTGAGAAAAAAAAATAATTTTTCTCAGGGACTGAGAAAAAAAATAGTTGAAAAAAGCACCCTAGTGTGTGTATGTGTGTGTGTGTGTGTGTGTGTGTGTGTGTGTGTTTTTTTCCCTTAGGGGGGGGGAATCCTTTTTACGGATTCTAGGCATAGTTGTTTGGCCTGGATATGTGGCGACTCGACGCAGCGTCATACTAACTCGACACTAACGCCCCTACCCACTCAACCCT
This sequence comes from Cotesia glomerata, assembly GCF_020080835.1. Taxonomy (NCBI): domain Eukaryota; kingdom Metazoa; phylum Arthropoda; class Insecta; order Hymenoptera; family Braconidae; genus Cotesia; species Cotesia glomerata. The sequence goes on along the minus strand of NC_058159.1, from coordinate 15,567,974 downwards.
AAACCCCTTTTCCTTCTTTCCTCTAATCCCTCATGAAAACCGCCGTCAGGCATTACTTCGTGAAGGGAGGATCTAGCTACTGCTCTTCCTTCTGGTGGCTAAGGTGTTAACTACCTTCCTTCTATCTTCTGCTATATGCTCTTTTTCTTTCGGTGGAACGCAAGTCTTTAAGGACTTCTGTTGCAAACTTGTTGGTAGCGTTCCAGGCAGCTTCTGATGACAACATTGCTTCTACTAGTGAATCTGGTTGCATTCTCTGGTTCAGGATCCTCTCCAGTTCTTCACGCTGTGGATCGAAACGAGGACATACAAAGAAGACGTGCTCCGCGTCTTCAGCAGCTCCTGGGCAGGACGGGCACTCCGGAGAGTCATCGTGCTTAAAGCGGTGTAGATACTCTCGAAAACACCCATGTCCCGACAACATCTGCGTAAGATAGTAATTGACCTCACCGTGATTCTGGTTAAGCCAAATGTCGATCCGAGGTATGAGACGGTGCGTCCACCTACCCTTCTCTGCAGCATCCCATTGTAGTTGCCATCGGCCTATGCTCTTCTGCCGTTCTTCAATTCTAAGTTCTTCAGGGCTCAGTGCAGTTGACCTTTTTCGTTGGTAAAGGGCCCGCCTTTCTTCTGCTAGAACTCTAAGAGGTAGGGTTCCAGCAATGACGCACACTGCTTCTTCTGATATAGTGCGGAAGGCACTAGCTACTCGTAGGGCACTCAGTCGATATACTGGTCCAGCCTTTCTCCGTGATTCTTGCGTCTTTGATGCGTCGGCCCAAATGGATATTCCGTAAGTGAGCACCGATATGACTACTGATGACAATAATAGCCTCCTGCTCTGTTTTGGGCCTCCGACGTTCGGCATCAGTCGTGCGAGACTAGCCCTCACTACTGACGCTTTGGCACTGACATGTTCCACTTGCTGCTTGAAGTTGAGTCGGGCATCAAGCATCACTCCCAAATATCGGATATAAGGTTGTGATGTGATTTCTTGTTCGCCGATTTTCAGCTTAATGGTCTCTACCACTTTTCTGCTGGTAATAAGCACTGCCTCAGTCTTGTGTTGCGCCAGTTGCAGGTTCACTGCGTCCATCCACCGGTCAACGCGCTCAAAAGTGAGATCGAACATATGGTTTATCTCGTCAAGGTGTTTGGCAACAATCACTACGGCTACGTCATCTGCATATGCTACGAGTTTGACGTTTCTTGGCAGAGTTAGTCTTAATAGACCGTCATACATAATATTCCACATGAGCGGGCCTAGGACTGAACATTGTGGTACACCTCCAGTAATATCAAACTCCCTCGGACCGTTCTTCGTGTCATACTTCAAGACCCTATTTTCAAAGTAGCTTGTTACGATCTTAAGAAGGTATTCTGGTACATTCTTCTCTTGGAGGGCCTGCATGATGCATTCCCAATTGGCGGAGTTGAATGCGTTTCTGATGTCTAGGGTCGCCACCAGGCAATACTCTTTCGTTCCACCCTTCCATCTGGTTCCTGCGATTGCTTCCTTGGCCGTATCAACAACCAGTTTGATTGCGTCCAGGGTTGATCGTCCTTTCCGGAATCCATACTGATTGTCTGCCAGGAGTGGGTCGACTACTGCTTCAATTCTCTGGTGAATTATGCGTTCAAATATCTTACCCGCTGTATCTAGCATGCAAAGTGGGCGGTAAGATGACGTTTCATCCGGTGGTTTCTTCCCTTTAGGTAACAGTACCAATCGTTGCTGTTTCCACTTATGCGGGAAAGTCCCCTCCTTAAAGCATGAATTATAAACGTCTAGGAATAATATTGGAGCTGCCTTTATGATGGTTTTCAAGGCTATATTAGGGATTCCGTCCAATCCCGGCGCTTTATTATTCCCTACACGGTTACAGGCCTCCAGCAGTACTTATTCAGTGACAGGTGGAGTGTCATCCAGTTCGCCTGGCGCGAACTGGTAATCGAAGTTGCGTTGCTGTGGGAATAGTGCAGTGACGATTTTCTGGAAAAGTTGAGGACACGTAGGTGATGGCATTTGTTGTTTTTTTAGGTGGGTCATAACCACCTTATAAGGCCTACCCCACACGTCTTTATCCACCTCGTTGATGAGCTCTTTCCAGCATTGTCTCTTACTATCCTTGATAGCTTTGTTCAATGATCGACGGGCTTTTTTGTATTCTGCGACCAGCTCCGCAGAGTTAGGTCGTCGATAGCCACGCTGGGATATTCTTCTTTTCTTTAGACACTCTTTCCGAAGAACACTGATGTGGTCGTTCCACCAGTGCACTGCCGGGCGTTGGCTTATGCTGTGTTTCCGGACCATACTGGCGTCACAGGCCTGGACAACTCTTTTCATCAGGTCCTTGGTCATTTCTTCTGCGGATCCAGTAGTAATCGGTTCACTATTAAGGGCTATTACCAATGTGCTTGTGTCAAAAGGCTTCACTTTCCATCCAATGGTATTGAATGACTTGATTGGTCTTCTTGTATTCCGGTCATGTGATATTTCCCAGAGAATTGCCTTGTGGTCAATGGCTGTGTAGATATCCATCACCTTCCAGTCGTATTTCCCACTGATGAGGCTGCTGCTGACGAAAGTGAGATCTACGATAGAGCTTGCTTCTCCTTTAGTATAGGTTGGCGTATCACCACTGTTGAGCTGGACTACATCTAGTGTAGAGAAAGCTTCTAGGAGTGCTTTTCCTCGCGCATTTGTCTGCTTGCTGCCCCAGTCTACTGCCCAGGAGTTGAAGTCACCGGCAATCGCGACCGGATAAGGCTGCTTGGCGTCCTCGGTCAGTTTGTCCAAGAATTCAGTGAATTCAACAATGGATAGGCTAGGTGGTGCATAACAGCTGTAAGAAGGATGCCGTTAACTGTTGCTGCTACAAAGCCGGCATTATCATTGTTAACTACACTCTGGAAGGGATGCTTACCACAAGACCAGATGACAGCCTTGGTGGTGCTGTCAGATTCCGAAGGCTGGGTATTCAGGTATCTGTATGGCTCTGCTATCATTACTAAGTCTAACTCTAGTTCTCTTGCTGTTTGCATAAGCAGATCATGTGCAGCTTCGCAATGGTTTAGGTTTAGCTGCAATATCTTCATGTCTATTTGTTTGTTATCTTCTGGAGTGCCTCTTTAAATACTGGGCACCTGGATGCGCCGGCATGATGAGCCGAGTTCTCCGCACTTTGATCCGCGCATAATACACATTTCGCTGGGTTTTTGCATTCAGCAATCTTGTGTCCCTCTTGTCCGCACCTAATACATAGCTTAGACCGATCCACATTGCTCTTGCACTGGGATCCAAGATGTCCAAAGTGCCAGCACTTGAAACATTGGATTGGTCTCCTCGTAGCTCGGATTCGGCAGTTGGCCCAGCCGATCCGGACTTTACCGCTTCCTGTCAATATCTTCCGCGCTGCAGCTGCTGGTAGTGTCACAACAGCTGTGTGAGTACTTCTGTAGGCCTTATGAATCTTAATTGTCCCTAGTGGTATCTCGCAGGTTTCTCCGATTTCCGTTTGCAAGGCAGCCTGAATATCCTCCTTGGTTGTGGTACCGTCAAGATCTCGGATTTCGACGTCTTCCTGTGGCCCTTTGCAGATTACCTTTGCGTCTTCTTGGAGGATGTCCGCGATGGTCTTCTGTAAGGCTTGGCCTCGGTCAGCGCTCTTCCTCGAAAGCGTAATCAGCAAGCTCCCGGTCCTAGTACTTTGGATCTTATCCACTGTAGTACGGACCTGTTCGTCAGGGACGTCCTGCTTTATTCGCTTCAGAATTTCAGCATACTTTGCCGTCTTTGCGGGGCGGATGATCAGTGCGTCCGGCCTGATCCGTTTGCGCGGTTCTTTCCGATTAGGCTCTGGCCTGGACTCCTTCGGCGGTTGCTTCTGGAGCTTTTCTACTGCTTGCTCTCTCTTGGACTTCCTTGACTGGACTTTTTGCTATTCATTCACCTCTTTTTTTCCGCCGTTCTGTGTTACTGCGTTTTTCGGGGGACTTGGTTTAAGGTCCTTCTTCTTCTTTGTACGGCTGGTCATTGAGTCTGGGGAATTTCGTTCTTTCCTTTTCCCGGGCCTGATATCAGTTCCAGTTTCCTCTCCGTCTTCGACAACTGACTCGACGTCACCCTCGCCACCTGTGTCCATCTCCTCGACATACGTGTCGGCTTTTGCTGGTGAAACCGCTGTCACACTCGTCTTCATCACGATATTACCGTGTTGTTGTTGGATCTCCTGCCATTCTTGGTCCAGTTTTTTGAACCTTCTCAGGGCACTGCAGATGTTCGTCGACTTCGACTTGATCTCCTTGTGGACATTTTGCTTGGTTTGGAGAAAGTCCTGCAGTCCACTGACTAGCTTCTCCAGATGTGCCAGCGCATCTGTCCTCTTCATCTTTGCACTAAGTAGCAGTGCGTCTTGCTGTGCATGAGGCCCGTTTTCACTCTTGTTTGTTTCCTGTGCATTACTCATATTTTTTAATTTACCAGCGCATCGTACGGAGTGGAGCGGGTTGCCATAACTAGGAACGGGTGTACCCTCGGAGATAGTACTCCTACCCCAGTTCCCTGAGGCCTAGCCGACACTTAGCCAGTCCCGGAATACACGGACGGACTAGACTCGCTCGGAGCGGTGAAGATTCCGATCTCTAACACTTACTGCGTACTTCCTGATCAAGGCCCGAAATGGCTGGCTCCTGATCCACTGCTGCAACTTACACCTCGGTAGAGCAAGCTCACATCAGCCGTGGCCTGCATCGTCAGAAACTACGATACAGGTTCCGGTCACTCCCAGTGGGTCACAGCAGAGAACGATCGTCTTGTTAGGTCAGTTAGTGTGACCAACCCATTAAAGGGGAGTTTTGTCCACGGGAGCGTATTTTGTTTGGTTATTTTGCTTGGCTCCTACCCGCTGTACCTCATCAACTAAGAGATTAAGTGTCATCCAAGGACAGCGAGCGTTCTCCCATCCGCTCGGGGAGACGCGCCCGGTAGCAGTATCTCTTCTGCCCCGAGTGTGTGTGTCTGTGTGTGTGTGTGTGTGTGTGTGTGTGGTTGTCTGTGTGACTATGTGACTCGCTTATAACTTTTGAACGACTGCACCGATCAGAACCTACCAAGCTGCGTTCTCAAGAGTTCCCTCGAACTTAGATTTTCTGTCAATTTGAACCGATTTGGACTGATAGATTTTGAGAAATTTTGAAAAATCTCAAAACAACTAAGAAAAAAATTTTTTTTTAAAGTGGTTTTTTTGGAATAACTTTTAAACGGCTTTATCGATCAACTTCAAAAACTAATCTGCCCTTGAACTTAAAAAATCGAGTCATTCGGATCGTTTTTGATAAAGAATAATAATTTTTATCGCTTGAAAAATCGCGTCGATTGCCGTCAAGTACGTGAAAATCGTTCGATTGGTTCGAGAGATATCTTCGACAAAATATTTGGAAACAAGTATTTTTTTAACACAACTCCGACATTTTTTTTAATAACTTTCAAACAGCTCTACCGATCGATTCTGAAAACTAGTCAGCTCTTAACACCAAAAAACCACGTCGATCGCCGCCAAACCGGTCAAAGTCGGTTCATTTGTTCGAGAGTTATCGTTGACGAAAGAAAACCGAAAATTTTTTTTCCGGATTTACTCCGAAATTATTTGTTTGATCAAATTAAACTTACAGATTCTTTATGATGCTTAAAAAACTGTGTCGAATGCTGCCAACCGTGTAAAAATCAGTTGATTCATTATAAAGTTTCTACGGTTTGAAAATTTAAAAAATTCTGTTTTATCAAACTTTTATCAGACTTTTAAGCTCGAAGAGCTCAAAGTCATAGAAAAGCTATCTCTTCAAGCTCAGAGAGCTCTAAGTAACACATAAATTGTATTTTTGATCTCGGAGAGCACAAAAACATCAATAGTGCAATTTTAAGCACCTAGGTATAAAATTAGCGAGAAGTTGCACGGATTGCTTTCAGGGTCTACCGTTTTGATAATTTTTTTTTTATCAGTTTACCAAGTTACTAATAAAGAATTGAGAGAAAAATGAAAAAAATATTTTTTTTCATTATGAATAAAAAACCATTACCTTGTCAGAGCGAAATTCTTGCTCCTTCAAGGGGTTACATGGGATTAGTGTGATCTCAAAATCGATTTTTTTTTGTTTAATAATTTCCACAACATCTCAAGAATATTATCCTAAATTTTCAAGTCAATCCGAATAATAGTTTCAGAGATACATCCTTTGGAAGGTGTGCGCTCCAAGTCAGGTATAGAAGGGTCAGCGCGCCTCAGGTATAGTAAGCAGCTGCTCGTCTATTGTTTGTCTGTCATTGTTGTATATAACTTTAACTTTCTACGGACAACTAGTTTGAAATAATTTATTTGGTGAATACTCATTGAAAGACGAGGTTCATTTGAGGTTATCCCAAGTTTCGATCATAAAATTTATTAAAAACGTGGTATTATTAGTAGTTATCTAGTGTCAGTTGTGAAGTTGATAAACAATGCATAAGGTTACAAGAAAACAGTTAGCCTCTGGAGCTCGTAGAAAAAATAGACCGAAATAAATAATAGTTTAAAAAAACTAAAAACACGCTTTTTATAGAAAACCAAACTAAAAAATAGAAAATAAATTTAAATTAAGAATAGTGTTAAAAATTTCAATAAATATAAATTAATAATAGTGTAAATAAAAAAAATGTATTTTATTTTAAAAAAAGCGTGAGGTGCATGGTGTCAATAGTTATAAATATTTTATTGACAGATATGAGTAGAGTGATTATCATTTTGATAATAACTTAAAAAGCACCCCACGCTTTTTTTAAAATGAAATACATTTTTTTTATTTACACTATTATCAATTTATATTTATTGAAATTTTTAACACTATTCTTAATTTAAATTTATTTTCTATTTTTTAGTTTGGTTTTCTATAAAAAGCGTGTTTTTAGTTTTTTTAAACTATTATTTATTTTTTACTTTTTAGTTTGGTTTATTTATAAAAGCGTGATTTTCTAGTTTTTTTAAACTATTATTTGTTGATTATCAAAAATATTCAGGCGCGCAAATTACCCACGGAGAGTTACATACTGACATACTGACATACTGACATACAAGTGAAGCTAAATGAAAAATAATTGTTTATAAATATTATAAATACGGGGAATCAGAGTTCGATTTCGGAGAGCGAGCCTGAGAAACGGCTACCAGAACCAAGGAAGGCCGCAGGCGCGCAGATTACCCACGGAGAGTTACTGACATACTGACAAACTGACATACAAACTGACATACAAGTGAAGCTAATATAAAGCGTGTAAAAAAAAAGGAGAAGGTCCTTTAATGGTAAAAATCCGGAAACTGATGATAGTTCCTTCACGAGCACCTCAGCAAAAAAATTGAAAGGTGATGATCAAGAGCACGTGCCACAAGAGTACACGCTCCAATATTCAATCATAGATTTTGCCTTGGTTTTCTCAACTCTCTCATCGTTTGTGCGGTGTTCTAACATTATTAAAAATGAAGATGAAGATCAATTGTGTAATGGTAAAGTACAGTTTAAGCAATGTTCGAAATTTGGTCTGGGATTTAAAATCGTAGTAGAATGTGAACGATGTGATCCGAAATATATTTTATTTTGTCAAAAAATCGGAAAAATGTATGAACTAAATTGCCGGTTCATTTTTGTTATGAGAATATTGGGCTTAGGGCTGGCCGGATGCAAGAAATTCTGCGGCTTGATGGACATAAGCAGTTCATTTTTAAACCAGTCTACATACGATTTTTACATTGATAAAATATATGAGTGTATTGAAACAGTTACTCGAACTCTATTCTCATCTGCTGCTCAAGAAGAAAAACAATTTACAAGTCTTGAAAACGATTTACAAGATACGACAAATGTGAGTGTTTCCGGTGACGGTACCTGGAAGAAACGAGGCTTCTCATCACTATATGGTGTGAATTCACTAATAGGATATTATTCGGGAAAAGTGTTGGATGTGTTGGTGAAATCTTTTTATTGTAAGTTAAGTGAAAGCTGGAAAAAAAAATTAGGCACTACAGAATATGAAGAATGGGAAGAAGAACACATTAAAACGAATCAATGCACCGCCAATCACACTGGGGCATCAGGAAACATGGAAGTCTCATCGGTTATTAAAATGTTTAAACGCTCGATTGTCAAACATGGACTGAGGTTTGTGAATTATATAGGAGATGGGGACTCATAAACCTACTCTGGTCTTCTTAAAGCCCAACCTTACGGTGAAGAATTTGTTATCAATAAAAAAGAATGCGATGGACACGTGCAGAAAAGAATGGGAACACGTTTGCGTGAGTTAGTAAAGAAAACAACTGAGAAAAAAATAGTAAAACGTAAAAAAACACAAAAAATACTCTTTCTGGCAAAGGTAAAATAACAAGTAAACTATTAGACAAATTAACTGTGTACTATGGTTTGGCGATAAGAAGAAACTGTAAATCAGCGGAAAAAATGAAAGACGCTATATGGGCTACCTATTATCACTATAGCTCTACAGATAAAAAAACCTCAGCACGATAACTGTCCAAATGGTCCAGACTCTTGGTGCGCTTGGCAACGAGCATCAGCTACAAATACTCTTTCATCATTTAAACGTGAGTATACTACATTACCAGATGAAGTTTTGATTGCTATGAAACCAATATATGAAAATCTCAGTAAGGATGAGCTTCTGGAACGGTGTGTTGGTGGTTTCACACAAAATAACAACGAGAGCTTCAACCAGTTGATCTGGAAAATTACTCCAAAAATACTTCCTGCTGGTTCGAAGATTGTAAATATTGGGGTCTAAAAAGATGGCGATGTAAAATTAGCGAAATTGAAAAAAAAAACACCGAAATTTGTTGTTTTTTTGTTGCTAATTAGTTGCCAAAAAATTAATTTTTTTGCTCCAACCAATCGCAGAAAATCGGCAATCACGCTAACTTTACATTAAGATAGCGTGGAAATTACTGAATATGGACCGATCGATTAAGCGAATAGGGGTCAATTTGTTGCTATTTTGTTGCTGAAAGATGCTAAGAAGAAAAATATTTTTAAAATAAAAATTGATTTTTTTTAATCATGCCAAAATAAATAATATCCACGCCAGCTTAACTCTCGAGTTTTCCGTGGAAAAACTGTAGTAAAAATTTGTTGCTTTTAGTAGTGCAACTTAAAACAAGTTTCACAAAAAAACTGGCCGCGCTAGCTTAACTAATGATTTTTCCGCGGAAAAACTATGATAAAAATTTGTTGCTGTTTATACTGCAGCTTGCTTTAAAAAAATGTATATTAAAATATAAAAAACATATATTTTTGATGCGAAAAAAATATATTAAAATTATATGAAAAATATATAAATTATGTATAAAAAATTAGGAAAACGGTTGACCCTGAGGACCATCCCTGCAACTTCCCGCTACTTTTGTAATTAAACACTCAAAATTGCACTTATTACGTTTTTGAGCTCTTCGAGCTTAAAAATTTAATTTTCGTGTAGTTTTGAGCTCTCCGAGCTCAAAAGTCATAGCAGTTTGATAAAACATTATTTTTTGAATTTTCAAACTGCAATAACTTTTGAATGAATGTATTGATTTTCACGCGGTTGGCGCCATTCGACGCAGTTTTTCAAATTCTATGATAAATTCTCAAACACAAATTGATCATGCCAGAAATTTCGGTAAAATTCGAAATAAACACTTTTTTTCGATTTCTTTCGTCAACAATAACTCGCGAACGAATTAACCGATTGTGATCGGCTTGGCGACGATCAACGTGGTTTTTTCATGTTCAGAGCTGATACGTTTTTTGAATTGATCGGTCGAGCCGTTTAAAGGTTATTAAAAAAAAACCACATTTAAAAAAATTCTTTTTCGCCGTTTTTTTAAGATTTCTCTAAATCTATCAGTTCGAATCGGTTCAACTTGTGTTTAAAATCTAAGTTCAGTCAAACCCTTTCGAATGGCACCAACCGCGATCAAATCAGTTAAGCCGTTCAAATTTATGAGAGGTTTACACACACACACACACACACACACACACACACACACACACACACACACACACAAACACACACACACACACACACAAACACACACACACACACACACACACCACCTAGCCTCTCTACTGTCGAATTCACCGCGTTCCTGGATCGACTTACCGAGGACGCGAAGCATTACCACCCAGTGGCAATAGCTGGGGACTTCAACGCCTGGGCAGTAGACTGGGGTAGCAAGAATACAAACGCGCGAGGAAAGGAATTACTAGAAGCCTTTTCTACATTAGATGTAGTACTGCTCAACAATGGTGACACACCAACCTACACCAAAGGAGACACAAGTTCTATTGTGGATCTCACTTTCGTCAGTGGCAGCCTCACCAGAGGTAATATCAACTGGAAGGTGATGGATACCTACACAGCCAGCGACCACAACGCGATTCTCTGGGAAATATTAAACGCCCAGAGCCCGAGAAGACCTAAAAAGCAACGTAACACCATTGGTTGGAAGGTAAAAACTCTTGACCCAAGGGCATTGTTAGTAGCTCTCAATAGTGACCAGATTATCGCGGGCTGCGCAGAAGAGAAGACCAAGGACCTGATGAAAAGAGTGACCCAGGCGTGTGACGCCAGTATGTCTCGTAGACATGGCATAAACACAAGACCTTCGGTTCACTGGTGGAACGACCACATCAGCGCCCTTCGTAAAGAGTGTCATCAGAAGAAAAGAATATCTCAGCGTGGCTACCGATGACCTAACTCTGTGGAGCTGGTCGCAGAGTACAAAAAAGCCCGTCGATCCCTGAACAAAGCCATCAAAGATAGCAAAAAAAAATGCTGGAAGGAGCTCATCAACGAGGTGGACAGAGATCTGTGGGGTAGGCCGTATAAGGTGGTCATGACCCATCTTAAAAACCAGCTAATGCCATCACCAACGTGTCCTCAACTCCTACAGAAGATCGTAAACGCGTTGTTCCCCGAACAAAGCAAGTTTAACTACCTATTAGCGCAGAATGAAATGGATGACATTCCATCTGTCATAGAGGGAGAACTGATAGAGGCTTGTAATCGTGTAGGGAACAATAAAGCGCCGGGATTGGACGGGGTCCCCAATATTGCTTTAAAAACAACTATAAAAGCAGTGCCATCATTGTTCCTGGACGTCTACGACAAATGCCTCAAGGAAGGGATTTTCCCTCGGAAGTGGAAGCAGCAACGACTCGTACTACTTCCAAAAGGGAAAAAGCCACCAGAAGAACCGTAATCTTATCGACCACTTTGTATGTTAGACACGACAGGTAAGATACTTGAGCGTATAATCCACCAAAGAATAGAAGCAGTTGTCGATCCACTCCTGGCAGACAACCAGTATGGTTTTCGGAAAGGACGATCAACCCTGGACGCAATCAACTTGGTTGTTGCAACGGCCAAGGAGGCAATCGAAGGGATCAGATGGAAGGGTGGAGCGAAGGAGTACTGCCTGGTGGCCACTCTGGACATCAAAAATGCCTTCAACTCCGCCAACTGGGACTGCATTATGCAAGCCTTGGAAGAAAAAAACGTACCAGGATACCTACGTAGGATAGTGGCTAGCTACTTCACAGACAGAATCCTGAGATACGACACGAACAATGGTCCAAAAGAGTATGATATTACCGGAGGTGTACCCCAGGGTTCTGTTCTGCGTCCACTTCTGTGGAATGTCATGTATGATGGCCTGCTGAGACTGACTCTTCCAAGAAGTGTCAAGCTTGTTGCATATGCAGACGATGTAGCTGTCGTAATCGTTGCGAAACACCTAGATGAGATAAACCACATGTTCGGTATCACCTTTGAGAAAGTTAACCGGTGGATGGATTCAATGAATCTACAACTGGCTAAACAGAAGACTGAGGCTGTGCTTATTACCAGCAGAAAAGTGATAGAGACCATAAAACTGAAAGTCGGAGAACAAGAAATCACATCACAACCACATATCCGATATCTGGGAGTGATGCTTGATGCCCGACTTAACTTTAAGCAGCAAGTCGAACACGTGAGTGCAAAAGCATCAGCAGTGGTAGCTAGCTTAGCACGACTGATGCCAAACGTCGGAGGCCCAAAGCAGAGCAGAAGACTACTATTATCATCTGTAGTCACATCAGTGCTCACTTACGGAATATCTATATGGGCGGACGCACTAGAAAAGCAAGAATCATGGAGAAAGGCTGGACCAGTCTACCGTCTGAGTGCCTTAAGAGTAGCAAGTGCCTTCCGCACAATATCTATGGAAGCAGTGTGTGTCATCTCCGGAACTTTGCCTCTCAGAGTCTTAGCTGAGGAAAGACGGATCCTTTACCAACGAAAGAAGTCGACCACACTAATCGCTGGGGAGCTTGGAACAGAAGAGCGGCAGAGGAGCATAAGTAGATGGCAACTACAGTGGGATGCCACAGTGAAGGGTAGGTGGACGCATCGTCTCATACCAAGGATCAACGTTTGGCTGAACCGGAGTCACGGTGAGGTCAACTATTATCTTACACAGATGTTATCAGGACACGGCTGTTTCTTGGCGTATCTCCACCGCTTCAAGCATGATGATTCCCCGGAGTGCCCGTCCTGCTCAGGAGTCAATGAAGATGCAGAGCACGTTTTCTTTGAGTGCCCACGTTTTTACCCACAGCGAGATGAGCTGGAGAATATCCTGAAGAGGAAAATCCAACCAGAGACAATAGTAGCAGCAATGCTGTCATCAGAAGCTGTCTGGAACGCTACCAACACGTTTGCAACAGAAGTCCTTAAAGACTTGCGTTCCACCGAAAGAAAAAGAGCGAATAGCAGAAGATAGCAGGAAGGTAGTTAACACCTTAGCCACCAGAAGGAAGAGCAGTAGCTAGATCCTCCCTTCACAAAGTAATGCCTGATGGCGGTTTCCATGAGGGATTAGAGGAAAGAAGGAAAAGGGGTTTAGGGTTTAGTGGGTAGGGGCGTTACTGTCGAGTTTTAGTATGACGCTGCGTCGAGTCGCCACATATCCAGGCCAAACAGCTATGCCTAGAATCCGTAAAAAGAATTCTCCCCCTAAAAAAAAAAAAAAAAAAAAAAACACACACACACACACACACACACACACACACACACACATATAGACACCATCGTGGGAATAGTCAGGGAAGCTTCCTAGGACCTCAAAACGTCGAGATCTGAAGAAAACTCGATTTTCGAAAAACAGGGTAAAAACAATAACTTCCCCATTTTTGAAAATTTTGAATTTTCTTAGCAGGAAGTTAAAAATATATTTTCAATAGCTAATTTTCGACTGATTTTCGTATATATTTTATATATTTTCAATCTATTTTTAATATATTACAAATATATCGTAGAATGTATAAAAAATATTGGTATGATGATATAAAAAAGATACCAAAAGTGAATTTGAAATATACACAAAATATAATTATAAAAATATAAAAAACTAATAGATTTTTTAGTTCTGAGGGCTCAAAACGGACTGAAACGTAATATTTTTTATATTTTCATAATTATATTTTTTATATATTTTGAATATATTTTCTTTATAAATACTTTTTAGTTTCAATCATGTATTTTTATACATTCTAAGATATATTTAAAATACATTTAAAATATATAAAATATATACGAAAATCGGCTGAGAGTTAGCTATCAAAAATATATTTTTCCACATAATTTATATATATTTTTTTTATAATTTTAATATATTTTTGCTGCATAAAAAATATGTTTTTTATATTTTATAATAAATTGTTTTTTTTAAGTATATTTTCATGACGGTAGCTGAATAATATTGCAAATCTAATATTTGTATTGCACTTGGATAGTACTTTTCAGATGAAAAAGACTACAAAATAATCATTTATATTAAACTTACAGCATAATCCGGCGTTGATCGGGTTAAAATATATACATTGTGATAAAAATGGTATCAAAAATATATAAGGATACATTTTTTAACATAGATATTATAGATATCTATTTTCGATATTATGAGACTTTTCAGATCAATCTAAAAATTTCTAGAACTTTTTTAAACATTCTATATCGATTAAAATATTTTGCACTTATTCGAGAAATTTCTAAATCATTCCAGATATATGTGGAACATTCTAGATCAATTATAACCATTTTACATATTTTGGAACTTTCTAGACCATTCTAGAAATTTTGAGATCTTTTTATAAGTTCTTATGCGTTAGTAAAAGACAGAAATATATGTTTTAAGGGGGTATTCTAGTGTAGAATTTCAAAAAAATCGATTTTTTTTTCTATATTTTCAAAGTTTAACTATTTAAGAATATGTCTACGAGAGGATTTTTGAAAATTTTAATTATTTTCGGAGCTATAGACATTTTACTGACCCGGCCTCCAAACTGGTTCGGTTGGGTCTAGTCAAACAAAAGACATTAGGGATTCTCCGTCTACCTGAATCTATTTCTCAGTTAAACCTTTTGTCCTTTATATATATATATATATATATATATATATATATATATATATATATATATATATATATATATATATATATATATATATATATATTGTGATGCCTTTTCCGGCACTGGCGTCGACAGGACCGGATCAGATCAACAAAATTAATTGGCCTACCTGGTTCGTAGATTTGGTTGGGCGCCAGGAACTCAATGTTCCACGGGTCGATCTCGCTGTTGATCTTCGTTGGGCGGCGGGTCGGTGTTGAAGAGATTCAAAAATCGAATAACGGCAATCGACGGACAAAGAAATCGAAATTGGACGATAGGATCGGTTAATCAGAGCAACAACAATTAAAAAAAATAATTGAGGCGTGCAATTCTAATCCAACAACGGTTTATTCAACAACAAATATATTCTGTCAGCAATGTCGCATTAATAAGAAAAATTATTTTAACGCAAAAATAATTCTAACGCAAAACTAGTACTAACGCAATGATTCAACATTTCAAAATAAAACAAATTACACAAAAAAAAATATTCGAGTAACCAAAAAAAATTACAAAGTCTTTTCTTTTAACAAAATAAAAAAAGAAATATTAATTAATTCAACTCGCCGAAATTATTCAAAAATCTTCGAAACAAATAAATAATTCAACTCGCCAAATTTATTCAAAAAATTTTTAAAACAAATAATTAAGTCAACTAGCAAAATTTATTCCAAATTTTCAAAACAAATAATTAACTCACTCGCCAAATCTATTCAAAAAATTTTTAAAACAAATAATTAATTCAAAAATTAAAAGGAAATAATTATTTCAATCGCAAAATTTTATCAAAAATTTCAATCTCAAAATTTTATCAAAAATTTCAATGGCCAAATTTAATAAGGATCTCAAAATTATCCAAAATACTTCAAATCGCCAAATGGTTCAACAATGACAAGAAAAAAAAACAAATTATGCGAAGTATTCGAATTAGTCAACTTAGTTTACAAAGCAATTTACTAAGACGCTTTGTCGGGTATTTGAAGCTCGAGGTAGGTAAACAGTACTTATAATCCCGACCAAAAATTCCACACACACAAACACGTGACTCAACGGTACCGTGCCGCAGAGTGTCGTCACTAAGCTTCAAAAATACCGCACGGAATTTATTTAATTCCGTGCAACTCGAATTATAAACAAATTATTTTAACACGACGAAATTCGCGGTGATGACACCCTGGGGCTAATAAAGACAGCGACCAGACTTACCCTGCAGCTACCGTAGACGTCCCGGGCGATGCGGGCTAAGTAGGCGAAGTTGGCGGCAAAACTGACGGAAGAGCGTCGGTATCTCGGCAATGGCGTGTCCGGGGTCGTAGTGTCCAAAACAATTCGGCGAAATATTTCACAATAATGTACACAATTGTACTCACGTCAGCGACAAATTTAAAAAAAAAATTAAACAGCAAAAATAATCAAAAAGAGAACTGTACGATACCACAGTCACGGCGTCCAGATCAGAATTCATTGTTAATATGGCTGCCTCCTCGGCAACCCATGCTCTTTTTCTTTTCGGTTCGTTCCAAAAACTCGCATCCAATCAGCTCACAGCTTCTTCTAGCCGGCCGTTGTATTACGGGATGCGTCGGGTATTCCGTTGCGATCGATGATTGGTCGATATTTCGATTAGTGATCAGCCTCGTGTTCAGATGGCGCCTCGCATACTTGTTGTTGATCGCTCTCCGTCGTCATTGGTCCATTCAAATTTTCTCGTCGTTCTATCCTCGCGGCCAGATGTCACGTTGATCGTTGATGGCTCGTAGAAATTCGCGGGTCGTCTGATCGCTATAGTCTAGTCTCACTCACTCATGCATTCAACAATAGTTCACACTCATTCCGGTATTCTTTTTATTTGAATTTTTAATTTAAATTCGGCGCGTTTTCTTTTACTAAGTTTACCTCGAGCTTGTCATTCTGATCGGGAGGCTGCTTGGGGCGACACAGGCGCGTCGAATCTCTGCTTTTCCTCAGCTTAGCCAACCTAATAATTGTTAAACTCGGAATTTCAAATTTTAGAAAATTTTCTCATGTCACAACACCCTCCCCCAGACGTCGACTGGGAGCCACAAGGGTCGCTTAATCGGTACCATTGGTCCCACCACCTGATGTAAAGGTTAGGTTGCAACAATTAAGGATCGAAATTACATCATAACTGACAAATTTATCATAGAATACAATATAGTTACTCCGCTCTGCGGCACGTTCACTTAAGCTACTAATAGCAAGTCGCAGCAGCGACTATCGAGCACAAAGGAATGCACGGCGTAAAAATAATAATAAAAAAAAACTCAGTACGTGCCCCCTTCTTGGGCGGCAGAGATCAGGTGTCGCTCGGCGACGGCAAAACGCAACGGCGTATCTAAAAAAACTAAATAAAAAAAAATCAACACACACAAGAAACAAAAAAAACATCTTTGGCCGACGTATCGGCTGCCAACGCCTGTTCGGCAATGGCTAGTGGCGTCCGTGGCGGAAATCGCCGGTTCGAGGCGGCAAACCAATTATGGTGGGCTTACATCGAGAGCATTCCTCGAAGTAGAACTCTCGTTGGCTGCAGTGAGCACAGAGGCGAGCTGGGCGTACTGCCTGGCTTCGTAGTTGGACCTCCTGCAATGGGTACAATCACACACATAGAACATGCCCGATAATACAAATACAGGGAGTCCTCGAGCTTCAATTTCAATCGTCTGATTCGGCGGAGTTTACAGGTGCACGTACGAGTCGCAACGCTTTAACATGTTGGCGACCAGTTGGTCGACCATTTTGGTCAATTAATTCGTAAACGACCAGTGAGATTACATTAGAAACAGTATACGTCTCTTCGGAATATTTACGCGCGAGTTTCGACGAGAAACGATCGGCACCTCGGGACAACACGTATTGTCTAACTCGGACTACATCCCCGACGGCGAAGCGCTCATCTCGATGATGACGATTATAATAGCGGGCCTGGCGTTCGAAACTACGCCCTAAATTGTCGGCTACCAGGTCGTGAAGTTGAGTCAGTCGAGTCAGACGGTTCTCCCAAGCGGTTGTGTCAGGGCAGGGGATGTCGATGTCACCTTCAACCAGTTTTCGGTAGTATTTCGGCGGTCTGGGTTGCCAACCATAATTCAGCATGGCCGGAGATACGTGTGACGAGCTGTGAACAGCGGTATTGTACGCGTGTCGAAATTCGTGGACATGTTCGTCCCAAAGTCGGTGATCTAAATCGACGTACGAAATAATCATCGTCTTCAAAACTCGATTGACACGTTCGACAGGGTTCGCTTGGGCGTGGTACGGTGGTGTTCGGGAGTGATGGATTCCATACGCGCACGCGACTTCCTCCATCAATTTGTTCGCAAATTCAGTACCGTTGTCGGTCAGCAACACTTCGGGACAACGGAAACGATGTACAATCAATTTATCAAATTCTCGAATGATCGTTGGTCCATCAGCTTTCCTAATCGGGCATAGTTCAATCCATTTTGTGAACAGGTCTTGAAATACGACCATGTACTTGAATTGGTTCTTACTGGCCGGGAATTCCATACAATCGGCGGCGACAACTGTCCAAGGCGTATGAACGGTTCGTCGACACATTAGTCCAGCGGGTAGTTGCTGCGAAACCTTCGCAGTCTGGCAGACGGGACATTCAGCGACGTATTTACGCACGTCTTCGTCCACTCCTGGCCAATAATAGTCGACTGCGACTCGATTAGCCGTTTTCTCGACTCCTAAATGACCAGCTTCAGGTGGATCGTGGTTCTCGGCGATTATGCCCCAATGCGCGGCTTTTGGTGGAACTAGTTTCCAGGCGTCCAGGTCCTCGACGACCTGCGCGATCATTCGATTCGGCTTAAAGCGGTACAGGCGGTCCTCCTCGACTCGAGGGCGAGTCCTTTCCATCGTCTCGGGTTATCCAATACGTCTCGTTTGCGTCGTGTGTACCAGTCATCAACCAACTCAGCAACTGGTACATCACCAGGTTCAGGTTCTTCGTCGACCACGCCGATATCATCGTCGGTGTCGAATTCGTCGCGTTCGAACATTCGGGACACGGCATCGGGGACATCGTTTAACGAGCCCTTACGATACTCGATCGGAAATTGATATTCAGCTAATCGCATCGCCCATCGGCTTAGCCGAGGCGTCTTACTTTTTAGATCACGCAGCCAACGAAGACTACTGTGATCCGTGATCACTTTGAAGCGATAGCCTTCTAAATATCGGCGAAAATGTTCGCATGCCCATAATACGGCTAAGCATTCACGCTCTGTTGCTGAATAGTTCCTTTCGGCCTTATTCATGATCCTACTCGCGTTAGCTACAACTTTCTCACCACCCTCGTGTTCTTGCGTTAAAACAGCGCCTAACCCAGTCGCACTAGCGTCAGTCTGTAACACAAAGGTCTTCGAAAAATCAGGACACGATAACACTGGAGCCGTGGCCAACGCCACTTTCAGGGCTTCGAATGCAGCGTCTTGTTCGGCAGTCCAAGTCCAACGGACTTTCTTACTCGTCAGTCTCGTCAACGGTTCGGCAATAGTCGCAAAGTCAGGAATAAAACGTCGATACCACGACGCCATCCCAAGAAATCGTCGCACTTGTTTCATGTTCCTCGGTCTCGGGAAGTCCAGCATCGGTTTTACCCGATCTGGATCGACAAGCAGGCCCTGTTCGTTTACGCGGTAACCTAGATAACGGACCTCGTCCGTGCAAAATTCGCATTTGTCAACGTTAATTTTTAAATTTGCATCGTTCAAGGCATCGAACACTTCGTTCAGAGCATCCACGTGCTCTTCGAAGGTTTCCGTGACGACAATCAAATCGTCCAGATAGCCAAAGACCTTAAGTCCGCGTCATCCTCCTAACATTTTGTCTATGAGTCGTTGGAAATGCGGTGGAGCTCCAGCCAACCCAAATGACATGCCAACGTATTGGAACATACCCCGGCCTGGAACGCAGAACGCGGTGTATTCGCGACTTGCGGGGTCTAATTTTACTTGGTGATACGCGTGTTTCAGATCGATCTTAGAAATAAATTTAGCTCCGCTCAGTTGATCAAGAATCCAAGTCATCAAAGGTAACGGGTATGCGCACGGTTTCGAAATGGCGTTCAGTCGTCGAAAATCCAAGCACATCCGATATTCGCCGGTTGCTTTCTTTACCATGATTACTGGATTGCACCAGGCGCTCGTCGATGGCTCAATGATGCCCGCAGCAAGCAGTTCGTCTACTTGACGGCACATCTCGGACTCGATAATCGGTGACGTCGGGTAGTTGCGTTGTCGAATCGGGTCGTGGCCTTGTACATCAATCGTATGAGTCATCAAATTCGTAAATGTCGTTTCACCAGTGTATTTCACTGATGGCAGTTTACGAGCGAGCAATTCATCGAGAGCATTTTGTTGCTCAGGCGTAATTTCGACGATTGCCGCGACGTCCCTTCCATCAAGGTACGTTTTTAAGTTCCAATCGTACAGCTCGTTGGTTCGTTTCGTCCACCAGCGTCCGGTCTGTCCATCGTAACAGATCTTGAAGGCGGCAATAGCATCCATGCCGAGAATCATATCGTAATTCAGTTTCGGGATTACTCGGACTTCGACGGATCGCATCTCGTTGTTAATCACGAGCGGCAAGGTAACTAAAGCATGTATCGACATGACTGATCCGTCAGCTACGGCAGCGGTCTTTTTGTTCGTGGGTCGGACGCGAGCGCCTAGTCCGTAGACCCAATTACGCTCGTCGACTTCCTTGATACACGTCACGGACGCTCCGGTATCTAACAGCGCTTTAATCGTGCGTTCTCCAATATGAACGTCCACGAACGGTCGTCGGTCATTCCCGTCAGTCTTCGTCGGACAGACTTCCTCAGCAAGCTCTCGAAATATTCGGGTTCGTTCGTCCGGCGGTGCGCAAATGAAGAGGTGAACAGGCCAATCCTCAGCTTGGTGTTCTTTCGAGCAATAATACGCATTCTTACACTGACGACAGCGCCATAGCCGTTCAGTAGATGCGCATACATTGCATTGATGCATTGATCGAAAGGGGTCGTTCGGTTCGGTTACGGGTCGACAGGTTCGATTCGGGTCAACGGGTTCAAAATTCGGTACGGTTACGGGTCGATGTACGTACGATTCGGGGTGTCTAGCGTCGGAAGTCTGGTTCGCAGTGCCAAAAGGCTCGATTTCGATGTCGAAGATGTCCGGTAGAGGCAAAGCAGCCGCAGCGGCAACCTCTTTAACCGGAATTTCGATCCCAATTTCGACGGAGATCAGCGGTGGATCGTTTATTTCTGTCCCCGGGGAGCGTTTCCCGGCGACGCAGCCCGACGTTGCTGCCAGCGAGTGCAACCAGGGCACCCAACTGTCGTACAATCTGCTGAACCACAAGTCCAGCAGTAACCGGTTCGAGGAGGGCTCGGACAAGCTGCTCGGAGATGACCTGGTTGGCCACAATTAAAGCAGCACCCTCGGAGTGCGGGATTGATCGTAAATGGTCGTGGCTGGCCCGTCCTATCACGTGGTACGAACGCGGTTGCCGAAGCATTCAACGCGGCCACCTGTTGCGCTGGAGGGGGATCCTCTACAGCTGGTGGTGGGATCAATTGGGCCTTCGCGGGTTTCCCTTTCTTCCGGGACGAATTCGGCGATTTTGGTGGTTTTGGTGGGGACGAAACGTCATCAACCGCCGCCACCTGCGCTCTCGTCGTCTTGGTTGGGGTACGCTGCATGTATCGATCGGGTTGGTACGCCAGTTCTGGCATTACGCTTTCGTTTGGCGTAACCGGGGTGCGAGGTTGCATCCGGCGCCTTGGTCGATCATAGTCTCGTACGAGCCGATAAAGCTCGCCAAACGTCGAGAAATCTTCACGGTGTATCACGACGTGATATTCCGAACGAAGATTATTGTACGCGAAGTTCAATTGTAGGCGTACTGGCAACGGCTCACTAACAAGTGCCCACATTGCTAACAGGGAGTCTAGGTAATCCAAACCTGCCTCCAAAGGGCCCTGAGTTCGGTTTACCACCTCGCCTAAAATGCGACACTCAATATCGGGTTCACCAAAACGCTCTCGAAGAGCGTTACACAAGACATCGTACGAGTCAATGGCCCCTTTCATATGGGTCCACCACGTCTTGGCTGCTCCTGTGAGGACTAATGGCATAACAGCCAATACATCGGCGTCATTAAGACCACAGGTCACCTGGCATTCCTCCAGGCGTCGCAAAAACGGTTCAAGCTTCGACGAGTCTTGTCCAGAGAACTTCAAGTTCCATTTGGACACTCGTTCGTACATGGCAGGCTGATAGTGAGCACTTCCAGTACGCGAAAGACCATTACGACTGTCTGTGTCATGATTGTCTCTCGTGATCGGGGAACATCCAGGTTGATGAGTAAGGTGGTTTGCCTGGCTCATCGTGGAGTTCGCTGCGGGCGGGAATCGTACATGCGTCGGACATCGCATGGTTCGTGGACTCGGAATGGGTCGCCTGCGCCCTAGTGGAACGCCAGTCGACATAAGGGGTCGCGATTCCATCGGTAAATACCTCCCGGTACTCGTGGGTGTCGTGTTCACCGTCAATAGACCAGTCGCCATTGTCGTAATCGTTGTCGTGGTCGTCATCGTCGTTGTCGCTGCTGCTCCGCAGCGAGGCGGCGAGATAAAGGAATTCTGGACCCCTTTATCCGTGATTTCATCCGAGAATTGCGTGATCGGCTGATCTTCGAGGGTCCATACCGTTTCGGGATCAATATTGCGTTTCAATGCACGTAATAATCGGTCGCGGAGTATGCCGGATGACCCTAATGGGTTCGCGTTGAGAGAAACCAGCATTTCGCTGACCTGTAGCGAATTTAATGCATAAACCCATTCGTCGGCTTCATTCATGGATCGAGTCGTCAACCCCGTTTGATCAATCGTGCGCATTGATTCTTCACGAGCGCTTAATTCCCGGGTCTTACGTTCTAAGTCTACGACTGCGGCCTGAATTCGAAGTCGTTCAGCCGTAAGTCGTCGTCGCTCCAATACGAGGGGGTCTGATGCGGTTCGGGAAGTATCCTGCCCTGAGCCACTCGGAGGTGGCGTTATGACACGATCAGACAGGGTCGTAGGCGGTCCAGTTGCTGGATTAGCGGTATCTTCCCCATTGTTCGTGGCGTCACGGTCTTGTAGGAGTCCCTGATCCTGGGGTACCTGCTCCTTTACGGTCTCGTCGTCCGAAGTCATTGTCGATTGGGTAAATTAACGCGTTGGCCGAGTATTAATTAAAAATTCAGTCGCGACGCGTTGAAATCTCTTCGTGTTGCCCCACGTTGGGCGCCAAAATTTGTGATGCCTTTTCCGGCACTGGCGTCGACAGGACCGGATCCAGGTCAACAAAATTAATTGGTCTACCTGGTTCGTAGATTTGGTTGGGCGCCAGGAACTCAATGTTCCACGGGTCGATCTCGCTGTTGATCTTCGTTGGGCGGCGGGTCGGTGTTGAAGAGATTCAAAAATCGAATAACGGCAATCGACGGACAAAGAAATCGAAATTGGACGATAGGATCGGTTAATCAGAGCAACAACAATTAAAAAAAATAATTGAGGCGTGCAATTCTAATCCAACAACGGTTTATTCAACAACAAATATATTCTGTCGGCAATGTCGCATTAATAACAAAAATTATTTTAACGCAAAAATAATTCTAACGCAAAACTAGTACTAACGCAATGATTCAACATTTCAAAATAAAACAAATTACACAAAAAAAAATATTCGAGTAACCAAAAAAAAATTACAAGGTCTTTTCTTTCAACAAATTAAAAAAAGAAATATTAATTAATTCAACTCGCCGAATTTATTCAAAAATCTTCAAAACAAATAATTAATTCAACTCGCCAAATTTATTCAAAAATTTTCAAAACAAATAATTAATTCAACTCGCCAAATTTATTCAAAAAATTTTTAAAACAAATAATTAATTCAACTCGCAAAATTTATTCCAAAATTTTCAAAACAAATAATTAATTCAACTCGCAAAATTTATTCCAAAATTTCCAAAACAAATAATTAATTCAACTCGCAAAATTTATTCCAAAATTTTCAAAACAAATATTAATTCAACTCGCCAAATTTATTCAAAAAATTTTTAAAACAAATAATTAATTCAACTCGCAAAATTTATTCCAAATTTTCCAAACAAATAATTAACTCACTCGCCAAATCTATTCAAAAAATTTTTAAAACAAATAATTAATTCAAAAATTAAAAGGAAATAATTATTTCAATCGCAAAATTTTATCAAAAATTTCAATCTCAAAATTTTATCAAAAATTTCAATGGCCAAATTTAATAACACAATCTCAATCGCAAAACTTTAATAAGGATCTCAAAATTATCCAAAATACTTCAAATCGCCAAATGGTTCAACAATGACAAGAAAAAAAACAAATTATGCGAAGTATTCGAATTAGTCAACTTAGTTTACAAAGCAATTTACTAAGCCGCTTTGTCGGGTATTTGAAGCTTGAGGTGGGTAAACAGTACTTATAATCCCGACCAAAAATTCCACACACACAACCACGTGACTCAACGGTACCGTGCCGCAGAGTGTCGTCACTAAGCTTCAAAAATACCGCACGGAATTTATTTAATTCCGTGCAACTCGAATTATAAACAAATTATTTTTTTGCCCTCCGGGCGGAAAGTGGCAACTTTCGTCCCGCTGCGCTAAACTAAGTTGCCGCTTTCCGCCTTCGTCGGACAAAAAAATAGTATACACTCCTCGGGAAGTAAATAAGAAAGCCTCAGATCACATGTTTGTTGACCTCGGCTTCGCCTCGGCCAACAATTACATGTGATCTGAGACATTTCTTACTTTACTTCCCTAGGTGTGTAATATACTATTAACACGACGGAATTCGCGGTGATGACACCCTGGGGCTAATAAAGACAGCGACCAGACTTACCCTGCAGCTACCGTAGACGTCCCGGGCGATGCGGGCTAAGTAGGCGAAGTTGGCGGCAAAACTGACGGAAGAGCGTCGGTATCTCGGCGATGGCGTGTCCGGGGTCGTAGTGTCCAAAACAATTCGGCGAAATATTTCACAATAATGTACACGATTGTACTCACGTCAGCGACAAATTTAAAAAAAAAATTAAACAGCAAAAATAATCAAAAAGAGAACTGCACGATGCCACAGTCACGGCGTCCAGATCAGAATTCATTGTTAATATGGCTGCCTCCTCGGCAACCTATGCTCTTTTTCTTTTCGGTTCGTTCCAAAAACTCGCATCCAATCAGCTTACAGCTTCTTCTAGCCGGCCGTTGTATTACGGGATGCGTCCAGTATTCCGTTGCGATCGATGATTGGTCGATACTTCGATTAGTGATCAGCCTCGTGTTCAGATGGCGCCTCGCATACTTGTTGTTGATCGCTCTCCGTCGTCATTGGTCCATTCAAATTTTCTCGTCGTTCTATCCTCGCGGCCAGATGTCACGTTGATCGTCGATGGCTCGTAGAAATTCGCGGGTCGTCTGATCGCTATAGTCTAGTCTCACTCACTCATGCATTCAACAATAGTTCACACTCATTCCGGTATTCTTTTTATTTGAATTTTTAATTTAAATTCGGCGCGTTTTCTTTTACTAAGTTTACCTCAAGCTTGTCATTCTGATCGGGAGGCTGCTTGGGGCGACACAGGCGCGTCGAATCTCTGCTTTTCCTCAGCTTAGCCAACCTAATAATTGTTAAACTCGGAATTTCAAATTTTAGAGAATTTTCTTATGTCACAATATATATATGTGTGTATGTATTTAGTGTAATATATTAACACGTTGATTTGGACTTTCGCGCCGAAACATATTCATTCTGGACCTAAGATGATTAAAATAGCAACATTTCTCGGTGTTTGCATTTTTAATGAAGGTTTCATTCCAATTTTAAAAATGATGACCCTTATGGGAATGAAAATTGGGCCGGAAGCTCATTCATTTGCTGTGAGACGAGACAACGCCCGGATTGAACGCTCCGAAATACGTACATCCACGCTTCAAAGGAGGCCAGAACTGCTCGATTGGAAGAGAGAAACGCAGAAAATAGTTTTTTAGAAGTAGAAGAAGGTCTGATGTATGAAGCAGGAATGGCAGATTGAATAAAAGTAAGTATAATATATCATTTCATGACTTTGACAGCGAAAAACTTTACGCGAAACTTTAAATGCGTTTTTCTCAAAACAGACTTTTTCAATATATTTGTCACGATTTCTTGAGTTCTACTGGACCGATTCAATTGAAATTTTCAGAGAATCTTCTATATAGACCTCTCAAAAATTGGAACTAGCCTCATCCCCAAATTTCAATTTTGGCTATTTTTAAAAAATTCGAGAAACTGAAAAAAATGGTAAAAAAAATCGTCTTTTTTTCAAACAGTCGCCATTTTGTCAAAAAAATTTTTTTTCACTCATCGATAGTTCTGATTCTTGCGACATCATTGCAGATTCATAATCTTTTTTATTTTTTCATTTCAGATGACTAGGAGGGTTGAAATCATGTCAAAACTCATCTGCCAATTTTTTGACGCCCCCCATTTCATCGGCTGCCAGTTTTTTAAATTTTTGACTTTTTTTTTTTTTTTATTTTATTCTGTACTCTTAAAACATTAATAAATAACTAATAAAAAAATGGATAGTAAAAATATTGATTGCTTTTTTTTACGACACTTTAAAAATTACCAAAAATTCATGTCTCCACACTAGAATACCCCCTTAACATTTTCGCCACCCACAACCACCCCCTTCCACCCATCGCAACCAAACTCCCTTACTACCACCTCCCGTGTAGGAACTGCCAGAGTTGAATGACGGGGCCTTGCCTGGCCCAGTACTAGGCATCCAAGCTTGCCGCACCGATATTGGCCCATGCTTGGGCCAAGACTGGGTAATCAGCCTTGGCCAACCCAATGATTACCGGAGCCTGGGCCAAAACTGGGAACCCAAGCCTCGGCTGGCCTAATGATTACCCGAGTCTACGCAAAATCTGAAAAGTCTAGCTATGGCCGTTGAATGGCACTCCTTACTTGAGCCAGAATTGGGTAATCTAGCCTTGGCCATTCAATGGGAAATTTGAAGTTAATTAATCATTATATAATAGAGTTTTAAACAGTAAATATTTATTATTTAACGAATATTTGTTAGCAAAAGCCAAAATTAAAATTTTATTACAGTCGAATCGCGCTATGAGTCCGGCTTGTTTTCTTTGTTTTTTAATCAGACTCGCGTTAATAAGAGAGAGACACAAAGAGGGCTCATATCGCGACTCGACTGTATTTAGCCAAAATAATTGCATGTCGTCAAATTTGATATGGTCTTAAAAAAATTAAAATATAATAATTTAAAGTTGAATTTTTAATATTTATAATTGTATTTTGCGCCTCTTCCTCTGATCACTAGTAGTACCCCTTCTTCCTACAGTTTGTGCCACAAGTTGAAAGTATATACAAAAACATTTTTTACCGCATGAACCTAGCGCTGCGCCCAGCCAACCTCATTCTTTTTTTTTGCGCAGAGCGTGTACACAAGTTGAAGTTTTCAACGTGTGTTATAAATAATTAAGAAAATTTTTTCGAGATCAGAAAAATGGATCGAGGAAGATCCGACAGAGACTATGACTATGAAAGATTCAGAAGACGCATTTTATGTCTTAAAAGAGAATTAAATAACTATAGAAGTCGTCGAAACCGAAAACGTAAGTATAACCTAAAATTACAAAAAATTATGAAAAATTGAAAAATGTTACAGATAAGTACACAGATGATTTGGAATAATGCAAATCATAATTATCAAGAGAAAATTGTGTAGTTATTGAGACACAAGTCTTAATATATGCACTAATAAGGTTAGCTTGGACACGAGTCCGTAAGCGACTGTACTTATCCCGGTTAATGGACAAGAGTCTATTGTCGAGACTGCGAATTTGATAAATCAGACAAGAGTCAAGATTTATAAAACATAGAATACCATGACTATTAACAAAATAATAATAAGAATTATAATTTTGTTCTTAGGTCGTTCGCATAGTAGATCAAGAAACTACTATGACAGAAGCAGGTCCTCGAGCTATTGAGAATCGCGAAGTCGATCAAGAGATCGTTTTTGCGTGGGAGATCAAGGGACTATTATTCACGTGTACGATCACGAGATCATCATGTACGTAGAAGACCACGTAATCGTCATTCACGAGTAAGATCACTAGATCGTTTTTTGCGCACTAGATCAAGAGATCGTAGTACGCGTACTTATTCAATAGAAAAAGAAATGCGAGAATATTCAAGCTCTCGCTGCCGATCTAGGAGTAAACAATCGTCTCATCATTCAAGAGAATGAGGTTCACAGAACTGAGCAGACAACCAAGATACTACTCAACTAGGTAATGATCTGCCTAAGCAGAACGCAGAATCTGGAAAACACTCTGATCCAGTTTCAGATTCTGGTAAAGAAAAAGAAGGGGGGGGGCAGAATAGCCAGACAGCCGTGGCAGCTCAGTCAACACAACTGGATGAGTCAATTTCGAAAGCAATTGGAAAACGTTTAGATCCAGACAACGCAACAGGACCACCAATTGAACAAGAGATTGCGCTGCGCTGGACATAAACTCTGGAGAAAGGCTTGTCCAAAGAAGAAAAGCTGGAACTTTTGAAAAAATTTCTTACTCCGGAGAATTGTAAATCAATAAGCCCCTCAATTAAATCCTGAAATAAAAGCATCACTCCCGGAGGGTGCAGTCAGTAGAGATGCTCGAATAGTTGAGAAACAGACAAAATTATCTGTATGTCTCACGGCTTTAGGCCGAGCTATCACATCTTTACTTTCAGCGGAAGAAGTTAATAAATTAGTGGTATTAGAGTTAGTGAGTGACGCTTGTAGAGTACTCTCGGAGGTTTTAAAAAGAGGAATCTCTTACGAGAAAAGCTCTGGTCCTCACAAACTTGAACTCTAGCTTGAAAGAAACCTTGAACACAACGACGATTGGAGAAATGTTGTTCGGAAAAAAACTCGAAGGTCAAATAAAAAACCCTGACATTGGAGCGTACAAGCAAAGAACTGAAAAGTTCAGACAAAACCTCGAAATCAGAAAAAAACGGCCAGCGCCCGTCCCGTGCTGTGACAACAGCATCGAAGATACAGACCAAACCGGACATGCAGAGACGATCATGGAATCTGAGGAACACGTACCCGAAGAACACGTATCAGACGAATGCATACCAGAGAACGAATGCAAGCACGAGCTCGCCCCGCAGCCATCTTTTAAGGAAACAATAAATGTAAGTAAACCTGCAGGTAGATTTAGTCTGTTTAAAGACATCTGGACTTCGATCACCAGTGATCCTATTGTTTTAACATGGATATCAGGTTATGAGATACCTTTTAGCCAGTTACCTCGACAAAATACCACTCCGACAGAGTCCAAGTGGTCTTTGGAAGAACTCCGGGAAATTCCGGGGCTCATCTCGAAATTACTCATGAAAGGAGTAATTACGGAATGTTAACAGGTCGAAGGTGAATTTTTCTAGTCCCAAAACCAGATAAATCATATCGCTTAATCTTAAACTTGAAAGGCTTAAATAGTTTTATTGAAACTCAGCACTTTAAGTTAGAGGACCTTCGAACGGCGCGAGATTTAATTTTTTCATCATGTCGAATAGCTACGGTTGACCTCAAGGATGCCTATTATTTAATATCGATAAAACAAAGTAGTAGAAAATATTTAAGATTTTTATTCGGTGACAGACTTTATGAGTTTACATGTATGTCTTTTGGACAATACAGCACCTTATGTCTTTACGAAAATTATGAGAGTTGTAGTATCTGTATTGAGAAAGAAGAGATTTTTGTCAGTCGTATACTTAGACGATTTACTATTGATTGGAAAGTCTAATGAAGATCGTTTAAAAAACGTTTCAACAACTTGTGAGTAATTGAAAAAATTAGGCTTCATAATTAATAAAAACAAGAGTAGTCTTATGCCAGAAACTAATAAAAAATTTTTAGGGTTCGTTCTAGACTCAGAAAGAATATTACTTTCATTGCCACCAGAAAAAAGGTCTGACATAAGCAAAAAATTAAATAAATTTTCTCACTTAAAAAGCTGCCAGATCAGAGATTTTGCTTCTTGTATTGGTTTTTTGGGTACATGCTGTCCATCAGTCTGATACGGTTGGGTTTACATGAAAAATTTAGAAAGAAAAAAATTTTTAGCATTAGAAAGCGTAGTCGGTAATTTTGATGTAAAGATGGAGATTCCAAAACACTTAGGAGATGACTTCCAGTGGTGGAAAAAATCTATTATTACGGCAACAAGCCCAATTAATAACTTCGAATTTAAAATCGAGATTTACTCTGATGCTTCCCTGTCAGGCTGGGGTGCATCTTAAGGTGGGAAAAAAACCCATGGTTTTTGGAGTTAAGAGGAAAAGAAAAATCGAATTAATTATCTCTAATTACTCGCAGCCTTCTTAGCTTTGAATTCATTCGTCAAAGAGTGTCGTAATTGTAATATATTTTTTAGGACCGATAATGCCTCCGCCATATCATACATTAATCGTATAGGAGGTATTCAATACTAGAACTTAAATAACCTCACCAAGGCTATATGGCAGCGGTGCGAGCTACAAAAATTATGGATCTTTACTTCGTCCATCCGATCAGCAGATAATTATGTAGCAGATTTTGAATCCGGGAGACTTGAACCTGAGACTGAGTTTTCACTCTCAGATTCAGCTTTTCAAAAAATCTGCCATAAATTTGACACTCCAATAATTGATCTGTTCGCAAGTCGCTCAAATACTAAGTGTAATAGATATTATTCGTGGAAAAATGACCCAGAAGCTGAGGCAATTGACGCGTTCACGAGAAATTGGTCAGATGATTTTTTCTATGCATTCCCGCATTTTTCAATTATTTTAAAGATTCTAAAGAAGATAAAAACTGATAGAGTTAGAGGTATTGTGATTGTCCCTCAGTGGACAACACAAGCGTGGTATCCAATGTTTACCAATATGCTGGAATCGGAGCCCATAATATTTAAGCCAAATATTAATCTCATCCATTCTATTGACAGGAAACCTCACCCACTCTGGAAGAACCTTTCCCTGGTGGCAGGAGTTTTATCATGGAAGCATTTAAATTAAAACAGGTACCTACGGTAGCTGCTGAGCTATCTCTTTCATCACTAAGTTAATCGTCGTTACAACAATATGAATCTCCACTTAAGAGATGGTGGTTTTTCTGCAATCAACAAGAAATACCAAGATATCTTTTTAATATTACGCACATATTGAACTTCTTAATACAAGAATTTAATAGAGGTGCGTCATATGGATCCATCAACTCGTATAGATCGCCGTTATCAATGTTACTGGGGCCGGAAGTGGGATAAGACGCCAGAATTAAGAGGTTTTGTAAAAGTATCGCTAATATAAGGCCTCCAAAGCGAAAATACAATGATACATCGGATCCAGACGTTGTTCTCAAACTTTTGAATCAATGGCCATAAAATGGTGATCTGTCGTTAAAATGACTGTCATTTAAGTTAGTTATTCTTCTAGCACTATCAACAGGCCATCGAACTTTTTCACTAATTAATGTCCTAGATGTCCAGAAACACCGGGAAGCTATTGTCATAAAAATTCCAGAAACGATTAAGACTTCTGGCCCTCGTCAAGCACAACCGACCCTTACATTACCACTTTTTGAGAAAAATAGGAAAATCTGTGTTGCTATTACTCTACTAAATTACTTGGAGAGGACGAAAGAAATTCGAGGAAGTACATACGAGTTGATTGTCTCACATCAGAAGCCTCACAACAAATTTACGGCCAAGACCATCAGCCGATGGAATAAAGAAGTCCTTGAGATGTGTAAGATTGATACAGATATTCTTACAGCGTACAGTACTTGACACGCGTCGACCTCTACAGCGAAGAGAAACGGCATCAGCGTGGATTTAATCAAAAAGACTGCTGGCTGGACCAAAAGATCAAAAACTTTTGCTACATGTTATAATTGAAATATAATTGAAGATACATCTAGTTTTTCTAAAGCAATATTAAAATAGAAGCATGAAACGAACTAAATCACTTTATTTCATCAATGAATAGCTCACCTACGCGCGTTTTATAATTATACTGCCATAATTCTTTAAACATCTACTAGTGATCACAGGAAGAGGCGCGAAATACAATTTGAAGATTAAACGAACTTACCTGTAAGTGAAGTTCTATCTTAATTGTATGAAGCGCCTCTTCCGAATGATCACTTCGTCCCGATCCCAATAATCAAAATTATTATATTTTAATTCCCTTCATTATTAATTATGGCACTGCTTTAAAGAAATGAGATTGGCTGGGCGCGGCGCTGGGTTCACAGCGGTAAAAAATGTTTTTTTATATACTTTAAACTTGTGGCACAAACAGTAGAAAGTAGGGGTACTACTAGTGATCATTCGAAAAAGGCGCTTCATACAATTAAGATAGAACTTCACTTACAGGTAAGTTCGTTTAATCTTTAAATTTTGAAAATTAAAATTTATAATAAGATATAAAAAATATATAGAATGATGTATGAAGTCTAATGTAATATAAGAACTTGACTCTTGCATTTTTTTAACTAATAAACATTGCTAAAAAATAGTTAATTTTTATCAAAATACAATATTAAATAACATAAATTATATAAATAAATAAATAATTAACCGTCACACTTCGTCACCATATAGAGTTAGATTATATGACTAATGAGATGTACAACAACTTATCGGTCGTACGGTATAGGGGTTAGTTATCGGTCTGGCAAGCGTGTGGCTCGGATTCGAATCTCGGTTAGAACAAAATGCGATGTTCACTTTATTTCTATTATTAGCGAAAGTTAGGTCTAAATTAAGAGTCGAACGGTCTGAACATTCGTTAGCTATACATTAAAAATAAAATAAAAAAATAACACTAAAAAAATTATTTTTTTATAATTTTTTATCAAATAGCATGGGCGAGACTTGGAAATTAACTGTGGCCAAACCCTGGTAACCAGGCTTGGGCCAGCGTTATCATCCCAGACTAAAACCAAGACTGGGCCAACTCTGGTTTACAAGCCTGGCCAAGAGTTGTATATAGTTGGGCCAGGACTGGGCCCGCCATACTTTCCTACATGCGCTAGAGACTAAAGAGTATTTACCATCCCAACGGAAAGTTGATTGGGGTTGGTGGTGATTAATAAATCTGTGTATTTACTTACTAACAAATCATTTTATATATATTTAGATTTACAGAAAATTAAAAAAAAATACTAATATTAACAAGAAAGCTTGTGATAATTGCTCATATATAGAATAAACTTTTTATTATTGCTTTCAAATCTTGATTAACAGTAACAAAATATTAAAGTCGACGGTGTAGTTACGGAAGGTTCTGGGTTCGAATCCCAGTCCGAGCTATCTAATAATTTTTTTCTTGCATATTCTATAAACTCACATTAAGATGATCCTCTCCACATTCATTTCTCAATCCTTTCCTACCAATAACCTGTTACGTGAATGTGGAACGCTTCACGTAATAATTACCGTAACTCTTATTCTTTCCCGCATCACAGCATTATTTATATTTGTAAAAATGTGGAACGCTTCACGATTTTGCGTGTCATCCTTGCGCAGGGCCATGTCCAAGGCCAAACCCAAATCCAGAAATCGGGAAAGAGATAAGAATAGTGCAATACTATGGGAAATATCAACTGGCCAGAATCTAACAAGAGTCAACAAGAACGCCAGCGCGATTGGGTGGAAAGTTAAATCTCTCGACCTCACTGCTTTAGTAGTAGCCCTAGAGTGCGATCCGATTATCGTAGGAACTGCTAAAGAGAAGACCAAGGACCTAATGAGAAGAGTCACCCAGGCTTGCGACGCCAGTATGTCTCGGAAACGTGGCATGAATTCGAGACCTTTGGTGCACTGGTGGAACGATCATATCAGCATTTTACGTTCCGAGTGTCTTTAAAAAAGAAGAAAGTCTCAACGTGGCTACAGACGACCTAACTCCGCAGAGCTTTGGCAGAATATAAAAAGGCCGGTCGAGATCTGAACAGAGCCATTAAATAAAGCAAAAGACGCTGCTGGAAAGAACTGGTCGCAGAAGTAGAGAAAAATCCATGGGGCAGACCGTATAAGGTGGTTATGACCCACCTGAAATGCCAGCCAATGCCATCACCTACGCGTCCACAGCTCCTAGAGAAGATTGTTACTGCGCTGTTTCCCCAACAGCCGGTATTCACCTACAAGTTGGAGCAGCTCAACCTTAAAGACATCCCAAATATCACGTTGGACGAGTTGATGGAGGTAGGCAATCGAGTAGGAAATAATAAGGCGCCGGGATTGGACGGAATTTCTAATATTGCCCTGAAATCAATCATTAGGGCAGCACCAGCATTATTCCTGGACGTTTACGATACATGCCTGAAGGAAGGGACTTTTCCCCAGAAGTGGAAACAGCAACGGCTAGTGCTACTTCTGAAGGGGAAAAGGCCGCCGGAAGAACCGTCATCCTTCCGACCACTCTGCATGTTAGACACGGCCGGCAAGATATTCGAGGGCATAATTCATCAGAGAATAGAGGCTGTAGTCGATCCACTCCTGGCAGAGAACCAATTTGGTTTCCGAAAAGGACGGTCAACTCTGGATGTGATTAAATTGGCCTCCTGAGAATAGCACTGCTTACCGGAGTCAAACTTGTAGGATATGCGGATGACGTAGCTGTCGTGATCGTCGCAAAGCACTTCGAAGAGATAGAAATGGCAATTGATATTACATTCAGACGAGTCAATTTGTGAATGGACATGGTGAACTTGCAACTAGCCAAGCATAAAACCGAGGCAGTGCTCATCACCAGTAGAAAAAGGGTAGAAACTATCAAGTTGAGAGTTGGAGAACAAGAAATCACATCTCAACCATTTACCCGTTATCTAAGAGTGATGCTGGATGCCCGATGCAACTTCAAGCAGCAGGTGGAACACGTCAGTACCAAAGCGTCAGTAGTGAGGGCTAGTCTTGCACGGCTGATGCCTAACATTGGAGGCCTAATGCAGAGCAGAAGGCTATTATTGTCATCAGTAGTAACATCAGTGCTCACTTACGGAATATCCATTTGGGCTGATGCACTGGAAACCCAAGAATCATGGAGAAAAGCTGGACCAGTATATCGACTGAGTGCCCTACGAGTAGCTAGTGCTTTCCGCACCATATCAAAAGGAGCAGTGTGCATCATTGCCGGAACCCTACCTCTTAGAGTTCTAGCAGAGAAAAGACGAGCCCTTTACCAACGAAAAAGGTCAACTGCACTGAGCCCTGAAGAACTTAGAATTGAAAATCGACAGAACAGCATAGGCCGATGGCAACTACAATGGGATGCTGCAGAGAAGGGTAGGTGGATGCACCGCCTCATACCTCGGATCGACATTTGGCATAACCGGAATCACGGCGAGGCCAATTACTATCTTACGTAGATGTTGTCGAGACACGGGTATTTTCGACAGTATCGACACCGCTTTAAGCACAATGACTCTTCGGAGTGCCCGTCCTGCCCAGGAGTTGCTGAAGATATGGAGCACGTCTTCATTGTATGTCCTCGTTTCGATCCACAGCGTGAAGAGCTGGAGAAGATCCTGAACCAGAGAATGCAACCAGATTCACTAGTGGAAGCAATGTTGTCATCAGAAGCTGCCTGGGACGCTACTAACACGTTTGCAACAGAAGTTATCAAAGACTTGCGTTCCACCGAAAGAAGAAGAGCAAATATCAGAAGATAGATCGAAGGAAGTGAACACCTTAGTCACCAGAAGTAAGAGCAGTAGCTAGTTCCTCCCCTCACGAAGTAATGCCTGACGGCGGTTCCCATGAGGGATTAGAGGAAAGAAGGGAAGGGGTTTACGGTTTAGTGAGAAGAGGCGTTAGCGTAGAGTTTCAGTATAAAGCTGCGTCGAGTCTTCACATATCCAGCCGAAACAGCTATGCCTGGAATTCGCAAAAAGAATTCCCCCCTCTAAAAAAAAAAAATAAAAACACACACACACATACACACATACATACAGACATAGTGTTAACCTCACGGGAGTAGTCAGGGAAACTTTCTATGACTTTTAAACGTCGAGATCTGATGAAAACTCGATTTTTGGAAAACGGGGTGAAAACAATATCTTCCCGATTTTTAAAAATTTTCTTTTTTTTTTGCGAAAAGTTAAAAATTTTTTTTAAATAGTCGGTTTTGAGAATAATGCTGTTCGATTTTTGAAACACTTGTCGAACATCTGTTTATTTCGATCTACAAGACAAATGAAAATGTGTTTAATATAAAAAGTGATTATTAATAATAATATTTGAATCTTCTTAGAATAAATTATATCTATAAATAAGTGTTAAAAAATTTTTAATTATAAGAATTTGATTTTTTAAATACTCTAACAGGCATTACAATAATTAATTTATTAAATAATGCATAATTAATGAGTAGTTATGATTGTTTTTTTTTTTATCAAGAGTAAACTTGAAATAATAAGACGGTTACAATTATTTGCTATAAATTATTGATTTTATAAGTTTAGAATAATGTCGAAATCATGTTCGAAAAATCGAATACTCGGTAGATAATAGGTTGAATGAGGAAAACTCATGAATTACCAGCCAGGCTCTTCAAAGAGAAAAAAAATATACCGAAAAATTACAGAAACAGAGAATTTTCACAATAGTTTTTCAACGGAAAAATCGTCAGTTCAACTAGCGTGGCCGGTTTTTCCGTGTAAGCCGATCTCTATTTTCTCTAGACTTCCGGTTTTTATTTGGTTGCTGACTTTTCCTACTAAAGCAAGCCGCAGTATAAACAGTGACGAATTCTCATTATAGATTTTTCACGGAAAAATCGTTAGTTAAGCTAGCGTTTCGCGGTTATTTTGCAAACCCATCTCCAACTTTTCTAGACTTCCGGTTTTTATTTTGTTGCTGACTCTCTCTGTTAAAACAAGCTGCACTATGAGGAGCAACAAATTTTTACTGTCGTTCTTCCACGGAAAAGTCTAGAGTTTTGCTAGCGCGGCCAGTTTTTCTGTAAACCGATCTCCAACTTCGCTTGACTTCCGGTTATTTTAGCAACAAAAACGCAACGAATTTCGGTGTTTTTTTGTTCAATTTCGCTAATTTTACATCGCCATCTTTTGAGACCCAATTTTTATACAAAATAATCCATTCTAGACTATAGATAATTGATTTTTAATCATACGAATTAATGTAATAATATGAAAATTAATTTTACGAAATAAATATAACTTTTAAATTGTTTAATTCAATAGGAGATAAACAAAAATGATGATTCTAAATTATTTCAATTTATTTTATCTTATGACAATTTATTTTAGACGATGAATAATTAATTGTATTTCATAAGAATTAATTGTCTACTATGAATAATTAATTTTATCTTCTGAAAGCTAATTTTCGACTAAAAATAATAAATTTTATATTATAAAAATTAATTTTGAAACATGAATATTCATTTTATATCATAATAACTCATTTCACATAAAATGTAATTGAATCAATAAGATACATAATAAGTTTAGATTATAGATAATTATTTTTTGATTACAAAAATTATCAATAATAAATAAAGATATTTTTGTTTAAAAATTGATATGAAATCATGAATTATTTTTTTTAAATTATGAAAATAAATTTTAGATAAATACAAAGTTTTAGCGCTTAGCGGTCAAATGACTAGTAGATCTAAATTCAAGCCAACGGATGGACATGTCATCTTCAATATTGGTCGAGAGACATATTCTCTATCTCTCGTTTACATAATTTCGATGGGGATCCACCGAACTTGATAAGACAAACTTTGAAAAAATTAATGGGGTTGGTTGCCAAGCGGACTTGTTTTTACTCTCATTTAATTTCTTTTATTACTTTCATTTAATAAACATCTTTATAACTCGAACAGATACCACAAAAGTTTTCAGCTTCACTAGTATTCAAGTTCGGTGGATCCCTATCGAAATTATGTAAAAGAGAGAATATGTCTCTCGACCAATATTGAAAATGGAATGTCTATCCGTTGGCTTGAATTCTGATCTACTAGTCATTCGACCGGTAGGCGGTAAAACTTTAATTTATATATATAATTCGGTCGCAAAAATAAATAATTAAAAATAATTTTAGAGTATGAATAAATATGTTTATGTGATAGAGATTAATATTAAATTATAAAAATTAATTCAATACGACAAATAATTAATTGTAGATTATTTAAATAATTATGATATTATCAAAATTGATTTCAGACAATAGATAATCAATTTTAGAGTAGGTGTCATTCACGCATATCCCGATGATACATATGTATCAATTACCTAAATCCCGATGATACATATCCAAATTATTCAAATTTTGATCACACATATACCTAATGATACATATGTGCGATGATCTATATCCCGATGATACATATCTTAAAAAAAACAAAATAGCTGACAAAAAAAATAGGTGGCGTCTTTATAGTTATAATTCTCGGTAAAAAATAAGACGCTACCTATTTTTATCAACAATTTTGTTTTGTTTTATGATATGTATCATCGGGATATGTATCATTGCACATATGTATCATTGATTATATGTGTGATTGAAATTTGAATAATTGGGATATGTATCATCGGGACCTGGGTAACTGACACATATGTATCATCGGAATATGGGTAAACGATACCTATACTCAATTTTACATTATAATAATCAATGAAAATTATTTAAAGATTATGAATAATTAATTTCATATTAAAAAAAAAATAATGTTGAATAAAAAAAATTAAAAAAACGGTAGACCCTGAAGGCCATCCGTGCAACTTCCCGCTCATTTTATACCTAGGTGCTTAAAATTGCACAAACGATGTTTTTGAGCTCCCCGAGCTCAAAAATACTATTTATGTGTTACTTTGCTCTCTGAGCTCAAAGAGAAAAATTTTCTATGCTATTGAACTCTTTAAGCTCAAAAGTCTGATAGAAGTTTGATAAAATACAATTTTCCAAT
This sequence comes from Cotesia glomerata, assembly GCF_020080835.1. Lineage (NCBI taxonomy): Eukaryota > Metazoa > Arthropoda > Insecta > Hymenoptera > Braconidae > Cotesia > Cotesia glomerata. Next base: position 15,529,384 of record NC_058159.1, on the reverse strand, counting down.
TTTTAAGCCGCAATAACTTTCAAATGAATGAACCGATTTTTACGCGGTTGGCGGCGGTCGACGTGATTTTTTTTTATGTTAAGAGCTGATTAGTTTTTGGAATTGGTCAGTAAAGCCTTTTAAAAGTTATTCCAAAAAAAGTTATGTTGAAAAAACACTTGTTTCCAAACATTTCGTCGTGGATATCTCTTGAACCAATCAACCAATTTTTACGTTCTAGGCAATTGACACAGTTTTTTAAGCTCTAAAAATTATTTAATTACATCAAAAACGATCCGATAAGAAATGTCGAAGTTACGTGGAAAAAACACTTTTTTCAGTTTTTTTTTCGGTTTTGTTTCGTTCACGATATTTCTCGAACGAATCAACCGATTTTGACCGGATGGGCGGCGATCGACGTGATTTTTCAAGATAAAGAGCTGATTAGTTTTTTAAATCAATCGGTAGAGCCGTTTAAAAGTTATCCTAAAACAACTACTTCTGAGAAAATTTTTTTTCCTAATTTTTTTTAGATATCTCCAAATTTCTCAAACTCTATCGGTCTGAATCGGTTAAAATTAACAGGAATTCTAAGTTTGGCGAAGCCCTTTCAAATGGCACCAACTGCAATGAAATCGGTTCAACCGTTCAAAAATTATAAAAGGTTTACATACTTACACACACACACACACCTCGTGTCGGACTTGCTGGGTCCCGCATCGGGCGCCTCCCCAGGTGGCGGATAGGAGAATGCCCAGCATATCTGCACGTCAGATGCGTCGGGTACCGAGGAAATAGAATACTCGGGGTGGACCAAAACCTAGCGAAAGATAATATGAGAATGCCAGATTTATTTCAAACATCGTCTACGGTGCAGAGGGGGGATACCTCAGTGCCTGTGAGGATAGGCGTGCAAACGGGCCTGAACTCTTCTCGTCGATATCAAGCGACCGTTTGAACAGCGGAGTAGACCCCATGGCTCTGCTGTCTAGGAATGCTAGCAAGGTTACAGAGAGTAACACAACCTACTTCATAAGCGTCTATCTCTCACCTAACGAAGAGATTAGCGTGTTCCGACAGAAACTGGCAAATACAGAAGATGCGGTCACTTAGTTCAACAGTGAAGTCATCGTAGCCGGAAACTTCAACGCTAAATCGGCTGAGTGGGGTGCTGCTTTCTCTGATACCAGAGGTAACGAGGTCGCTGACGTCGCGGCTAGACTCAACCTTATAGTGCTGAACACCGGGAGCACCACGACCTTCAGAAGACCAGGGTACCAAGAGTCCATCCTCGACATTTCGTTGGCGACTCCCAGGACTGCTAACATGATCGAAAATTGGACTGTATCCGAAGAATACAGTGGCAGTGACCACCAGTTTGTGACATTCAACATTGAATTGTCATCTACTCCGGTTTTACGACGCGACCTTTCTCAGCGGAAGTGGAATGCCAGAAGGTTTGATCCAGAGGCATTGCGAGCTTCACTAGCACGAAGCTGGTCTATCCTTCAGAACAACCCGACTCCGGATACCTGCAGCGAGACGGAAAAAGCAGTGCTAAATATGATGAAGGAGATTGCTGCCGCATGTGACGCCTCGATGCCGTGGCTGAAAAATTGGAGTTTTCACAGGCGTACTGGTGGTCAACAGACATAGCAGAACTTCGCAAAAGATGTCATAAGCTACGTCGCCGCGCAACGAGAGCCGCGAAACGCTCCCCAAGCGAGGGCGTACTCAAAAGAGTACAAGCAGGCCAAAAAGACGCTAAACCGAGCCATTAAACCAAGAAAAGCGATATTGTGGAAACAGATCTGTAATGATCTCGACAAGGACATGTGGAAAGGCTTCACTAGAAGCGCCGAAGTCTCCTGCATTTATGGACAGCATTGTAGCCGAGCTTTTCCCCAAACATCCGCCGCGGGAAAAGAAACACTACGCTAAAAATAGCGAAGGAACACCCTTCACAACTAAGGAACTACAAGACGCAGCTAAATCACTCAAAACAGGAAAGGCACCTGGACCTGATGGCATTCCGGCAGCGGTGATCAAGAGTGTAGCCCTGGAATATTCAGACATACTCCTGAACACCTACAATGCATGCTTGGAAACTGGCACGTTTCCTCTGGAAACGGCAGAGATTGGTTCTCTTAGAAAAAAGAAAGGGAACCCCCGTAACACTTTCGTCGTTTAGACCACTCTGTATGCTAGAAATTGCTGAAAAACTTCTCGAGAAGCTCATACAAAAGAGACTTCGTAACGACATCGACCGTGCTGGAGGTTTTGCTACCAACCAGCATGGCTTCCGGTCGTTCGACAGTCAGAGCGATCGAGAAAGTTATAAAGACAGCAACACAAGCATGATCTGGTAGCCTCAACGCTTGTAAAGTATGTCTCCTTCTCACGCTAGATGTCAAAAACGCATTTAACAGCGCAAATTAAAGAGACATTTTT
>NC_058159.1:15519367-15526854 GCF_020080835.1 Cotesia glomerata | reverse complement strand
TCCTCCCCCCCAGACCTTCACCAGGGTGCTGTGCCCCCAGGTACTCGCCTTGCCTGGGACTGAGGTCGAGAAAGCAACACGGAGTTGAAAGAAAGCACCTTTTATTCAAGATTAATCAAACAGAAAATCTTCATCGGTAAACCCCTCGTCGATTTGGATGTAATCCTCGTCGTCGACCGGGGGAACTGAATCGTCGAAGACCCGGACTTCCTCGTTCCCTGAATCTGCTTGGGGGGAGCGGTCTCCTCCTTCGTAATCATCAAGCTGGAGTTGCCTGGGACCTCGATTCTTCCTCTTCGTCCTCCTTTTCTTGATCGTACTGTGGTTAGCTATTTGTTGGCGTCGGGCTCGGGCTTGTCTTTCCAGGAACAGAGGCTCCGGAATACCTTCGGGTAAAGGTCTCTCGAAGACAACCGCAGGTACCGCTTCAGGGAGGGCTCTGGCCTCCTCCTGCCATCCTTCCTCATCTTGTTGACTAAGTAGGTCTACCACGACCACCGATTCTTGAGAGGCCAAAACAGACACGTTGGAAGTTGGACGTTTAGACGTCTCCAGCACTGCTGTTGCAGGAAACTCTTCTAGTGGTGAAGCTGGTGGTGACGGACTCGTCAAAACAATCAAAGGAACATCCCAGGGTCTGACTGCCTGGGAACATCGACTTCTGTCAGACACCTGAGGGTCAACTTCCATACTTGCCTCCGCCTGTGTACCTCCTGAGGTCGATGTAGGACCAACTCGAAACCCTGCTACCTTAGGGGGAGGTCCTAGTCTCTCCCATGGGCTCCTGAGCGGCAGTGGCTTCAAAATTGGAACCATAAACCGACCACCCGACCCGGGTGTCAGCGGCGCTGGCACAATAGGTCTCACTGAGAAAAATGGTTCCGGAGCAGGTTGAGGGAAGTTCATGGGTCCCCGGAAACGGGCTGGAAGTGCACTCGGCCGAAACATTGGCACAAAAGGCACCTCTGCTGTTGACGCGGGAGGTTTAGGTGGGCTCACTGGGCTCTCACGCACGTTGACAGGTGCGGCTGGAACGCCTGGAGGCTTTAGAATAGCAACTCCTTGGGCTACGCTGACTTCGGGAACACGAGGAAACTCCGACACCCCCTCTATCTCTCCATCTCGAAATTCTTCAGGCATCGGAGGAAGTAACGTTTCCCGTTTACCATACTTTTTGAACTCCTGGGCAGTCGCACCGGCTCTCCAAAGTCTCCATGCCCCCTCGGGGTCGACATTCCCTGCCTTAAGGATCTTGGCGAGATGGGATCGTCTCTGCTCCCTCCTCGTCGGCCCTGGAGCAACTTCAGCTTGCCTGCTCGTCCCGCCTCCATCTCGTCTGTCAACCGGTGCTAACTGCTGCACTTGCCTGCCTAAGCGTTGAAACACCGCCTGACGCTGATCGGCCCCTGCTCTAGCGTCCTGGTTACCTGGAGAGCGACTTCTGGGCTTCCGACCACCCTTGCCTGCTCCCTGATCTTTATCATCCTTCCTCGGCATCTGTGAAATAAAAGAGTTAGACTTTGCCCTCGCCAGAGTTAATCTTTGTAGTCTTACGACTACTACGACGCGGAATTTTCAAGTCCGGGGTATAATGAGCTCCTAAAGATTTTCCGGCCCCATTTTTTTATTCAACAACAAGAGGACTAACGATCTTAACTACAGTCGCGGGCCCTAGGTATTTCGTTCCTAAACTAGCACAATACCCTTTACCCTTATTACTAAGCTTTCTGTTCGGATAATACACGACATCCCCCACGTGTATTTCGGGTATTTCGCGACCGGTATTCTTATAACTAGCCTGCCTCTCACTTTCTTTTCGCATGACTTCCTCGACTTTATGCCTGAGTTCGTCTAATCTTTGTATTCTTTTTCCCCAATCGGTATCTGTTAAATTTATTCCTGAAAAATCTAAGTCAGTCACGTTGCCTGCTAACCGCGGCTCTTGTCCGTGAACCAGATAGTATGGCGACAATCTCAGCGACGCGTGATGTGAACTATTATATGCGAGTTGAAATTCTCCCAAATACTCGTCCCACCGAGATTGGTCCTTATCGATATAGGCTCTCAGCATCGGCTTTAAGGTCCGATTTATCCTTTCAACAGGATTCGCCTGCGGGTGAGCGACGGCTACGGGAGTAAACTTTACTCCGACAGTTACAAGAAAATCCTGGATCTGGCTATTAATGAACTCCTTCCCATTGTCGGAGACGAGAAATAGCGGGTATCCCCGAAGAGAAAAAGTCTTCTTAAAAGCCTCTAGGACTGTCGAGCCAGTACACCGCCTTAAGGGATGAAACTCAGCAAATCTCGTGTAGAGGTCTTGAATAACCAAAACATATTGATTTCCTCGTTTCGACCTGGTAAAAGGCCCAGTGACGTCAGCCGCTACCACGGCCCAGGGTCTTATGGGTTGTCTCGTTTGATGAGGAGCTTGAGAAGCCTTCTGATTATATTTGACCTTTTTACAGACCTCACACGCCTCGACGAAATCTTCAACATCCTTGAACATCCCGGGCCAGTAAAAATCGACCCTCAGACGTTCATACATTTTGTTCCTGCCTAGGTGACCAGCGTCAGGTTCTTCATGGTTCCTCTGTAGTATGCCTAGAATCTCTGGCTCTTTTACCACAGTTTTCCACGCGTGCTCATCCTCCAGGATGGATTTAAAAGGATCTGGACGATGGTAATATAATTTATCATCTTCAATTTTCCACTCCGGAAAATTACCTGGATTCCTACGTACGTTATTAAATTTTAAATCGTACCAGTTGGTCACCTGGATGTGAACAAATTGTATGTCTTGGAGTTGTTTCTTGACTTCTAACCAGTCCTCTGGTATATTATCTTCATGCATTCTTGAAAGAGCGTCAGGACCCTCGTTCGCGGTACCACGCTGGTATTCTACAGTGATCTGATTGGAAAATAATTCTACGGACCACCTGGCCAGTCGTCCATTGGGATCCCGCAAGGAATGAAGCCACTGGAGAGCTGCGTGGTCAGTAACTACGGTGAAAGGAGCTCCTTCCAGATAACACCTTAACTTTCTCACCGCCCAGACAACTGCCAGACACTCCTTCTCCGTCGTAGTGTACCTTGTTTCAGCACCTCTTAGTGGACGGCTCAAGCAGATGATGAGATATTCCTTCTTTGTCTCCAGGTCTCTCTGTACCAGGAAAGCTCCCAGGCCGGTATCGCATGCATCGGTATACAAGTAATACGGCAATCCGGGTCTAGGAACGGACAATGGCTTGGCGTTAACGAGTGCCTGCTTCAACTCCTGAAACGACTTCTCCTCGTCTTCACCCCATTTCCATTCCGTGTTGACCCCCGTTAGTTTATTGAGAGGCCCCTGGGCCTTAGCGACGTCCTGTAGATGCCTGTGGTACCAATTTATAAGTCCTAAGAAACTGCGCAATTGTTTCCGGTTAGTTGGTCGAGGGAAATTGACAATAGGAGCGATCCTCTCCGGGTCTGGATGCAAGCCTTCTTCATCGACGATGAAGCCTAAAAACTTTACCTCTTGGCGACAGAACTTACATTTTTCTGGATTAATTTGGAGACCAAATTCCCGAAAGATCTCTAGCAAGAGGCTTAGAATTTTAAGGTGTTCTTCAAACGTCTCACTGATCACAATCCAGTCGTCGAGGTATGCAAATACTTGCTCAGACCACTTCAAAGGAAATTCTCTCTCTACTAGCAGCTTATTAAAACGTTCTTTGAGCCTATCCATCGCCTTCTGGAATGTGCTGGGCGCGCCAACCAACCCATATGGCATCTGAAGCCATTCAAATTGACCTCGACCCTCGACTGAAAAAGCTGTTAATGGTATAGAGCCTAGAGCCATCCGTATTTGATGGAAAGCTTCCTTCAGATCCATCGTGCTGATATACACTGCACCATGTAAAGCGCTCAGGATCCTCAGCATATTTGGTAGAGGATGGGCTGGAGGAATTGTCACCCGGTTCAACGGTCGATAGTCGACACAGAATCGCCATTTATTGTTGGCCTTGGCGACCATCAGCGGGGAACAGGACCAAACACTATAGCTGGGCCTGATGTACTTCTTTTCCAAAAGATCATCGATTTGTTTATTAAGTTCTTCGTTGATTACTGGACTTCGCCTGTAAGGTCTTATTCTCGCTGGCTCAGCTCCTGGCTTGAGAACAATTTCGTGTTCTATTCCGTGCATAACTCCCTGGTGTGGAAGTTCGTCAAACTTCTTCAGTTCTTTCTCCAAGAATACTTGAAGATCTTTATCCTGGGCAGACGACATCAACTGGAGTCTCACTTTACTCTCCTTGCAATCGAGTAACTCGAACGGATGTAACTCCAGAGAGTTTTTAAATTTCCATGTCTTCGACTCGCAGTCAATCTGGACAGAAAATTGAATGGCAAAATCCATCCCCAGAACTAATGAGTACCCAAGATTCTCGAGGACACTCAGGTATTGTTCTCCAGCCACTGAGCCAACTTGGATGATGAAAGGTGCACCGCCGAGGCTTTTGCAGAGGGTCTGATTAGCCAGCAGGACTCCCTTTTTTGTTTGATCATCTTGTAGCTCCCCTGAGGCATAATCCTTGACATCATCATAGACTTTGGCATTAATATAGGATCTTTCACTACCAGTGTCAAGAATCCCACTTAGTTTAATTCCAAAAATCCACACCGAGACAGGTATTCTCGCGGTGATGACAGGTTTCTGAGAGCACGAACCAGGAACAAAAAGTGTTCTGGTTGCTAAGCGAAGCTCTATCTCCGAAGGTAGTGGTTGGTCTTGCAAAATTTTAGGAATAAAAGTTTCACGAGCAGTCGGACTTGCCATATCAAGGGCTGCCTGCTCTCCCAAGTCCCGATCTAGGCCTGGTTCTTGAGAAAGCGACTTAGATGCCCCTTCTACGGGTTCAAATCCAGGCTCCACTTCGTCCTCCCAGTCTAATTCACTTTCCGAATCAGCTTCAGTCAGCATTTGGCCTAGAAAACTTAAGTTATTGGTAGAGTAAACTCCTGACTCGGACCCACTTGAAACTGATAAACCGTTCTCGAACATGGATATCAGTTGGATAGCCAACAGAAAGTCCCTGCTATGGTCGTTGGTATGTGACATAATAAGATCAACTAACTGCGTTGAATTGATTTCAGGTACCGGCTGGAGAGTGAGCGACGTGGAGGTAAAAACTTCGCTTGCCTGCTTGACTTCCAGCTGACCTGAGATGATGACTTGATCTAGTACGTTGTTACTAGAATTAATATCTTCGTTTCTCCCTATTTTGGAAATTACCTGTTGACCTGGGGAGAAGTCACAGGCCAACTTCTCTAGTTTTTTGTAGAACTTGAACTCGGAGATGCAACAAGCGGACTACCCGGTGGAGTGGGCTTATTCTCCTGTTCATTTTGGTTGAGATCAACACCAAGACCTAGCATCGGGCACGCATGACGCAGGTGTCCGACAGTTAAACAAAAGTTGCAAACATCCCTCCTGGGATTTTCGCAGACTTCAAACACATGGCCTGGTACACCACAGTTATAGCATGGTCTGATAGCTCGATTGAACGGCATTGGGCCTTGAGAGTAACTAGAGTCCATAGGGGGACCCGACACAGGTGTTTGCGCTGGAGGTGACTGTACCTGCGTAGGTTGGTATTGGAAACCCGGAACTCTCGGTCGAAAATTCTGATAACGAGGCTGGCCCTGTCCATAGCTGTAATTCTGATTATTCGCTCGACGCTGAACTCCATAGCGGTTGTCATAATAAACATTACCTGGGGTGTTCATGGCATTAAAACCTGGCAAAGTCAGTTTGTCATCTCCTTCTGGCATTAAATATTCCGCTGGAGAATGATCAACTGCTACTGCTTGCGAGTTGTCACTTGGTACTACACTGGACATCCCAGGATTCTCTGGTTGTAGTTGAATAATCCCAAAACGGGGTTTATCAGCTTGTTTAACAATCTTTACTACCGTTGATTGAGTACCAGCTTCTTCCAGGCACCTAGTAGCCTCGTGTAAAGCATTTAACAGCTCCTCGTAAGTCTTCACATTTCTAGCAAAAACCAGCGTTCTCAATTCATCTGTAAGATGGTTCCTAATGCAGGTCACTTGCTCCAATATAGACGGCGGTACGATCATGGCTTGATATTTCTGTTGGACTTTGAGAACAAACTCCGTGGCATTTTCAGAGGGCATCATTTTCATTCGACTGATCTCCATGATCAATTGGTGATCGGTCGCTGAGCTGCCGAAAGCTGTTCGAAACTCTTCTTTAAATTGAGCAAAATTTGCCCATCTATAATAGTTGGTGTCCACCCATCTAGCCGCATGATCTTTTAAGGTGTAACTTACTACTTTGAGCAATTCAGGTTCAGTCCAGCCTTCTCTGTTAGCTCTAGCCTCGAGAGCGTTAACAAAATCGTTAGCTGACATTCCAGGATGGGGAAAACGTAAACCAGCTATTTGAAAACTGTCCTTGATGTTTTTCCAGCGATCGAAACCACCCATCTGTTGTTGTAATGGAACAGATAAATGAAATCCCGACGTATTAGGAAATCCTGCCTGAGAAGGTCCACCAGGACCTCCCGACGTGTTTAGAAATCCTGCCTGGGAAGGTCCACCAGGACCTCCCGACGTATTTGAAATTCCTGGATTTTGTTGTAAAATGCCCCGTTGTTGATTATTTTGCGGCTGGTTGTTATGTGGTGGATTAACCTGCTGCTGAGGAATTTGCTGTTGTCTTAGCATATCAGCTAACTGTCTTAGTTGTTCAGGCGAGATTTGAACGTTCGAAGATTGCAATTGAGGAAACTGAAGGACTTCGCGACCCGTGATTGGTGCAGACATCGGTCTTATGGATCTTGTCACGTTTACGTGCTCCCCTCCTCCCAGACCGTGACCTCCTGGGCCAGCGGTTGAACGTCGTAGTTGGAAATCCGATGCCTGCCAGTCGATTGATGAAAAGGAGTCGTGTGGAGCGTTCATAGTTGGTTGCTCCAACAACTGCCTAGTGATTTCCTGAATATTTTCTCGGTTTTGTCTGTTGATTTCCCTCTGTCTAGTGATTATTTCATTCAAACGCCGAGTTTCAGTTTCCATTCGTGACACCCATCGACTCATTCTCGGAGTCAATTCGTTCTGGGGTAGACCTTCATCCTCATTGTCCGCAAATGCATCGACAGCGTCATTCCCCTGCCTAACAGTCCCATTTGCCTGCTCTATAGGAGCGGTCTGCTGGTTCTGTATGCTGCTTCCGGGGTTTTGACCGCTGGTTGTGTTATTACGGTTATTCATCAATTGACGTTGAAGATCCGAACGTTGTTGTTCATTCAAGCCGTGTGTGCTCGTCGATGCTACCTCTCCAGGGTCTTGCACTCCCTGATTATGCCTGTATCCACGGCCTCTGGTCAGGGGTGTGTGTCCAGTCCCTGTGTTTTCCGGCAGTGGTCCTTGTGATCTCGTGTGCATTCCTGGTGGAACGGTCATCCTGAAACTGGAGT
>NC_058159.1:15433240-15519267 GCF_020080835.1 Cotesia glomerata | reverse complement strand
AAACGGGGATCCACCGCTCTCTTGGTCGCCTCTTAATTTATTTAAGGCGCCACTGGATTTTTCCCACAGTATCCAGAAACTGGCCCAGAACAAGGAGTGAAAACTCAGGGTCGGAGAGATTGTCAGGAAGGATACAGAAATTATAGGCAGAAATTCATTTTTACAATTCATTTTATTTATCCAACCCTTAATACACAATAAAACCCCTTACAAAATATCAAAACAACTTAATCCCGACGATATCCTCTTATGGAGCGTCCTATCACGGTTTCTATCATAGTGTCTATTCCCGAACGGTACCCTCATATGGAGCGTCTATACCGCGGTTTCTATCTTACTACCGTTGTACCCCAAATCCGGCGTCTATACAACGGCTTCTAAGTGCGCCCAGGAAGCAGAGGAGGATACCATGAATCCCTAGGCTACACTGCAATAATATTTTCTATTCCACACACACCCACAATATTTATTTAAAATACTTATGCCTATTGCACCCCCACCTGGGCGTCTATGCAAAGGACTCTAAGTGTGCCCAGGAAGCAGAGGAGGATACCATGAATCCCTAGGCAACACTACAATACTTAACATTAACCCACCCACACTATTAATTAAATTTCCAAACACACTAAATATTTCCGGATTCTACAAATTTATTTTCCAAAATCAAACGAAATCCGACTCGATGCCTGGATCCATTTATCTCTTCAACAAAATACAAAACCCGAGTTCCTAATTTATTTCTACAATTCCTAATCTTAATTCCTAAATTAAAATCACTAACTAATTTAATGTCGTGGTCTTAATAATACAACAATTAAATATTTAATACCAAGAGGTCTTCGTATCTTGTATTAATAGATTAAAATCCATTGACAGAGGTCTTAATAATCTGCCAACAACGTGTTGGTTACTTCCGAGATTTTACCAAACTTAATTCTACTGAATTTACTTAATTTAATTTATAAGCTGTTGTGTTAAATTACTCGGCTTTGTCTAATTTATTTTACTAGAATTTATTAATTATTTTTCCAAGTTATTTTAATTCATTTTACCAGAATCTATTAGTTTATTTTATTTTAATCCGAACTTATGGAATTATTTATTTTGTCCAGATTATTTTATTTAATTCATTTTATTTATTTAAGATCTTAGCTTTCAATGACTAAAATTTTATCAATTAATTTCATGTAATTTATTTTTACTAAACTGTTTGGCTTGTTCTTCAATAATCGAGTTTTATTTTCTCTACGTTGTTTTATTTTACGTTCTATTGTGTTGCATGAAAAACTTAGCATTTATTTTATTTTATTTGAGGATTATATTCTGCCTAGCAACACAGTACGATTTTAGTCTCGACTTTGAATGTCCTCTACTCAGCGCTTCGCGCGGGACAAGATGGCTGACGCTCTCGCTCGGTCTGGCGTCTCTGTCGCAAGTTTTTGGTGTAATTTTTTCTCTGACGAATTTTTACAAGTTTTATTTTCTACTTTTAATTAACAAATTTACACGAACAATTTTCTAGCAATTTTGACTGATTCTAAATTTATTGCAAATGATTTTATTTTAAACAATTAAATTTTATTATAAATTATTTTCCCGAATTTAATAAATTTTACTTCAAATGATTTTTACTAAAGTTCCTCTAAAACATTTTACTGATTTTATTTTAAGCAATTAATTAAATAAATCCGACCAACTCGATTATCAACGACAATTAATTTTACATGGCACCAAAGTCATAAATTGACCAACCGAAATTATTCCTGGTAAAACCAATTCAAGCTCTGCCTACGTAGTTAACTAACAATCCGAAATAATTCCTGGTTTTGTTAATTAAATATTTAGTAATTATCCCTAACTTGTTCTTAACTTCATTTTTAATTTTATTCTGGACTTTTCTTAATTTAATTCTGAATTTTATTTTTAATAAATTCTTACTAACCTCCTAAAGAATATTCTAAACAATATTTTAAATAATTCTTTAAATAATATCCCAAATAATATTCCAAGTAAATTCTAATAAATAAATTTCAATATAATAATTAAGTAAATTCTACGATATAATACTTAATCTAATGATTGTGACCGAACGCGAAATGGCGGTGACCTTCAGCCGACTTCAATGCCTGGCTGATGCCGCACCACCGAGAGATTATTGAGACATTTTATTTGTACCTGGAGTTTTTCTTTTACGACGCTAACGAACTCCCTCGAAGAGCTACAACTCCTTGTCGTCGTCACTGGTACAAATCCCTCCTCGGTGGAAAATTCTGCTTGGCAGCGAGACCTCGGTCACCGTCACTCGTTTCTCCGAATATTTTATGAATCTGAAACCGCAATCAAGCATTAGAAATTGTTAAAATTTAAGATCAATTTACGCAAGCCGACTGAAGGCCTGGCAAGCAATAAATTAATAGATTTGATCGCTTCGTTCCACTTGTACGAAAGGCGACAAATAAATAATTACCTGCTCGATGATGTTTTTACTAAATATGCGTGTCCGTACGGTTTGGCGACTCGGTCACAATGACTCTTCTCAGCTTTGTCGGTGCTTTTCTTTCTTCGCTCCGTCTTCCCCACTCACTCTCCGCGCCGGCGCTTCCCTCTTGGGGACTTACTCACTAACTTACAGCTAGAGGCGCGAGTACTTCAGAGCACAGCGCTCTGGGGAATCAGTCGATAATTAACTCACGCGGATCGGAAACCTTCTCTGGGTAAAGAAGGCCCCGTGTACTCCGTTACAACGTCTCCATGATGATAGTAACCCCCATTGACTCCATCTGGCATTGTTTCAAGGACTGAATTTCCTTCCCCCCCCCCTTCTTTTTTTCCAAATTTTGTTAACAACTGATGGTGAATCGTATAACCGGGCCCTGGTTGAATACGTTCAAGGTTGACGAATGAATTTTAACCCATTCGAGATCAGGTTGGTGACGGGAAGCGTATCTTCTTGTGTTTTAAAAACTTCCTGTTCCAAGAAGTTTCCTTTGGTGTAGTGGGTTAGGAACTCGTAAGCCCCATCGAAACTCAATAATCGCATGCCATTAAGGATTTTTCTGTGGATACTATCAACGTTACTAGCAGAGGTACTGTTGATGTAGTTGCTCATATTATTGCTGCAGGAAGACTGATGGAAAGTTTGACCAGATGACACGAAGATTACTTATACTGCTGGTCGTGATATTTCGCAATGACATTTGAAAACAATTTTAATTTACTTTGAAATTTTGAAAATTACTCCGTAGTCGTTTCTCTAAACAAATATGCTAAATTTTAAAATAATGTAATTCATTTACTTATTTTCTTCCTAACAAAAATCGTATTAAATTAAATTTCAATGAATTTAGTTATGTCGATTGAATTTTTAACACTTTTCTAAAAAGTTTACAAGCTTATTTAATATAATAAAGGATAATTTATTATTTCGCTTTTTTTTCTCATACTTTTATTTTTAATAAAAAAAAAAATTTTTTTTTTTTTTTTTTTTAAAGAGCGAAATTTTGTAGAAAATTAAAAATTTTTATGATCATCAGAAATTATATTCACATAATATAACCATTGCTGTTATTCTTTCTCCAGAAAGAGAAAATTACTTCGTTTTTTAAATTTAACAGATTTCTCTCTGGAGAAAAAAAAATGAGCGAATTTGTAGTAAGTTTTCTTTCTTTTTCAGATTTAAAATTGTTTTCCATAGAAATTTTCGTATTATTGAATTTAAAATTTATATCGAATGATTTTATTCATTTTCTCTCTGAAATGAGAAAATTCTTTATTTTAAAAGATATTCCAAATTCTGATTTTGAAACTTTTGAGATTCTATTTATTTATTCTTAAATAATTTTATTTACTCATCCCCCCCCTTTTTTTCAATTTTTTTTTTTTTTAACTTGCCTTCATTTTGAATTGAATTTTCGATGCAGAAAATTTTTTTTTTTTTTTTTTTAAAGAGCAAAATTTTGTAGAAAATTAAAAATTTTTATGATCATCAGAAATTATATTCACATAATATAACCATTGCTGTTATTCTCTCTCCAGAAAGAGAAAATTACTTCGTTTTTTAAATTTAACAGATTTCTCTCTGGAGAAAAAAAAATGAGCGAATTTGTAGTAAGTTTTCTTTCTTTTTCAGATTTAAAATTGTTTTCCATAGAAATTTTCGTATTATTGAATTTAAAATTTATATCGAATGATTTTATTCATTTTCTCTCTGAAATGAGAAAATTCTTTATTTTAAAAGATATTCCAAATTCTGATTTTGAAACTTTCGAGATTCTATTTATTTATTCTTAAACAATTTTATTTACTCATCCCCCCCTTTTTTTTCAATTATTTTTTTTTTTTAACTTGCCTTCATTTTGAATTGAATTTTCGATGCAGAGAATCGAACAAATGCAAATAAACTCTCCTAATACTAGTCGAAACCTACACGGCTCCACGCTATTTAGGCTCACGGAAGTAGCCATGTCAATGGTGATTAACCTTATCTCATAAGTATTCTTACCTTATTAAAAGGCTTGAGAAAGATTAATAACCTTTGCTTGATTCTGTTAATTATAATAATTATGAAGCAGTATTGAAGATCTTAAGAGCGTTTATTCCGTACTGGAAGGAATTCTCATTCAAAATTTCAGTAGAAAATGGTTACATTTCTGGAATGAAAATTTTATCTTGGAGGGAAGTGAGGAAAGAAAAGGAAAAATCTATCGAGAGAAGTGATTTTTAACAAAGAAGACATGTCAGGAGGTGTTTTAATTCGAACCTTCGGTGGTTTTGAAGGTGCTAACAGTAGAGCGAAGATGTGAAATTTAAATTTAGTATTTTTGTTGACATCAGTTTTTCTTCGTAAGATGTAAAGTTTAGAATTTTTGGGCTTCTTCGAATAAAACAACTGTAGGATGTTTGGAACTCGGAGAGGGTCAATACCATAAGATTTGATTTCGTCAAAGGAGGATTGAATGGAACGTTTTTGAGAAATTTTTGGTTCAAGCACAAATTTCAAATCGGTTAAAAAGTCATTTGGGTTAATTGCTGGTTCGGAGCTTTCATAGATAATTTCGGGATTTAAAAGGATCTCAGGAGAATGGCAGGAATCCGAGAAGGGTATGCAGTTTCTTGACTCGAGTTTTTCAATGTCAAGTTCACTAACTGTGTCACAATATGGTTCCAAGCATATAACAGGAGTGAAGACGGTAACAATAGAAATTTCACAATTGTCCCAGAAATTTTCAAAAATGGGCTCCACTTCGGTTTGAGTTGCTTCTTGATTATTTATCAGTTCCTGACAATTTATTTCCTCAGCGTTCTCTTCAGGCTGTTCTTCTACTGATATCTGAGCAGCTTGAATTTTTTGTTCCTGTTGAATCGATGGTTGAGAAGTTGATGCTGAGGTTACCTGCTTAAGTGCAAGGTAGGTTTCGTCCAAAGTTTTTGGATTAAATTTTGAAACTTGGCCCTGCAGATCCGGAGAGAAAAATGATAAAAAGTGTCGACCAAGATTCTGATGGAGTGTCCGTACTATTACTTCACGAGTTAAGGGAGATGCATATTCTCCAAGCTGTATAATTAGACCTCGTGAATAATAGTAAAAACTTTCTGGAGATTCT
This sequence comes from Cotesia glomerata, assembly GCF_020080835.1. Taxonomy (NCBI): domain Eukaryota; kingdom Metazoa; phylum Arthropoda; class Insecta; order Hymenoptera; family Braconidae; genus Cotesia; species Cotesia glomerata. The sequence goes on along the minus strand of NC_058159.1, from coordinate 15,513,664 downwards.
CCTGCATATGGTTCAGAATCGGCTAACTCTCTTCGGAGCTCTCCGAAGTAGAATTTTCGGTATTCTTCGTCATAGGACTTTTTCATCAGTTAGCAAGTCGCAGTTGTTGTGGTACGAAGTCAAAAAATTGAGATGTTAAGCATCGTCAATTTTAAATCGGTAGATCCACGACATTTCGAATGGATGCACGTCGATTATGACTACTTCCGTGGATGAAGGTGAAGTGTTTATTTTCAAGTCCGGTCGTCTATACGAGGTTTGCTCTCTCTGGGTTTTTAATAATTATTTTTAGATTTTCGGGTATTTTTTCACTGCTAAGTACTTTAGGTATTCCCTTCTTAGCCTCTGGGATTGGAAAGGAAGCTTGGTTAGTAAAAGAGGGGTCATCCCAATACCTAGTTTCGATCAGAGGTCTATGATAGATTTTTCCTTTAAGCGGATCTGCGTATAATTTTCGAAGTTGGAATTTATAACCGCAACGCCGTGTTTTATTCACCATTAGACTTCATGGGGTAAGAAGAGGAGAAGAGAGAAAACGGAAAAAAGAAGGAGAAAATTTAATTTTTATTCGAATTAAATTCGCGAAGTATTATAACTGTCAGTAGGTAAGTAGGTCACAGCTGGAGAGTGCAATCATTGTAGTAAAAGATTCGTTATCGTAGGTGTAGAGTTACAGGATATTAAGTACGGAAGAATTAACGTATAAGATAGAAGTTTGCATTTAAAACGTTCTTGAGTATACGGCACGATTCCAATATTTAATTGTTTAGTAACTTTTAATTATTTAAAATAACCTGGGGAGGTGAAAAAGGAAATTCTTATTTGAATGATTTAGGTAAAGTAGGAAGAAGATTATGAAGAAGAGTAAACGATTAAATAAAAATTGAGCGTCTTTGACTCCTGTGAGTACTATACATTCGTCTGTTTAGAAACTCCTTATCAGCGGCAAGGTGTTAGGATTTCAGCACACCAGGCTGGCAGTGAGCAATCTATGAAGATGTGCTTGCATACAGCACAATCTGAGTAGTCGAATTGATATAAATTCACATACAAAATAATCAATAATTATTTAATGAAAATCAGATTTAAAATCAAAGTAAAGTTGAAAACAGAAAGGAGAGAAAAAGAAAATTAAAAATAATTTATTATTAGCAATTAAAAAGAAAAATAGAGAAAGAAAGAGATTTGAATAGAATCGAATATCCTAATCAAATAATAAAGATAGAAGAAAAAGAAATTTTTAATAATTGTCAGCAAATTTGGTTTAAATAAAATTAAGTTTTAATCGAAATAAAAGAAGTTATTATTAGTCAGCATAAGGAAAAAAAAAAAATAAAAGAAAAGAAAAGAAATATGAACGGTTTAGCTGATGGCTAATTTAAACGTCAGCAAAAAAAAATTTTTATTTTATTATTAAATTTATATAAAGTTTTAAAATAAAATTAGAGTTGAATTACACCGGATGTATCAAGTGACGAATCGAAGTTAAATTTAACTTTTGCTTAGCTAGCGGAATGTAAAATAACGAAATAAAATATTAAAGTAATGAAAAAAAAAAAAATTTTTGAAATTCTGGGTGTGGTTATTGATTTGAAAAATTTTTGGGAATTTTGGAGGAGTTAAGAAGGAAATACCTCTTTTTCATTAACATTCGAACCGGGGTGGTTTTTTGAATACGAGGGATCACCATTCGAATCCCACCGCTGCCACCAAAAATTCAGGTCTGTTATGTCCGAAAAATAAGATCTTAAACTGCGGTAGCTGGATTAACGGAGGTTCGGATAACAGATGAATTTCCCTAACGAAAGAATCGTTAAGTTTATATTTTATGGGTTCGTGAAGGTGAAAACCCCGGAGAGGGCCCCTTGAATATGACAATCGACCTCGGAAGTAATAAAATATCCTCCACTTACTATTGCGAATCCTAATTCCAACGATGATTCGGCCTTTGATTGGACATTGTACCTTTGAGTTCCGCTGCTTGGCTTCTCGCTTCCTCCTGCTGACTGAAGATTGAAGGTTGAAGGTTCTTAACTTAAGAATGATGATACACTTCGATTCGGGTTTTTAGTTTATATATTCTGTTTAACTGGCCCTATGGGCAAACACGTCTTAACTTACACTATTCACTTATTAACTAATATCAATATAAAAACAAAGGTTGAAAGTTAATATGAGTTCGTAACCGGAGTAACGACTCCGGCAAACAAAGTTCGCCGATTATAAATTTACAGAAGAAGAAAATAATAATTTGAGAGTGGGACCAGGTCACTAGAACTGTGGGAATCTCGATTATCGTCAAAACGAATCGTGGCTCGAAGAATCGCTATCACAGAACTCAGAAATACCGTTAAGGAAATCGAAATGAATAATTAGGGAAAAGATGACTAATTAATTTAATAATTGAAGTCTGCCTATACGTGTCGGGGTATAGGACTCACCCGGGCTCTAAGGCAGAACTGTTACCTTGTAAAGGAGCTGACGAATTATGGTATTCGTGTCTTTTATCACCTCGGTTGCGATTCATTAAGTGGGGCTACTAATTAAACAATTGGTTCCTGTGATAAGGTGACAATGCGCGGTAATGTGTATTCTTCGGCCACGAGTGAGTTGTCGCGCAGTCCAGGTTGTTGTTCCCTAAATATGCAAGCGCTGCACTTTTCGGCTGGAATGGGAGGCCCTGTATTATAATACCGGTCTACACGATTTTTGGGTCTAACTTCTACATGTTAAATTTTGGTTTCTCCTACCACAAAAATAAGGAAAAAAATTTTTTTTCCGATTAAAGTTTGCTTTTGTAGAAACTAGGACAATTTTTCGGCGAAAATGATTGATTTTTATGTTTTTTCTACACTTCCACTGTAAATTATAATTAGAAAACATTTTTTTAGATAGAAGAGTCTTTTTTATTCAAGATTTGTGATAAACAATGATATATAGATGTAAAATAACAAGAAATTAATGTCTAAAAGTGAATATTTTTCGTATTTCTTTTATGCTCGTATGAGCTCTCTCGTACTAAGCCCCAAATGTAATCTCCCATCATATTCTCGTTATACTGCCCTTGATATCGCCGTTCAAAGTCCTTCACATCTTGGTGAAAACGTTCTCCTTGTTCCTCGGAGTAGGCCCCCATGTTGTCTTTAAATTCGTCCAGATGAGAATGTAGCATATGAAGTTTATGAGACATTCTGCAGCCCATAACTTTAAAGCTTTCAAGCATTTTTTCAATCAATTCTGCATAGTTAATAGCTCTATGATTCCCAAGAAATCCATCAACTACTGCTTTAAAACTTTCCCAGGCTGGTTTTTCACGAGCATTGAGAATCTTCGTAAAGTCATCACTCTTCATTATTTGTTTTATTTGCGGTGCAACGAAAATACCTCCTTTAACTTTAGCTTCAGATAATTTGGGAAAAAATCCCCTTAAATATTCGAAAGCTTTAGAGCTTGGATCCAGAGCTTTTACGAATTGCTTCATTAGCCCTAATTTTATATGTAACGGTGGCATTAATATGCTTTGAGGCTTTACGATTGGTTCCGACTTTACGTTATGTTTCCCAATCTGAAATTCGACGCGATCAGGCCATTTACGCTGTTGATAATGAACTGAGTCAGCTCTGCTGTCCCATAAACAAAGGTGACTTGGGTTTTAGTATATCCACGTTGTATTCCCATCAAGAAACCAACCATTTTAAAATCACCGATCACTGGCCATTGGTATTCTGTGTATTTTAATTTTTCTAGTATGATTTTCACACTATCAAAGCTTTCTTTTAACAATACAGAGTGTGCTAGAGGAAAACTAGGCAATTCGTTTCCATTGTGGAGCAGAACTGCTTTTAAGCTTTTTGAAGAGCTATCGATAAAAAGCCGCCAGTCAGATGCTACAAATGGTATTCCGATTTCATTAAACAAATCAGTCACGTTGTTGCAGTAACAAATACCGGCTTCTTTTGTAAAAAAACATGAAAAAGTTTTATGACGCTCTCTTTGATCATTTATTTTTACACCATCTTCAAGCAAGTTCCATTGCTTTAGTCGTGAACCTAGAATCTCTGCTTTATTCTTGGATAAGTTCAGGTCTCGTACTAAATCATTAAATTCACTTGAGCTAATAAAATGTGGCCCAAAACTTTGCGATTTTGTCATGAAATCACTACCATCAGTGTTGGTTAGTGGTGCACTGGATCCTGTTGAACTTTGTGACGCTTGATCTTCAAAGCTATCTAATCCTGAACGTGCTGGCACAGGCAAATTTTCGTCGTGAGGTATCGGAGATGATGTTGAAGGAAGATCAGGATAAAAAATCTTTTCTGCATTTTTACCAGATCGACGCTTACTTGGATTAACCATACAAAAATAACAGTCATGGACATGATCACTAGGTTCCCTCCAAATCCTTGGCATCGCAAACTTCATGTGTCGATTTTCTCCTCGATACTAAGCTAGAAATAACAAAATTACAACGGGTGTAATTAAAATTTGCTCGACAATTTTAAAAATCTTAAATTTTGATTTTTTAACTTCTAAAGTATTTTTACAACTAACGCAGGCGAAGTGAGGCACCCAATTTTCATTTTGATTACTGATTTTCAGGTTAAAATAGGCTTCATAGGCTTCGCAAAGTTTTAAATTTGTTAATAAAGCGAATTTTTTACTTCTAACTTTAATAAATTCACCGCAAATAAAACAAAATGAATCAACATCATTTTTACACTGTTTTGATGCCATTTTCCAACTGAGTCATACACAAATATAGTTGTTACAGCTGTAATAAACAAGTTAACATTCACTACTGTGCCTCTTACAAATAATAATACAGTTTACTTTCGGGTTAATCAAAGTGCTGCCATCTTTTGTTCATGAAATGAATTAAATCATACTCATCGTCATAAATCAGATCAACGCAAACTTTATGAACTAAATATGAATATTTAAGTGTTTTTCAGTGTCTAGAATCAGAATTTTAGCAAGAGAACAGAAACCCAAAAAAAATATTATTTTTGTTGACCTTTGTCTATAATTATAGACGGCACGCCGGATATAACAATAATAATATTTTATGCTCTTAAAACACGTCGTTTATTGCAAATACTTCGTTCACATTCGGTGATATTTTATTGCAATTATTTTATAAAATAATAATTTGATTTATTGACTTTGAAATTAACATAATTTCATTTTGTGTTAATTTGTGAATACTCATTGGATCTCAATATTTTCATTACCTGTAAATAGAGCCAAAATTTTATTACTTCATATGTTAACTATCAACGTCATCCATCTATTTTTGGTTCAAAATAATAGTTTGAAGTGCAATTTCTATACATTAAATTTTAAATATTAATTCTTACATATTCAAATGTAATTTTACGCTTATCATTTGTGCCTTTTACAGTAAGTAGTAATATTTTTTATTTTTACGTACAATTTTTACAGTTTTGTATCGGGACCGTATCAATATATTTTAAACTGTTCTTTTTTTCTGAATATAGAAAAAATGTAATTATGAACTTTTTTTTCATGAGCGCATTAATAAGTATTAATCTTCGTAAAGTACACGACAATTGTTCATACTTTCACTAGTATAGACAATAGGGTATCCAATTACTTCTTTCTATTTTTAGCCTATAAATTAAAATGGAAAATTATGATTTTCTATCGATAATGTTTTTAAGGTTGTTCAGACAATAATACGATGTATAGTAATTTTTGACTCTTTTAATATGTTATTAATTGATATTAAATACGTAGAAATTAATTTTTTGAGAAAGATTTGACGAAGAGATTTCCATTAATTAATTATTGAAATTTAGTTTGTGAAAAGCAGTCACTATACTGTCCTACAGAAAACATTGCTAGGACATATATATCAAATAATCTTGGCAAATCTACTAAAGATTAAAAAACGAAAAATTATCATTAATATAAATTTAATTTTGTAGATAATTTGAGAATTGATAGGAAAAATTTTGATAATGGGTTTTTAAAGTATCTTAATGGAAAATATATAGGTCCATAGATAAACTATAAGTAAAAGAATTGGCAATAATCCGCGAGAGTGATATTATTAGCAAATAAAAACTACAGCAATAGCATAAACCATTTGTAACATCCAAACAACCTTAAGAAACATATAATTTTATAATTTATGCATTTCTTATGGACCTTCCTAGCTGCTTTAGCTTTAACAACCCCAGATTTCTTTTCCTTATCATCATCTGAGGATATTTTTAGGGATGAAGGATTTACTTTCTTCGGATTTCGAATGCGCAGATCTGAACGTGTCAAAAAATTTTGTGCATCTGAAATTTTATATATTATTAGTTTGCAATCAATTGTTTCAGTTTTTAATGAGTTTAAACAAATGTTACATAATTATGGATAAAAGAATTGATCGGGTTGACGTTATAAAATCTTATCATAAATATTTAATGTTAGATAAAAATATGATCATAAATTTATTAGCTGAAAAATTTATGTAGTTGATTAGAATAATTTTTATTCAATTGAATAAAATAGATATATTTTTAACTTCCCGCTAAGAAAATCTCAGATTTTCAGAAATTGCGAAGTTATTGGTTTTACCCCGTTTTACAAAAATCGAGTTTTCATCAGATCTCGACGTTTGAGGGTCACAGGAAGCTTCCCTAATTATCCCCGTGAGGGTGTCACTATGTCTCTATGTATGTATGTATGTGTGTGTGTGTGTGTGTGTGTGTGTGTGTGTGTGTGTGTGTGTGTGTGTGTGTGTATGTAAGTATATAAACCTCTCATAACTATTGAATGGCTCCACCGATTCGATCGCGGTTGGCGCCATTCGAAAGGGCTTGTCCAAACTTAGATTTTAGATACAATTATGATCGATTCGGACCGATAGATTTCAAAAAATCTAAAAAAAACTGAAAAAAAAAAATTTTTTTCAAAAGTGGTTTTTTTGGAATAATTTTCGAACGGCTTTATCGATCAACTCCAAAAACTAATCTGCTTTTAACTTTGAAAAACCACGTCAATCGCCGCTAATCCGGTCAAAATCGGTCAATTCGTTCAAGAGATATCGTGCAGGAAAGAAAACCCAAAAAAGTGATTTTTCGGAATCACTCCTAAATTTCCAGTTTGATCAATATAAACTTAAAAATTTTTCATAAGGCTTAAAAAACTACGTCGAATGCTGCCAACTGCGTGAAAATCGGTTCATTCATTTAAAAGTTATTGCGGTTTAAAAACTCAAAAAATAGTGTTTTATCAACCTTCTATCAAACTTTTGAGCTTGAAAAGCTCAAAAGCATAGAAAAGTTATCTTTTTGAGCTCGAAGAGCTTAAAACAACATATAAATTGTATTTTTGAGCTCGAAGAGCTCAAAAACGTCGTAAATGCAATTTTAAGCGTCCAGGTATGGAATTAGCGGGAAGTTGCAAGGATGGCCAGGGTCAACCGTTTTCCTAATTTTTTTTTAATTATTACAACTAAGGTAGACATTGATGTTTTTTAATCAAGAAATTAAAAAGCAATAAAATTAATTGAAACATATTCTCAAGATAATGGATCATATGTAGACATGTTATTTATTTTTCTGCGTTATTTATGTTCAATTTTCTAAAAATTTCAAACTCTAGCAAAGAACAAAAAATTAAATTTTAAAATCATAAAAACAAAGTTAGCCGACATCTAAAAACTTTTAACTTTTAACTTCTCGCTATTAAAGTAAGTGATTATATAAAATCAGAAAGTTATTATTTTTAACTTCCCGCTAAAAAAATCGAAGATTTTTTTTTAATCAAAAACGATTATAAAATTTTTTAAATTTCAGCTAATTTTATTTTCATATAAAACTCACGTGTTTAATGAATTAAAAATTTTGTTTTTCTTCTGGCTTACCTGACAAATGTTAGGTAATTGATTTGAAACTAATACGACTGCCGGAAAATAATCCAGCAATGTCCAATTTATATTAAAATTTAATAAAATATACAGGCGAGTCACCACTTTGCAATTTTTTGCACGTAATTGTGTTGCTTCTCTATGAATAAACCAGAAAATGTGTCGCTGATCTTCTTAAGCTGTAAATATAAAAAAACTTTATTATGTATTCAATTTACTTGTCACAGACCACTAATAGGTATAAAAATAATTACCATGTTCTTTTAGTGAATACGGGGATAATTTTAATTAGAAACCCAACTCAATCATACTAGACAAGTCCAACTGTTCGGCTGCCCAATTTCAAAGCACAGTAACTGACAATTTTAAGATTAAACAAATTTTTTTTTATTAAAAAAAAGTTGGCGCGCCAAATTGATGAAAAATTTGATTTATGAATAGAAAATACTTAAATATAAATATTTTTAAGAAAAAATATTTGAAATTAAGGTCTAAAAGTTATAAAAAACGCAGCAATAAAAAAAAATCATTAGTGATTATATCAGACAGGTTTTTATTGTTGAAAGGGTTTTGTTCGTTTATTTGGTCATCATTAGTGAATGCTTGTTCAGTTTCATGATCTACATTACGTCTAGAAGTAACCTTAAACAAGTTCATTGATAAAAAATTAGTCAAAATAATTAAAAAATAAAACAAAGAAAATAGGTGCAGGTGTAAATTACTTAAAAACAGCTTTTATAATGAGTTCAATACTAATTTTTCCTTCGAAACTCTCCGTTTTTTTGTTATAAGTTTTTATTATTTCTTCGACCTCTAGCTTTTGAGACTTATTTGCATTTTGCTTTTGTTTCTGAAAAAAATATAATCTTCTAAGCTTTATACTTTTATGGGACATACTATTTTTGAACTTAAGAAATTATATACATACTTTTCTTGCTTCTTTAAGCCTGTCGATTGCCGATTGTTCTTCTTCGTCATCATCTGAAGATGATGATTCTAACGATGACAGATTAGTAATAACGGGCTCTCGAATGCGGAAATTCGGATTGCACAATTGCTCTTTTGAATCTGAAATTAGATGAAACATTTTAGTCTACAAATAATAACTTGATTGTTTAATCATTTTATAAATCTATGAAATTCAATTAAATAAATAATCATTAGTCCGTCAAGTAAAATAATTGTAATACAATTTCACGAACATTATTGATGTTTACATTACTTTTAATAATTACTTGCTTTTATATGTTTATTATTATATCAGTAACAGAATTTTAGTTATTATATTAAACCAACGCGATTACGGACGATTTAATTTAATCAATGAAAACCCAAAAAATGTTCAAAACAGTAAAATTGTTACTACGGCACATCACTATTTTCAAAAATTATAAAAGGCATAGAACATTTATGATATTAAGATTAGTAAACATTGCAACTTTTTTGTTTTGTGTTTTATCAATTAATGTAAAAAAAAAAAAAAAAAACAATTGTAATAAATTGCACTTATAATTTTTTAAAAAAGTTTGGAAAATCAAAAAGTGCACGTCTCAACGCTCATTCATCACAAAGAAAAAATAAAATATATATATATATATATATATATATATATATATATATATATATATATATATATATATATTCAATACTCAAAATGCAAAAAAGATCGGATAAAAGTAATTTAAGCCGAGATAATTGCTTGACCTTGAGAGAGTGAGAGTAAAGCACTACTCAAACGCTTCGCGTTGAGACGTCCAATTTTACATGTAAAATTTCTTCTTTCGATTTTTTTATAATCAATTTTTCGCTAGAAAAAATTCCAAATTTCGGAATTTCGCGATGTCACTGTATTTTGTTTTCATAAAACTTTAATTCTGTTATCCACTACTCGAATACAAATTCAATCTTACTTTTACTTACTTGAAACATGTAATATTAGGCATTTAAATTTTTTATTACCATCATTGTAACGATATACACAATTTTTGTATAAGCACTGTATTTATTAAATTCCTATATGTGACGAGTTTCAACTACCGCATTACCATCTTCTTTGTTTATTTTTACGTTAACTAAAGCGTACTTCATTTCTCGTAATTTTTACTTTATAATCAATAAATAATAAATCAAAAACACATTACAACTGCTAACCGGCTAGATGCAAGCTCTACACTAGACTGAGACTACAACATAAGAAACAAACAAGTGAATCTGTCTCGTTGAACTAAGTATAGTCAAGCAAAAAACCAAGTTCCCCCACTATTAGTGGCACGTGCGGTAGGTGCCACACATGTCACTACAGTCAACGCTCTCTGTATTTGACTCACCGGTGCAGAACCATTCTCTATACTTGACTCGTCCTTGTCCATAAAAGCTGTATAGTATTCTCAATCTATAGGAAATGATAAATCTATACAATAGAGGAAGTGAGACAGTAAAAATAGTGCGATGACTGGATAATCTTTGTACTTTTTATTATGAAAATTAAATTAACCGATCTTCAAACAATTTTTGTTTTTCTTTATTGATTGATTTACAACAAAAAAAAATTTTCAAATTTAACTTCAGGTTTTTTAAATTTTTCGCACGTGAAATTTTTTTAAAGAATTTTTTCAATAACAAAAATTCTCTACATTTTCTGATGTTGACAAACGTTATTTTCATACTTTTCTTTACTTTTACAGGGATGTATTATATATATATATATTGTGACATGAGAAAATTTTCTAAAATTTGAAATTCCGAGTTTAACAATTATTAGGTTGGCTAAGCTGAGGAAAAGCAGAGATTCGACGCGCCTGTGTCGCCCCAAGCAGCCTCCCGATCAGAATGACAAGCTCGAGGTAAACTTAGTAAAAGAAAACGCGCCGAATTTAAATTAAAAATTCAAATAAAAAGAATACCGGAATGAGTGTGAACTATTGTTGAATGCATGAGTGAGTGAGACTAGACTATAGCGATCAGACGACCGGCGAATTTCTACGAGCCATCGACGATCAACGTGACATCTGGCCGCGAGGATAGAACGACGAGAAAATTTGAACGTACCAATGACGACGGAGAGCGACCAACAACAAGTATGCGAGGCACCATCTGAACACGAGGCTGATCACTAATCGAAGTATTGACCAATCATCGATCGCAACGGAATACTGGACGCATCCCGGAATACAACGGCCGGCTAGAAGAAGCTGTGAGCTGATTGGATGCGAGTTTTTGGAACGAACCGAAAAGAAAAAGAGCATGGGTTGCCGAGGAGGCAGCCATATTAGCAATTAATTCTGATCTGGACGCCGTGACTGTGGCATCGTGCAGTTCTCTTTTTGATTATTTTTGCTGTTTAATTTTTTTTTAAAATTTGTCGCTGACGTGAGTACAATTGTGTACATTATTGTGAAATATTTTGCCGAATTGTTTTGGACACTACGACCCCGGACACGCCATCGCCGAGATACCGACGCTCTTCCGTCAGTTTTGCCGCCAACTTCGCCTACTTAGCCCGCATCGCCCGGGACGTCTACGGTAGCTGCAGGGTAAGCCTGGTCGCTGTCTTTATTAGCCCCAGGGTGTCATCACCGCGAATTTCGTCGTGTTAAAATAATTTGTTTATAATTCGAGTTGCACGAAATTAAATAAATTCCGTGCGGTATTTTTGAAGCTTAGTGACGACACTCTGCGGCACGGTACCGTTGAGTCACGTGTTTGTGTGTGTGGAATTTTTGGTCGGGATTATAAGTACTGTTTACCTACCTCGAGCTTCAAATACCCGACAAAGCGGCTTAGTAAATTGCTTTGTAAAATAAGTTGACGAATTCGAATACTTCGCATAATTTGTTTTTTTTCTTGTCATTGTTGAACCATTTGACGATTTGAATTATTTTGGATAATTTTGAGATCTTTATTAGGTTTTTGCGATTGAAATTATTGGTTGAATTTTGCGATTGAAATTATTATATTTTTTTTTAATAAAAAAAAAAAAAAAGAGAAGACTTCGTAAATAAATTTTGCTGTTGCGATTTTTGATAAAGATTTGCGATTGAGATTTTGTTATTAAATTTGGCAATTGAAATTTTTGATAAAATTTTGCGATTGAAATTTTTGATAAAAATGTTGCGATTGGAATAATTATTTCCTTTTTTTTTAATTTTTGGAATAAATTTTGCGAGTTGAATTAATTATTTGTTTTAAAAATTTTTTTTGAATAAATTTGCGAGTTGAATTAATTATTTGTTTTGAAAATTTTGGAATAAATTTTGCGAGTTGAAATAATTATTTGTTTTAAAAAATTTTTGAATAAATTTGGCGAGTTGAATTAATTATTTGTTTTAAAAATTTTTTGAATAAATTTGGCGAGTTGAATTAGTTAATATTTCTTTTTTATTTTTTTTGAAAGAAAAGACTTTGTAATATTTTTGGTTACTCGAATATTTTTTTTTGTGTAAATTGTTTTATTTTTAAATGTTGAATCATTGCGTTAGTATTAGTTTTGCGTTAGAATTATTTTTGCGTTAAAATAATTTTTGTTATTAATGCGACATTGCCGACAGAATATATTTGTTGTTGAATAAACCGTTGTTGGATTAGAATTGCACGCCTCAATTATTTTTTTTCATTGTTGTTGCTCTGATTAACCGATCCTATCGTCCAATTTCGATTTCTTTGTCCGTCGATTGCCGTTATTCGATTTTGAATCTCTTCAACACCGACCCGCCGCCCAACGAAGATCAACAGCGAGATCGACCCGTGGAACATTGAGTTCCTGGCGCCCAACCAAATCTACGAACCAGGTAGGCCAATTAATTTTGTTGACCTGATCCGGTCCTGTCGACGCCAGTGCCGGAAAAGGCATCACAAATTTTGGCGCCCAACGTGGGGCAACACGAAGAGATTTCGACGCGTCGCGACTAAATTTTTAATTAATACTCGGCCAACGCGTTAATTTACCCAATCGACAATGACTTCGGACGACGAGACCGTACCTCAGCAGGTACCCCAGGATCAGGGACTCCTACAAGACCGTGACGCCACGAACAATGGGGAAGATACCGCTAATCCAGCAACTGGACCGCCTACGACCCTGCCTGATCGCGTCATAACGCCACCTCCGAGTGGCTCGGGGCAGGATACTTCCCGAACCGCACCAGACCCCCTCGTATTGGAGCGACGACGACTTACGGCTGAACGACTTCGAATTCAGGCCGAAGTCGTAGACTTAGAACGTAAGACCCGGGAATTAAGCGCTCGTGAAGAATCAATGCGCACGATTGATCAAACGGGGTCGACGACTCGATCCATGAATGAAGCCGACGAATGGGTTTATGCATTAAATTCGCTACAGGTCAGCGAAATGCTGGTTACTCTCAACGCGAACCCATTAGGGTCATCCGGCATACTCCGCGACCGATTATTACGTGCATTGAAACGCAATATTGATCCCGAAACGGTATGGACCCTCGAAGATCAGCCGATCACGCGATTCTCGGATGAAATCACGGATAAAGGGGTCCAGAATTCCTTTATCTCGCCGCCTCGCTGCGGAGCAGCAGCGACAACGACGATGACGACCACGACAACGATTACGACAATGGCGACTGGTCTATTGACGGTGAACACGACACCCACGAGTACCGGGAGGTATTTACCGATGGAATCGCGACCCCTTATGTCGACTGGCATTCCACTAGGGCGCAGGCGACCCATTCCGAGTCCACGAACCATGCGAAGTCCGACGCATGTACGATTCCCGCCCGCAGCGAACTCCACGATGAGCCAGGCGAACCACCTTACTCATCAACCTGTATGTTCCCCGATCACGAGAGACAATCATGACACAGACAGTCGTAATGGTCTTTCGCGTACTGGAAGTGCTCACTATCAGCCTGCCATGTACGAACGAGTGTCCAAATGGAACTTGAAGTTCTCGGGACAAGACTCGTCGAAGCTTGAACCGTTTTTGCGACGCCTGGAGGAATGCCAGGTGACCTGTGGTCTTAATGACGCCGATGTATTGGCTGTTATGCCATTAGTCCTCACAGGAGCAGCCAAGACGTGGTGGACCCATATGAAAGGGGCCATTGACTCGTACGATGTCTTGTGTAACGCTCTTCGAGAGCGTTTTGGTGAACCCGATATTGAGTGTCGCATTGTAGGCGAGGTGGTAAACCGAACTCAGGGCCCTTTGGAGGCAGGTTTGGATTACCTAGACTCCCTGTTAGCAATGTGGGCACTTGTTAGTGAGCCGTTGCCAGTACGCCTACAATTGAACTTCGCGTACAATAATCTTCGTTCGGAATATCACGTCGTGATACACCGTGAAGATTTCTCGACGTTTGGCGAGCTTTATCGGCTCGTACGAGACTATGATCGACCAAGGCGCCGGATGCAGCCTCGCACCCCGGTTACGCCAAACGAAAGCGTAATGCCAGAACTGGCGTACCAACCCGATCGATACATGCAGCGTACCCCAACCAAGACGACGAGAGCGCAGGTGGCGGCGGTTGATGACGTTTCGTCCCCACCAAAACCACCAAAATCGCCGAATTCGTCCCGGAAGAAAGGGAAACCCGCGAAGGCCCAATTGATCCCACCACCAGCTGTAAAGGATCCCGCTCCAGCGCAACAGGTGGCCGCGTTGAATGCTTCGGCAACCGCGTTCGTACCACGTGATAGGACGGGCCAGCCACGACCATTTACGATCAATCCCGCACTCCGAGGGTGCTGCTTTAATTGTGGCCAACCAGGTCATCTCCGAGCAGCTTGTCCAAGCCCTCCTCGAACCGGTTACTGCTGGACTTGTGGTTCAGCAGATTGTACGAGAGTTGGGTGCCCTGGTTGCACTCGCTGGCAGCAACGTCGGGCTGCGTCGCCGGGAAACGCTCCCCGGGGACAGCAGTAAACGATCCACCGCTGATCTCCGTCGAAATTGGGATCGAAATTCCGGTTAAAGAGGTTGCCGCTGCGGCTGCTTTGCCTCTACCGGACATCTTCGACATCGAAATCGAGCCTTTTGGCCCTGCGAATCAGACTTCTGACGCTAGAAACCCCGAATCGTACGTACATCGACCCGTAACCGAACCGAATTTTGAACCCGTTGACCCGAATCGAACCTGTCGACCCGTAACCGAACTGAACGACCCCTTTCGATCAATGCATCAATGCAATGTATGCGCATCTACTGAACGGCTATGGCGCTGTCGTCAGTGTAAGAATGCGTATTATTGCTCGAAAGAACACCAAGCTGAGGATTGGCCTGTTCACCTCTTCATTTGCGCACCGCCGGACGAACGAACCCGAATATTTCGAGAACTTGCTGAGGAAGTCTGTCCGACGAAGACTGACGGGAATGACCGACGACCGTTCGTGGACGTTCAAATTGGAGAACGCACGATTAAAGCGCTGTTAGACACCGGAGCTTCCGTGACGTGTATCAAGGAAGTCGACGAGCGTAATTGGGTCTACGGACTAGGCGCTCGCGTCCGACCCACGAACAAAAAGACCGCTGCCGTAGCTGACGGATCAGTCATGTCGATACATGCTTTAGTTACCTTGCCGCTCGTGATTAACAACGAGATGCGACCCGTCGAAGTCCGAGTAATCCCGAAACTGAATTACGATATGATTCTCGGCATGGATGCTATTGCCGCCTTCAAGATCTGTTACGATGGACAGACCGGACGCTGGTGGACGAAACGAACCAACGAGCTGTACGATTGGAACTTAAAAACGTACCTTGATGGAAGGGACGTCGCGGCAATCGTCGAAATTACGCCTGAGCAACAAAATGCTCTCGATGAATTGCTCGCTCGTAAACTGCCATCAGTGAAATACACTGGTGAAACGACATTCACGAATTTGATGACTCATACGATTGATGTACAAGGCCACGACCCGATTCGACAACGCAACTACCCGACGTCACCGATTATCGAGTCCGAGATGTGCCGTCAAGTAGACGAACTGCTTGCTGCGGGCATCATTGAGCCATCGACGAGCGCCTGGTGCAATCCAGTAATCATGGTAAAGAAAGCAACCGGCGAATATCGAATGTGCTTGGATTTTCGACGACTGAACGCCATTTCGAAACCGTGCGCATACCCGTTACCTTTGATGACTTGGATTCTTGATCAACTGAGCAGAGCTAAATTTATTTCTAAGATCGATCTGAAACACGCGTATCACCAAGTAAAATTAGACCCCGCAAGTCGCGAATACACCGCGTTCTGCGTTCCAGGCCGGGGTATGTTCCAATACGTTGGCATGCCGTTTGGGTTGGCTGGAGCTCCACCGCATTTCCAACGACTCATAGACAAAATGTTAGGACGACGACGCGGACTTAAGGTCTTTGGCTATCTGGACGATTTGATTGTCGTCACGGAAACCTTCGAAGAGCACGTGGATGCTCTGAACGAAGTGTTCGATGCCTTGAACGATGCAAATTTGAAAATTAACGTTGACAAATGCGAATTTTGCACGGACGAGGTCCGTTATCTAGGTTACCGCGTAAACGAACAGGGCCTGCTTGTCGATCCAGATCGGGTAAAACCGATGCTGGACTTCCCGAGACCGAGGAACATGAAACAAGTGCGACGATTTCTTGGGATGGCGTCGTGGTATCGACGTTTTATTCCTGACTTTGCGACTATTGCCGAACCGTTGACGAGACTGACGAGTAAGAAAGTCCGTTGGACTTGGACTGCCGAACAAGACGCTGCATTCGAAGCCCTGAAAGTGGCGTTGGCCACGGCTCCAGTGTTATCGTGTCCCGATTTTTCGAAGACCTTTGTGTTACAGACTGACGCTAGTGCGACTGGGTTAGGCGCTGTTTTAACGCAAGAACACGAGGGTGGTGAGAAAGTTGTAGCTTACGCGAGTAGGATCATGAATAAGGCCGAAAGGAACTATTCAGCAACAGAGCGTGAATGCTTAGCCGTATTATGGGCATGCGAACATTTTCGCCGATATTTAGAAGGCTATCGCTTCAAAGTGATCACGGATCACAGTAGTCTTCGTTGGCTGCGTGATCTAAAAAGTAAGACGCCTCGGCTGAGCCGATGGGCGATGCGATTAGCTGAATATCAATTTCCGATCGAGTATCGTAAGGGCTCGTTAAACGATGTCCCCGATGCCTTGTCCCGAATGTTCGAACGCGACGAATTCGACACCGACGATGATATCTGCGTGGTCGACGAAGAACCTGAACCTGGTGATGTACCAGTTGCTGAGTTGGTTGATGACTGGTACACACGACGCAAACGAGACGTATTGGATAACCCGAGACGATGGAAAGGATGGCGAGTCGAGGAGGACCGCCTGTACCGCTTTAAGCCGAATCGAATGATCGCGCAGGTCGTCGAGGACCTGGACGCCTGGAAACTAGTTCCACCAAAAGCCGCGCATTGGGGCATAATCGCCGAGAATCACGATCCACCTGAAGCTGGTCATTTAGGAGTCGAGAAAACGGCTAATCGAGTCGCAGTCGACTATTACTGGCCAGGAGTGGACGAAGACGTGCGTAAATACGTCGCTGAATGTCCCGTCTGCCAGACTGCGAAGGTTTCGCAGCAACCACCCGCTGGACTAATGTGTCGACGAACCGTTCATACGCCTTGGACAGTTGTCGCTGCCGATTGTATGGAATTCCCGGCCAGTAAGAACCAATTCAAGTACATGGTCGTATTTCAAGACCTGTTCACAAAATGGATTAAACTATGCCCGATTAGGAAAGCTGATGGACCAACGATCATTCGAGAATTTGATAAATTGATTGTACATCGTTTCCGTTGTCCCGAAGTGTTGCTGACCGACAACGGTACTGAATTTGCGAACAAATTGATGGAGGAAGTCGCGTGCGCGTATGGAATCCATCACTCCCGAACACCACCGTACCACGCCCAAGCGAACCCTGTCGAACGCGTCAATCGAGTTTTGAAGACGATGATTATTTCGTACGTCGATTTAGATCACCGACTTTGGGACGAACATGTCCACGAATTTCGACACGCGTACAATACCGCTGTTCACAGCTCGTCACACGTATCTCCGGCCATGCTGAATTATGGTTGGCAACCCAGACCGCCGAAATACTACCGAAAACTGGTCGAAGGTGACATCGACATCCCCTGCCCTGACACAACCGCTTGGGAGAACCGTCTGACTCGACTGACTCAACTTCACGACCTGGTAGCCGACAATTTAGGGCGTAGTTTCGAACGCCAGGCCCGCTATTATAATCGTCATCATCGAGATGAGCGCTTCGCCGTCGGGGATGTAGTCCGAGTTAGACAACACGTGTTGTCCCGAGGTGCCGATCGTTTCTCGTCGAAACTCGCGCGTAAATATTCCGAAGAGACGTATACTGTTTCTAATGTAATCTCACCGGTCGTTTACGAATTAATTGACCAAAATGGTCGACCAACTGGTCGCCAACATGTTAAAGCGTTGCGACTCGTACGCGCACCTGTAAACGCCGCCGAATCAGATGATTGAAATTGAAGCTCGAGGACTCCCTGTACGTGTATTATTGTCGCATGTTATATGTGTGTGATTGTACCCATTGCAGGAGGTCCAACTACGAAGCGATGCAGTACGTCCAGCTCATCTCGTGGGCTGCGACCTACCAACCGGAGTTGGTAGAGCTTCTGCTGAAAGCGGAGGAACAATACCGCCGAAACTTGCGTATTGCGCCGCGCCATACATCTCGAGCTCGGTTTTGGGCTCAGGTGCGGGCATGGTGGTATCTCGAACCACAATCAAGTACCACAACGGCGATCCCGCTGATGTGGCGCTGCTCCTGCTGTCAAGCCGTCATCGCTAGCCCAGGTCAGTGCCTGCGGCGTGCCAAGCAGGTGTTGGAAAGCCATCTACGTCCCGTGCAACAGGTGGAGTATGCCATGGGTATGCTGCGCCGTAACACACCACCGACATTGGTGCCGAAAGTATCGCGCGACCTCGCAAGGATGCGAGCGATGGCACTTGCCGACAAGCTCCGCAAGGAGCCCGATCTCTCACCGACCCGCCATGCAGGATGCTGGAACTGTGGGTTGAGCCATCAGATGACCGACTGCCCCTTCCCACGGGGAACCTTTTGTGCTCACTGTGGCCAACAAGGGCTTTATTTCGAGGAGTGCCCTCGATGCAAGCCCACAAAATTTGGATTGCCGCCTCGAACCGGCGATTTCCGCCACGGACGCCACTAGCCATTGCCGAATAGGCGTTGGCAGCCGATACGTCGGCCAAAGATGTTTTTTTTTTGTTTCTTGTGTGTGTTGATTTTTTTTTATTTAGTTTTTTTAGATACGCCGTTGCGTTTTGTCGTCGCCGAGCGACACCTGATCTCTGCCGCCCAAGAAGGGGGCACGTACTAAGTTTTTTGTTATTATTATTATTACGCCGTGCATTCCTTTGTTGCCGCGACTTGCTATTAGTAGTTTAAGTGAACGTACCGCAGAGCGGAGTAACTATATTGTATTTTATAATAAATTTGTCAGTTATGATATAATTTCGATCCTTAATTGTTGCAACCTAACCTTTACCTCAGGTGGTGGGACCAATGGTACCGATTAAGCGACCCTTGTGGCTCCCAGTCGACGTCTGGGGGAGGGTGTTGTGACATGAGAAAATTTTCTAAAATTTGAAATTCCGAGTTTACCAATTATTAGGTTGGCTAAGCTGAGGAAAAGCAGAGATTCGACGCTCCTGTGTCGCCCCAAGCAGCCTCCCGATCAGAATGACAAGCTCGAGGTAAACTTAGTAAAAGAAAACGCGCCGAATTTAAATTAAAAATTCAAATAAAAAGAATACCGGAATGAGTGTGAACTATTGTTGAATGCATGAGTGAGTGAGACTAGACTATAGCGATCAGACGACCCGCGAATTTCTACGAGCCATCGACGATCAACGCGACATCTGGCCGCGAGGATGGAACGACGAGAAAATTTGAATGGACCAATGACGACGGAGAGCGACCAACAACAAGTATGCGAGGCGCCATCTGAACACGAGGCTGATCACTAATCGAAGTATCGACCAATCATCGATCGCAACGGAATACTGGACGCATCCCGGAATACAACGGCTGGCTAGAAGAAGCTGTGAGCTGATTGGATGCGAGTTTTTGGAACGAACCGAAAAGAAAAAGAGCATGGGTTGCCGAGGAGGCAGCCATATTAGCAAGGAATTCTGATATGGACGCCGTGACTGTGGCATCGTGCAGTTCTCTTTTTGATTATTTTTGCTGTTTAATTTTTTTTTAAAATTTGTCGCTGACGTGAGTACAATTGTGTACATTATTGTGAAATATTTTGCCGAATTGTTTTGGACACTACGACCCCGGACACGCCATCGCCGAGATACCGACGCTCTTCCGTCAGTTTTGCCGCCAACTTCGCCTACTTAGCCCGCATCGCCCGGGACGTCTACGGTAGCTGCAGGGTAAGTCTGGTCGCTGTCTTTATTAGCCCCAGGGTGTCATCACCGCGAATTTCGTCGTGTTAAAATAATTTGTTTATAATTCGAGTTGCACGAAATTAAATAAATTCCGTGCGGTATTTTTGAAGCTTAGTGACGACACTCTGCGGCACGGTACCGTTGAGTCACGTGTTTGTGTGTGTGGAATTTTTGGTCGGGATTATAAGTACTGTTTACCTACCTCGAGCTTCAAATACCCGACAAAGCGGCTTAGTAAATTGCTTTGTAAAATAAGTTGACGAATTCGAATACTTCGCATAATTTGTTTTTTTTCTTGTCATTGTTGAACCATTTGACGATTTGAATTATTTTGGATAATTTTGAGATCTTTATTAGGTTTTTGCGATTGAAATTATTGGTTGAATTTTGCGATTGAAATTATTATATTTTTTTTTAATAATAAAAAAAAAAAAGAGAAGACTTCGTAAATAAATTTTGCTGTTGCGATTTTTGATAAAGATTTGCGATTAAGATTTTGTTATTACATTTGGCAATTGAAATTTTTGATAAAATTTTGTCTTAGGTTCATTGAATAAAGTGAAACACAAGGTTTATGTTAAACTGAATCTAGGTTTATTTATTCTTCTAATAAATATAAACAACTTCTAAATAATCTTTGATATCAAATAATATACGTATTATTAAGTTAATAATATTAATAAAGATGCTTGAGTTGTAACTACGTAGTAATACACAAAACAGACAAGTGTCCAAGCAACAAGTGAGAGTCACAGCGAGCGAGTCGGAGAGTGTGGTATATGCAGCTCGGCTGCGCGCGAAAACGACGCCATCACAGTCGAACAATAATCATAATAATTAAGTTGTCGCCTTGAGCGGCAAATATAAATATAGAATATAATAAATAATTAAATAACTGGACAAGAAAATCTTGCACTCTTAACACTCCCTCCATTTTCTTGTATCCAGCTTCCACTGCTCTACTTCTTTCTGTCAGTCGGTTTTTCTGTAACATAATGAAATAATAATTATAGTTGATTCTAAATAACTTCTAATATACTTCTAATTGTTCAATCTAATAATTCATCTCTTAAGTGTCTATAAGGTTCTGCAGGTAGTGGCTTAGTTAGTATATCAGCCAAATTTTCTTTTGTAGAAATCCAACAAACTCGTATTCTATTTTCATTAACACATTGTTTAATGAAATCACCATGTGTTTGTGCCATGTGTTTTCTACTACCTGTTTTCTCTCGTTCTAGTAATTCTAATCTAATTTCATCTACGCTATTATCGAACATCTTAAGTTTATGACTTCCATCCTTCTTAGTACAGTTGTCTGCTGACTTGTTATCACACCAAATAGTAGTAGGAAATAATGTCTTTCCAATTACAAATCTAATTGCTTTATCTAGGGATATTATCTCTTGGCAAGTATCACTCATTGCCAAATATTCTGCTTGACAAGTGGACAGTGTAACGTAATTTTGTTTGTGACTTCTCCAAGCAATTACGTCACCAAAAAGTCTAATAATATATCCTCCTGATGACGTGGAGTCATCATTATCTCTGAAACTAGCATCTGAGAAAGCTTCTAAGTCATCTGAGTTACCTGTATATTTCAGGTTTAAATTTATTGTACCTTTCAAATATCTCAAAATTCTTTTTACATCTTTCCAGTCATCTTCGGTAGCACTTAATTGTTTTCTAGCTAAGTAATGTACAGCAAAAGAAATATCTGGTCTAGTTCCATTTGCTAAGTACATAAGACTTCCAATTGCCTCTCTGTATGGAGCTTTTCTAGTTATCGACGGTTGTTCACATTCAGATGATTCTAACTCTTCCAATTTTCTTCTTTTACTACTATTTTCAGCTTGTCTAGTAACCATTGGAGTATTCTGCGGGTTACAGTCAGTCATCTTAAATCTATCTAAAATGCTTTCTATATACCTACTTTGATTTAATACAATGTTTTTCCCTTCTCTATTTCTTTCTATCTCAATTCCAAGAAATTTCTTGGGTTCGCCAAGAACTTTCATCTCAAGTTCTTACATAAATGGTTTCCAATTTCATCTAACTTCTTTGGATCATTGCTAGCAGCTAAAATGTCATCTACATAGATTAGCAGTACAGCTACAATTCCATTTTTCCTCCAAGTGTATAAACATGGTTCATGTAAATCATTTTCGAGACCAATTTCTTTTACCACTTGATTGAATTTTATATTCCACTTCTTAGGACTTACTTTTAATCCATACAAAGATTTCTTTAATTTAAGTATCTTTGTTTGTTTCGTCTTTTCATCTACATCTAGACCTTCTGGTATCTTCATGAAAATATCTTCATCTAAATTTCCATAGAGGAATGCAGTTTTCACATCATATTGACAGATTTCTAGATCATATTTATTTACTATTGAAAGTAATGCTCGTATGAGTGATAGTCTAGATACTGGCGAATATGTATCTTTTAGATCATAATCATTCTTATCTTTAAAACCTCGACATACTAGTCGTGCTTTATAAAGTACATCTTTATTTACCTCTATTTTCTTTTTAAATACCCATCTTGAATCAATGATATTTAATTTTCCTTTAGTTTTACTTGCTTCTTCCAATTCTACGAATTCCCAGACGTCATTTTTAGTTATTGAGTCTAATTCATCTTTGATAGCCTTCATCCACTGACATCTTTCACTTGAATTGCTTGCCTCATCATAATTAATGGGTTCTTTGTTTAAAGAAGTAATTAAACATCTTATTAATTCTTGTTCATCCATCTTAGATTGATCTTCAGACACGTTGACACTTCTTGCAAAGCTTATGTCTTCAATCAATTTTCTATTTTTATCCTTTTCAGATTCTAGTTTTCTTTTCATCTCACCTCTAGTACATGGTCTAATTTCTTCTGATGAATTCTTCTTTTCATTTAAGTTTTTAGCATCTAGTGGATTTTTACGGGGTCTTCCTCTGTTTCTTTGTTCCGGTTTCTCCTTTTCTTCGTTGGTTTTGTCATCTAAATTATCTGGTACATTTTCATCTGATTTCCAACTAATTTCATCTTCAATTTCTTCTGTTTGTTTATTCTTATATACATCTTTGTACACTAATTTTTCATTGAATCTAACATGTCGTGACTCTAGAAATTTTCCAGTACTTGGATGCCATAACAAGTATCCTGTGGGTTTATGTCCCACCATGACTGCTTTAATTGCTCTCTCGCTGAACTTGTGCTCTGGTTTTGGAATTCTAATATATCCAATACATCCAAATCTTTTAATTTTATCAAAATGACAATTTTCATTCTTATTAAATTTCATCAATGGTACATCATAATCTATAGATTTATGTGGTGTTCGGTTGTATGAGTGAACAGCTGCGTCCACTGCTAACTCCCACATACTCTTAGGTAAACCAGAATCTAGCATATAGGTTCTGACTTTTCTCTACAACGTGGCGTTGAATCTTTCAGAGACTCCATTGTGTTCAGGGGTATAAGGCGGTGTTAATTCTAATTCTATCTTTTCTTTTCTTAAAACCTCTAGAAATTTTCCACCAGTGAATTCTGTTCCTTGATCCGATCTAACGTAGCATACCTTTTCATCTTTGCCAAGTAAATTTCTTGTAGATATTAGGAATTTTTCTAATGTTTCTCCTGATTCATCTTTAGTCTTTATTGAATATGCTGTAGCTAATCTGGAGTAATCATCTATGTACACATTAATAAATTTTTTGTGTCCTGGGTGTGAAGTTGGTTTTATTGGACCCATCGTGTCCGTATGTATTATTTGTAATGGTCTTGATGCTCGTCTTCTAACTTCTTTAAATGGTAATTTTTGCATCTTTGACATAATACATATTTCACAATCTAGAATTGAATCATCAAATCTAACTTTCTCTAATTTGCTGTATACTTTCTGTAACTTCTTGAGGTAATTTAATGAAGCATGACCAAGTCTTACATGCCATAACATAGCTTCATTTATTTTACTTGATTCTGTTGTTCCTTGCTCTAATGGATTTGATGTGAATAGCTCTTCTAAATTCTTAATGCTCTCGATGTCATCTAACTTAATTGTATTTCTAGTTATTAAACTAGAATCCCAATTAAACATGTCATCATTTGGATTTTCAGGATGTTGTTCTATTTCTGGAGGTGTTGTAACTTCTTCCTCCCTCCTAATTGAAGAATCCTTGGTCTCTATGTTTTCTGAATCTCCCTCCTTACTTTGTAAATCTACTTCTGATTCATCGGTGTCATCTTCTTGAATCATTACAGTTTTACAACGGTAGGCGTTGTATTCCCAATCTAATTCATTTTTATCGTCGATATAATTCTTAACTTTGAAGTACAAAATCCAGTTGGGTTGTTCATATATTCCTTCTAGTATTATTTCTTCTAAATTTTCACTAAATACCCTCAAAGTTTTATCATCTAAATAAATCTTAAATCCTTTATCTACTAATTTTCTTAATGATAATAAATTATCTGATACATCTTTAGCACTAATAACATTTGATAATTTAATTATCTTGTTATCTTGATTCGTGTAGAGCAAAAGATCACCTTTTCCATCTATTAAAATGTCAGCCGATTTATTCTTATTGGCACTCTTAATTACTCTATTTTCACATTTTTCAAAATTGCTTAATATCAATCTATTCTTTACTATATGATCTGTTGCTCCTGAATCAGCAATAAATCTAATCTCATCTATTAAATCTTCATTTAATAATTTCTTACCTTTTCTTTCGTCAGTCACTCTTTTTGCACTTCTGTTGTTGTGTGCATTTTGAGCTGACTGTTGATCGTTCTTGTTATAATTCTTAAAACGTCTATCATTATTATATGGCTTAGAATTCACATTATTTCTAACTTTAATAAAACCTCGTCTATCTATTTTACCTCTAGAATTTATATTATCATTATTATTCAAAACCTTACTTGTGAGTCTTCCTTCCTTGCATTCTGCACCTTTGTGTTTCTTAATGTCCTGGCAAAAGTAGCAAAACCACAAATCTTTTGACAGTGGACAGTCCTCGATTCTATGTCCAGTCTTAGCACATCTATAACATCTTGTTTTACTGTCAAATTTGGCTGTCTGTGCTTTAACAGTATCATCTCCATCTCCGGTCTTCTTTTCTGCTTCTAACTGTAGAATAAAAGATTTCATTTCATTTAATGTCATCATCTCTTTTGACTGAGATCTCTTAAGAAAGTCTGCGGACATTAGTTGAGGAGTTACAGGGGTAATCGCTTGATAGAAAGCTGATCTAATCTCTTGTTCAGTTAATTTTTCTCCATCTCTGCAAGAATCATATTCTCTAATGATCTGGTCAAATCTTTCACAGAAATCATTGACCTTCTCATTCTTTTTCATTTTGATTGAATACAATCTTTTTCTAACTGAACTTGATGTAAGGTTTATCTGTTCTTTTCTACATTCTTTAATTCTTTTCAAAATTTCTACGGGTTCGGAAATATCAAGAATTCTCTTGTGATAATTTTCATCTAAATGATTAATAATAATATCTCTAACAAGGCATTTTCTTTTATTATTCATTGAATTTGATAAGTTATTATCATTACTGTTATTTTCATCTATTACATCTAATAAATCACAACTAGTAAGTTCTGATTTTAAATAATCAAACCAGATATTATAGTTTGTTTTTTGAGTTAATCTATATTCTCGTCTAACGTTAATCTTACTTTGATTTGATAGTAATGCATCTTTAATTACATTCAAATCTCTAGAGATAATATGATTCCCATTTGTAACTTCTAAATCATTCTTATTTGGGAAAGTAGGAAATATATGTGAATTCTTTACCTTTGCTGTTTCCGCTTTAGTCTTTTCGCGATCTAACTCTGCTTTATACCCTTTTGTCATCACCTTTAGGGCATCTAACATTGCAGCAGAGACTTCCTCGAGTCTCCTAGCTGTTCTTGCAATTGACGTTGCTATTTCTTGAGTCTGCTTGTTTGACTCCAGCATCAACCTCTTCATATCTTCTAAATCTTTATTACCAAGCATTAACATCTTTTTGCTGCTTCTAATTTTAATCTTGGTATTTTCACTCTTGTCTTTAAAATCATCATCATCTTTAGTATCATCATCTTTACTTTCATTCTTACGGTCATCTGTACCATCATCTGTACCTGTAAACATGTATTCTTAATTAGTATCTGGGATTTTCTTAACATCTATACATCTTTATACATCTTAAATAGGCCTCATCTAACTACTCTTAAAACACTTTCATCTATTCTTAAAGTGTGTCTTCTAATTATGTTTACAGCTTCTAAATTATTTTATAGTCATTACTTACTCGTCGATTGACCTGGTTTGACAGGAGTTGAGAAGTTGTTCATCCTTTTAAGTGAATCTTTTACATCTTTAATGTCACTAGATTTCGTTGATGAATCTGGATTGCCTTTTGTTTGTTGCAATAAACCTTTGTGGAATTGAGACAAACTGTAGAGCGTGTCTTCAGTTTTCTCAGTCTTAATCTGCAATGCTGGGTCCTTTTCAGCATTTCCAGAATCTTCAATTTTCTCGAAACTTCCCTCACTGTCGTAATCAACCAGTGTAAGCTTTTTATCTGACTCTGACATCTATTTCGGATTTTATGAAACAGAATTTAAATTTAATTAAATATACATTTAATTAATAATTTATTATTTAATTAATAATTTATCATCTATCTCTTATTATTAATATTCTAAAATTCTATTCATCTAGTACCCGATACTCTTCTTAATTTTGATTCTGTTTCGTGCTTCTAAATTAAAATAAACGCACAGCAATTCACTTTAATTTGAAACGCAAGATTGATCATCTACACAGCACCACCTCGAGTATGCACACCTATTCCAACGTATAGTTTTACGCACGGCAATAAAATGACATTGAAGGCGGTTGATCACGCACACACTCGGGATACATTATGCAAACAAACAACCTCACAAACTATAAGCTACTTGATGCCGAACACAAGCGTCGCATAGCCAAAGTTACCGAAATAGCTTTAATATGTATTTTATATTAATTAATATCACTGACATGTCAAAATACATTTTTATAATTATTAAAATTAATAATTCACTTTTAAAATTTAATTTAAAACATCTTCTAAAAATCAAAATCTAAACATACTATTGTAATACACGTGATGCTCGTGTACTATTGTTATTATGACGCAGTTGGCCGACATCTTGAATTTTTAGCGTCTACCGGCCTCGCTAGCGATTTCATCATCTACTTAAATTAAATCTATTTTTCACCATCTAATATATTAAAAAATATTTTCAGACATCTATGAATTTATTTAATTGAATAAATAAATATTTATCAACTTTTTTAAGTTATTCAAATTAAGCGTCTATTAAAACGTATTCATTACGTTTTATATTTTCTATGCATGCATGCTTTTGTTCATCTATAATTACGTCTTATATTTTTATTTATTTTCCGGAATATCTTCTCTAAATAAATATTCATAAATACTCTTACCTTGTGGTCAATCACTTCACTCAATTTATTTTCAATAAATCAATCACGTACGCAGTGGAAGCGTGCACTGGAGCCCAATAACCTCTTAGGTTTATTGAATAAAGTGAAACACAAGGTTTATGTTAAACTGAATCTAGGTTTATTTATTCTTCTAATAAATATAAACAACTTCTAAATAATCTTTGATATCAAATAATATACGTATTATTAAGTTAATAATATTAATAAAGATGCTTGAGTTGTAACTACGTAGTAATACACAAAACAGACAAGTGTCCAAGCAACAAGTGAGAGTCACAGCGAGCGAGTCGGAGAGTGTGGTATATGCAGCTCGGCTGCGCGCGAAAACGACGCCATCACAGTCAAACAATAATCATAATAATTAAGTTGTCGCCTTGAGCGGCAAATATAAATATAGAATATAATAAATAATTAAATAACTGGACAAGAAAATCTTGCACTCTTAACATTTTGCGATTGAAATTTTTAATAAAAATGTTGCGATTGGAATAATTATTTCCTTTTTTTTTAATTTTTGGAATAAATTTTGCGAGTTGAATTAATTATTTGTTTTAAAAATTTTTTTTGAATAAATTTGCGAGTTGAATTAATTATTTGTTTTGAAAATTTTGGAATAAATTTTGCGAGTTGAAATAATTATTTGTTTTAAAAAAAATTTTTGAATAAATTTGGCGAGTTGAATTAATTATTTGTTTTAAAAATTTTTTGAATAAATTTGGCGAGTTGAATTAATTATTTGTTTGAAAATTTTGAATAAATTCGGCGAGTTGAATTAGTTAATATTTCTTTTTTATTTTTTTTGAAAGAAAAGACTTTGTAATATTTTTGGTTACTCGAATATTTTTTTTTGTGTAAATTGTTTTATTTTGAAATGTTGAATCATTGCGTTAGTATTAGTTTTGCTTTAGAATTATTTTTGCGTTAAAATAATTTTTGTTATTAATGCGACATTGCCGACAGAATATATTTGTTGTTGAATAAACCGTTGTTGGATTAGAATTGCACGCCTCAATTATTTTTTTTCATTGTTGTTGCTCTGATTAACCGATCCTATCGTCCAATTTCGATTTCTTTGTCCGTCGATTGCCGTTATTCGATTTTGAATCTCTTCAACACCGACCCGCCGCCCAACGAAGATCAACAGCGAGATCGACCCGTGGAACATTGAGTTCCTGGCGCCCAACCAAATCTACGAACCAGGTAGGCCAATTAATTTTGTTGACCTGATCCGGTCCTGTCGACGCCAGTGCCGGAAAAGACATCACAATATAGTATATATATATATATATAGCATATATATATATATATATATATATATATATATATATATATATATATATATATATATATATATATATATATATATATATATATATTGTGACGTTATTTTTTCGACCGGGGTCTATTTAAAATGAACGTCACTAGCGCCAACGGATTTTTTGTGATTTTAAGTCGATATTCCAAGGCCAAAATTTTATAGAAAATAATTGAGAGGATTAAAAGTGAGTCTTTAGCGAACCTTCAGTGAGTTCTTAGCGAGTCTTTAGTGAGTAGAGTTCGAGTGTAGATGCCGAGTAACGAGGAGCTACAGTTTTAGTGTGAATTTAGAGAGTTACAGTTACAGTCGAGCTTTTGAGATTTTTGAAATTAGAGTCAGTTTAGAGTCAAGTTTTTGAAAAATATTGAGGTTGAGTCATTTAAGGTTTTTATTGAGTTATTTTGAGTTTTGAATTTAGAGTTTTGAGTTTCGAATTTTAAGTTTTGGGTTTTGAGGCTGCAGAGTATGTGGGTAAATCAGCGTTACCGAGGAGCGGGACTATAAGTCACCCGGTTTTCCGTTTGATGCTAGACGCCAGTCTAACCCTTTGAGACTTCCAGGTGGAATGCCTAGGTCTGGTTGAGACGCCAGCGCTCTGATGTAGAGGAACATGACGAAAGCATATGGGATCAGTTTGAGTTACGTTTACGTTTACGTTTTTCGTTAAGTTTTTGTTACGTTTAAGTTACGTTTTTGATATTTTAATTTTGAGTTTAAGTTACGTTTTGAGTTACGTTTTTGATTTCGATCCCAGCAGTAGTCAGTTCCCGGAGAGCATCCACTAAAGGAATATCCATACTCCGAGCCTCAATTGTTTGATTTAGAGATTAAAAAGTTTATGGGGATTAATTGAATATAGAAATTTTAGTTGGGAGTGAGTCATGTTTAAGAATACTTGAGTTTTAGATTTTGTTAAAGTTAGTTGGATTTTAGATTTTGTTAAGCCGAGTTGAGTCTTAGACCTCGTAGAGGACAGTCGAGTTGGAGAGTCGCCTCTGATCACTTCAAGTGATCGGATGTGCGTATTATTACAGCTACAGGTTAAGAGTTTAGTCTCTTGCATTTTAGTTTACGTTACAGAAATGAATATAGTTATGAGGTTTATTTAAGTTAGTATAAAAAGTTACTCAGCATCGGCATTGTTTATATCAGGTATGAATTTAGTTTATTTATTGTAATTTGAGCGTTAATAATTTAGTTTTTGGTCTTGAGATATCGGATAGTCTCGTTTATAGGAAACTTTTGTATTATAAAGAATTTAGAGTTTTGTTGATAGATTTAATTGAGATTGTTATTCGAGTCATTAAGATTTATTTAGTTATTTGTTTTATTTTATAAGAATAAGGTACTGTAACTTGGCTATAGCGTTGATATTGTTAGCTATATCGTTCTAGTAATTTTATATGGATTTGAGATTAAGTTTGTTAATTAAGTTTACGGTTTACTGAATAAATACCTATTTTGTTTTAATGATAAATTTTTAGTGTTGCGTATAAAATTATTACAATTATGGATCCTCTCTAACCGAACCACCCCCTCTCTCCACAAACCAGCACACTGAGCGACCCCGAGGTATTCCGTTGTCCTTCTGATTTTTGGTCTTTATTTTGTTAAGTTTTCTGTATTTTTGATTCAGTTTACGTTTTAGCTAGTTTGATAATTTCTAGCGAATAAAAATTATCTAATTACGTTTGAGTTTAAGTTTGAGTTCTGATATTGTTTGAGTTTGCGTTTAAGTTTAGCTAGTTTGAGAATTCCTAGCGAATAAAAATTCTTTACGTTCCGTGTTCACTAGTTTGGTAATTCTAGTGATTAAAAATTACCTGGCGCCCTATTTTATCGAGACTAGAGACCAAGAATCGGAAAGATAACGAAGTATAATCCAGATTTTATTTTTAGAATTAAGTTTAGTTAAGTTCCCGTATACCCCCCTTGAAAATTTGGTTATAATATATATATATATATATATATATGTTTTTTTAAGAAATACAATATATATGGGTCATTTCACTAAATAAGAACATTTTTACGGGATGACCCTCGCAGATTATGTTTAAAATTTATGGAGGTGTTCTCTATAATAAGAAATAAATTCGCTACAAGTTTCAGCCCTTAACATGCAGCGGTTCTGGAGTTATGATTTTTTGAAATTATGATAAAAAATTTTTTTTAACTTTTTTATTAATTTTTCTGAAGAAGAAAGCTTTTTTATTAAAATCCACGAAAAATCTGATCTTGTGGAAAAAATGCTCAGCTTTTGAATGAAAATATCCATTTTATTATAAACACATCAGAAGACCCTCTGAAATCCAATTAAAGTGGAAAAATTGATTTTTCTCGGTGTGCGGTGCAAGGTACATCCAATTTGACTTTTTTTTCTGAAAAATCAGAGTTTTTTACACAAAATGTATGGTTTTAACGATGTGCATATTTTTTGTTCAATCGCAATTAAATTAAACGTAAAATCTTTATAATTAAAATACTTTTATTTTTGAACTTTTTTCAGATGTTGATACAGTTTTAATAAGAGCATATCCAATTTTATCATTTTTCGGTAAAAGTGTGCAATGTCTGTGTACCCTTTACCGTTTTTGATAAAGAATATCGTACGTCTAACACATTTTTTTTGTCTAAATAATCATCATTCGTTATGAAAGTAAAATATTTATAAATATAAAGTAAAGTATTTTAACCATAAAGTCATGTTTTAAAAGTTTCTCAAGTTGCGTCGCTAAGGTATCAATAAAGTCATCGGAATCCGAAATAACGTTTACAATGGTACATCGATCGGTTGATGTCCACATTTTAAATTCGATTCCATTTACATCAAATTCTTTAAACGATGGATGAAAGTAATTAATGATTTCTATATTGTTTGGACATCGATTACAACTTCTGAAGAAGCACGATTCCGTTGGATTATTACAAATCAATTTATTCAATAAATTTTTATAAATTGATTAAGTTTCCATAATCCAATCAGTATTTCTCGCAAATTTTGGAAAATTACATCCTAAATACGAAAATGGAATCGTAGTCGTGAGCGCCATCTGCATTGTATAAATTCAATTTTTTAACAAGCAGTTTGAAATTTTAAATATTTAACAGAAAATTATTTTGCTATCCCGAATAATCGTATAACGCTTAGCCGATATAACGTTTAATTTAATTTTGATTGAACAAAAAATATGCACATCGTGAAAACCATATATTTTGTGTAAAAAACTCTGATCTTTCAGAAAAAAAAGTCAAATTGGATGTACCTTGCACCGCACACCAAGAAAAATCAATTTTTCCACTCTAATTGGATTTCAAAGGGTCTTCTGATGTATTTATGATAAAATGGATATTTTCATTCAAAAGCTGAGAATTTTTCAGACAAGATTAGATTTTTCGTGGATTTTAATAAAAAAGTTTTCCTCATCAGAAAAATTAATAAAAAAGTTAAAAAAAATTTTTTTTCAAAATTTCAAAAAATCATAACTCCAGAACCGCTGCATATTAAGGGCTGAAACTTGTAGGGAATTTATTTCTTATTATAGAGAACACCTCCATAAATTTAAAACATAATCCGCGAGGGTTGCCCCGTAAAAATGATCTTATTTGGTGGAATGACCCATATAATATTTTTTTGTGATACAAAATATGAGTGTGCATGGATGTGTTGTTTGTATGGATATGCTGCGCGGTAAAGGAGATATAAAATATTTTATCAACACAACTTTTTTAGTTGATCATTTTATAAATTATCAATGATCAATACATAAGGAATTAATTATTAGCATTACCTCAAGATTGTTTTATTTGATTATAATTACGAAAAGCAATGATTTCAGCGTTAAGTTTTTAATAAGTGAAAATTATTAGAGGATGTAAGTATATATCGTTAACATTTTCTTACAGCATATCATATAGCTGTGTTGAATAATAGTGAATATTTTTCTTCAAAAAATAAATGAAACATGATTGTCGATAAAAATTGTCTTGACATAAATTAATTTTTTTTCTCAATACTGTAAAATTTGAAAGAAAAAATTAGGAAAACGGTTGACCCTGAAGGCCATCCCTGCAACTGCCCGCTAATTCCATACCTGGGCGCCTAAAATTGCATTTACGACATTTTTGAGCTCTTCGAGCTCAAAAATACAATTTATATGTTGTTTCAAGCTCTTCGAGCTCAAAAAGATAACTTTTCTATGCTTTTGAGCTTTTCAAGCTCAAAAGTTTGATAGAAGGTTGATAAAACACTATTTTTTTAGTTTTTAAACCACAATAACTTTTAAATGAATAAACCGATTTTCACGCAGTTGGCGGCATTCGACGTAGTTTTTTAAGCCTTATAAAAAATTTTTAAGTTTATATTGATCAAACTAGCAATTTTGGAGTGATTCCGAAAAATCACTTTTTTGGGTTTTCTTTCCTGCACGATATTTCTCGAAAGAATTAACCGATTTTGACCGGATTAATGGCAATTGACGTGGTTTTTTAAGGTTAAAAGCTGATTAGATTTTGAAGTTGATCGATAGAGCCGTTCGAAAGTTATTCCAAAAAAACCACTTTTGAAAAAAATTTTTTTTTAGTTTTTTTTAGATTTTTCGAAATCTATCAGTTCAAATCGATCCAAATTGTATCCAAAATCTAAGTTTGGACAAGCCCTTTCGAATGGCGTCAACCGCAATCGAATCGGTTGAGCCATTCAATAGTTATGAGAGGTTTACATACTTACATACACACACACGCACACACACACTCACACACACACACACACACACACACACACACACAAAAGGAGGATATTCAGGCTGCCCTGCATACGGTAACCAAGGAGCTCTGCGAAATACCACCAGAGACAATCAAGATCCGCAAAGCCTACAGAGGTACCCAAATCGCTGTCGTGACTCTATCGACTGCAGCAGCTCAGAAGATATTAGAAGAAAGCGGTAAAATCTGAATTGGCTGGGTCAACTGCCGAATTAGAGCCACGAGGAAACCTACCCAATGTTACAATTGCTGGCATTTCGGGCACCACGGATCCCAGTGCAGAAGCAAGACAGATCGATCCAAGCTATGCATCAGATGCGGCCAAGAAGGACACAAGATTGCAGACTGTAAAAACCCAGCGAAGTGTGTATTATGCGCGGAAAATAAGAGCGCAGAGAACGCTGCCCATCACGCCGGCACATACAGGTGCTCGGTATACAAAGATGCACTCCAGAGAATGACAAACAAGCGAACATGAGGATATTACAGCTTAACCTCAATCACTGTGAGGCCGCGCATGACCTGCTCGTGCAGACCGTGCGTGAATTAGAGCTTGATTTAGTAATAATAGCAGAGCCATACAGACACCTGAATAACCAAACTTGGGAAACTGACAGCACCACCAAGGCTGTCATCTGGTCCTGTGGCAAAATTCCCTTCCAGAGCATAGTGAGCAATGATAGCATCGGCTATGTAGCAGCGTCTATTAACGACATCCGTTTTTAGTAGATTTTATAAAAATCTAACTATTGCAGCCGTCCTCATGGCGGAACTTTTAAAAAATTTAGCCATTTTCTGACTCAGTTTGTCGAGCTGAGTCAGAAAATACATATAGTTCAAAAGTTTATATATGTATGCATTTATATATATATATATATATATATATATATATATATATATATATATATATATATATATATATATATATATATATATATTTATACGATATAACGCGGCTTGTCAGCACGATAGCGTTTTCAATTTATGACCGATTCTTCTCAAACTCAACATGCTTTATCTATCGATCAAAACCAAGGTTAAGTTCTAAGATGAGCTTAATCGGGCGAGTAATTTGAAAATTACAGGATATTAAAATTCGGTAAAATGCATCGTAAAGGTCTTTTAATAAGCTTTAATTTTCACTACTCAGAAGTGGTAATAGCCTCAATATTACTCCTTTTAGAGTTCGTTTAATGAAACAGTTTTACTGTTGCAGCCGTTTTAGAATTATTGTCTGCATCATTGCTTAATCATGATGTAAATTCAATAGTTACGATATTGATCAGTCTTTCGTGTAATGTTTTTGGGTAGGTCGTCAGTAAATATGTCACAAATTAGTTCTAAATATTGTTTTCTTCAATTAAAATTTTGTCCGGTTTTAAAATTCTGATTAACTTGGAAACTGTTGTTCCTAAGCGGTTACTTAAAATTTGGACATTTATAATTCAAATCTTATAATCTTTTCAATTGTTTGATAGATATTTGAGAAACTTTTTCTTCACAAGATAATTTTTTCTCCAAAATTTGTTCTAAATAGTTTTAAACTTATTATTGAATTTTGTTTTCAATTTATAAACTAAGTTATACGTTATTAGTATTTATATTATTTTATTAAAAATCGATTTTCTTTATTTGAAAAATCTACTTCCATTTCAGCTGCCGAATGGCCTTTTTATAGTTGCTATGCACCACCTAGCCTTTCCATTGCCGACTTTACTGACTTCCTGGATCGACTGACCGAAGACGCAAAGCAATACTACCCAGTAGCTATAGCAGGGGACTTCAATTCCTGGGTGGTAGACTGGGGCAGCAAGCAGACTAATGCGCGAGGCAAGGCACTACGTGAAGCAATGGCTTCACTGGACGTGGTCCTTCTCAACATCGGTGAGACACCAACATATACCAAGGGAGAAGCTAGTTCGATAATAGACCTCACATTCGTCAACAGCAGCTTATTGAAAGGAAATTATTCTTGAGAAGTCTTAAACACTTACACCGCCAGCGACCACAGTGCAATACTTTAGGAAATATCGGCTGGCCGGAACCCTCAAAGAGCAACTAGACAAACTAATGCAGCTGGATGGAAAGTGAAAGACTTTGACTCGGAAGCTTTAATAGTAGCCTTAGACAGTGACTCGACCATCATCACAAGAAATGCTGTAGAGGAGACGAAGGACTCAATGACGAAAATTGCCCAGGCGTGCGACACCTGCATGCCCCGTAAGCGTGGCATCAATAAAAGACCATCGGTGCACTGGTGGAATGATCAGATTAACGCCCTTCGCACAGCTTGTCACAAAAAGAGAAGACTATCACAGCGTCGCTACCGACGTCCTAACTCTGCGAAGCTGGTCGCAGAATACAAAAAGGCCTATCAAGAACTGAACAAGGCCATCGAAGATTGCAAAAGACGCTGTTGGAAGGAACTCGTCGATGAGGTAGAAAAGGACCCATGGGGCAGACCGGATAGGGTGGTCATGACCCACCTAAAGCGCCAGCCAATGCCATCACCTACAGTAGCGCTCAAAAGTATTTTGACAAATATATTTAATGGTTTAATTAAAAATAAATATGAAACACAATAATCATTTATTTATTTTGTTAACACCTTTTGAATAAACTACAGAATAGTATCAAAGTGGTTCTTATTCGTAATAAAAGAAAGTTTAATTTTTAAACTATTAGGAAAATGGTGGCTCAAAAGTATTTTGACATTTTTTAAAAAAAAAAACTAATTTAACGCATAATTATAATTTACAGCAATAAATATATTAGTATTTAGTAGCATATCCCTTGGCCTTTATGACAGCCTTGCATCTCTCCGGCATTGAGTCGATTAATTTTTGTAATCGACTTATTGGAATTTGATCCCACTCATTTTTTAGAGTTTCAAACAAAGCGTTTTTGTTTGAATAATTTTGGGTTTTTACACTACGTTTCAATTCTTCCCAGAGATTTTCTATCGGATTCAAGTCGGGACTTTGGCCACTCAAGAACTTTAACTTTTTCACTATTTAATAAGTCACTAATATGCTTTGATCTGTGTTTGGGATCATTGTCTTGTTGAAAATACCACTTAGCTGGCATGTGATGTTTAGCATATGGTAACATCTGAGACTTTAATATATTTGCATACATGAACCGATCCATTTTTCCTTCTATTCGAATTAATGGTCCAACTCCAGACCGTGAAAAACATCCCCAAACCATCACACTATACCACCTCTATGTTTAACTGTGGGTATTTGATACCGATAATCGTATTTTTTATTTACTGGACGCCGAATGTACTTGATACCATCAGATGACATTAAATTAAATTTACTTTCGTCACTCCATAAAACTTTAGACCAGTCTAAACTTGACCACGATATATGCCGTTTCGCGAACTCAAGACGAGACTTCCTGTTTTTTTTCGATATTAAAGGTTTTTTAGCCGGTCTTCGGCCATGTAACCCTAGGACCTTTAGGCGTCGTTTAACAGTAGAAACATGAATATCTACGTTATATTTTTCTTTTAATTCATTTTTTATCATTACAGCGGACACCCGTATATCATTTGCTGATAACTTTTTTATAATATGATCGATGTAAGAAGAAGTTTTTCTTGGGCGGCCTGTTCGAGGCTTACTTTCGACAGTTTTTCGTTTGTTATAGACTTTATTCCATAAGCTAGCTAACTGTCGAGACACTTTAAACAAACTAGCAACTTCTGTTTGTTTCAATCCTTGTTTTAATGCATTAATAACGGCTTTTTTAAAATCACTAGAATATTCCTTGCACTTAGGCATATTGAAGTAACCACAACAAGTAAATATATGTAATAATAAAAACTAAGGAACAAGTAATCTGCGAGAGTTTTTCAGTCCAATGCGTGTCAAAATACTTTTGAGCTCACGGTAAGTCAAGTACGTTCGGTGGCGCGGTGTGTAAACAAACAAGTTGTAATTTGATACGCTTAAATAGTCGCAGTTATACTACTCTACATTATACTCAATACATTTTCCAATAGGCTTTTCTTTTAAAAAAATATTAAAAAATTTTATGTTGTCAAATACTTTTGAGCGCTACTGTACGTGTCCACAGCTCCTGGAAAGAATAGTTTCTACGCTGTTTCCTCGACAAAGTAAGTTCGGCTATTCTTCATTGCCAGTAAATCGAGAAAACATTCCACCTGTCACAGAAGAGGAACTGATGGAGGCGTGCAACCGAGTAGGGAATAATAAGGCGCCGGGATTGGATGAAATCCCGAATATTGCATTAAAAACAGCTATTAAAGCAGCACCAAATCTATTATTAGATAACTACGATTCGTGCCTCAAAGAAGGAATTTTTCCTAGAAGATGGAAACAGCAAAGACTTGTACTTCTCCCTAAAGGGAAGAAGCCACCGGACGAGCCATCATCCTACCGACCACTCTGCATGTTGGATACAGCGGGTAAGATATTAGAGCGTATAATGCACCAACGAATAGAAACAGCCGTCGATCCACTCCTAGCAAAAGGCCAGTATGGTTTCCGGAAAGGACGATTAACGCTGGATGCGATCAACCTGGTGGTCGATACAGCTAAGGAGGCTATCGCTGGAAAGAGATGGGAACGTGGCAGAAAGTATTGTTTAATGGCTGCCTTGGACATCGAAAATGCCTTCAATTCCGCTAACTGGGACTGCATCATGCGAGCTCTCGAAGATAAAGAAGTGCCAGGATACCTGCGCAGAATGGTAGCAAACTACTTTACAGACAGAGTCCTCAAATATGACACGAAAAACGGTCCAAGGGAGTACGAAATAACCGGAGGAGTACTACAGGGCTCGGTTTTGTATCCTTTGCTGTGGAACATCATGTATGATGGTCTCCTGAGAGTTGCATTACCATCAGAGGTGAAACTTGTTGCATATGCCGATGATGTAGCGGTAGTGATTGTCGCGAAACACTTGGAAGAGATCGATCTGGCTTTCGATATCATATTCAGCCAGATTAAGCTATGGATGGAGATGATGAACTTGGAGTTAGCCAAGCACAAAACTGAAGCTGTGCTCATCACCAGCAGAAAGATCATAGAAAACATCAAGCTGAATGTCGGCGAGCAGGAGATCGCATCGCAACCATTTATCCGATATCTGGGGGTGACGCTGGATGCCCGACTGAACTTTAAGCAACAGGTCGAACACGTAAGTGCTAAAGCATCAGCGGTGGTAACTAGTCTATCAAGACTGATGCCGAATGTTGGAGGCCTGAAGCAGAGCCGGAGACTATTGCTGTCGTCAGTAGTCACATCAGTGCTCACATATGGAATATCCGTTTGGGCAGACGCGCTGGAGACCCAAGAATCATGGAGGAAAGCCGGACTGGTCTACTGATTAAGTGCACTGAGAGTTGCAAGCGCCTTCCGCACAATATTCGAGGAGGCAGTGTGTGTCATTTCTGGAACTCTGCCTCTTAGAGTCCTAGCTGAGGAAAGACGTAACCTATACCACCGAAAGAAGTCATCTCCACTGAGCGCTGAAGAACTAAGAACTGAAGAGCGACAACATAGTATAGCAAGATGGCAACAACTTAGGGATGCTGCAGAGAAGGGAAGATGGACTCATCGACTTATACCAAGGATTGACGTTTGGCTTAACCGGAATCACGGCGAGGCCAACTACTATCTAACCCAGATGTTGTCAGGACACGGCTGTTTCCAGGAGTACCTTCATCGCTTTAAGCACGATAATTCCCCAGAGTGTCCGTCTTGCCCAAGAGTTGCTGAAAATGTGGAGCACGTTTTCTTTGAGTGCTCTCGTTTTAACTCACAGCGTGATGAGTTAGAGAAGATCCTGAATAAGAAAATCACACCAGAGTCAATAGTAGAAGAAAAGCTGTCATCCGAAGCTGCCTGGAACGCCACAAGCATGTTTACCACCGAAGTGCTTACAGAGCTGCGTTCCATTGAAAGAAAAAGGGCAAATGACAGAAACTAGAAGGAAGGAAAAATAACTCCTTAGCCACCAGAAGGAATAGTAGTAGCTAAATCCTCC
Organism: Cotesia glomerata; assembly: GCF_020080835.1. NCBI lineage: Eukaryota > Metazoa > Arthropoda > Insecta > Hymenoptera > Braconidae > Cotesia > Cotesia glomerata. The sequence continues at coordinate 15,473,722 of NC_058159.1, read as the reverse complement.
CCTCACGAAGTAATGCCTGACGGCGGTTTCTATGAGGGATTATAGGAAAGAAGAAAAGTGGTTTAGGGTTTAGTGGGTAGGGGCGTTAGCGTCGAGTTTTAGTATGAGGCTGCGTCGAGTCGCCACATATCCAGGCCGAACAGCTATGCCTGGTATCCGTAAAAGGGATTCCCCCCCCCTAAGTTAATAGAAAAAAAAAAAAAAAAAAACACACACACACACACACTCATACAGACACACGGACATCATCGCAAAAACATTCAAGGAATCTTCCTAGGACCTCAAAACGTCGAGATCTGATGAAAACTCGATTTTCGAAAAACGGGGTAAAACCAATAACTTCCCGATTTTTGAAAATCTTCGATTTTCTTAGCGGGAAGTCAAAAATTTTTTTTTATTTAAATTTTCATTGTTTATTTTATAAACAAATTGTTATAAACAAATTTTCATTTTCATTATATTTTTTTTCCGTAGCTTTAGAAAATTACAAATACAGCTATATGCATAAAAGTTGTAAAAAATTTTTCTCTATTTTTCATTAAATTTAAAAATAATTTACCCCATCAAAGTTGAAGCCGTCAACTATTTCATTAACTTATAAATTGTTATAACTTCTAAACTATTAATGACACGGTCTTTGATATTCGAGACGATCTTTTAGACGATTTATTTATTTATATAATAAATTTTTCATACGCTCGATATCTATTTTGGATCAATTTTTACAAACACAAGTAAGAATTTCCATTTTTTTTACGCAAATCTGATTAAAAAATTGTAAAAAGTTCATGCGATTCCGTGAATGCCTTTCAGGCTGCACTACTGGCAGAAATTCTGAGTTTTTTCTTTGACAAAAATTAAGCTAAAAATTTTTTTTTGGCGGGGCTATATTTCTTCAAGTGGATAGATGACACTATAATTTATTCAGATTTTTAAATTAATATTGAATGTTATAAGAAAATTATTTTGTGTTGCATACTTTGTTTGGTGGGGACGCCTAGGCACCGGAACGGCCGCATGGAGCCTAACTTTCAACGTTAAATTAAAATTATAAATAATGGAGCTACAACTCCGGGAGTAGAGATTTATTTAACCAAAATTGTCTCTTCTTTAAAGATTTTTTTTCAAATTTCAGATATCTTTAATATTTTTGAAGTTATAGATTAAAAACGGAGACTCCCTTTTTGTCTCTTCGTTTTTTGCTTATAGCAAATGAAATTTTTAATGGCGGATAAATTAAAAAATATCCATTTCGCAGAATTAAATTCCGAATCCAATGCACCAATCGCCATATTATTAATAGTGAAACGACGATTTTTCACATAAACCTCACTTCTCGAATATACTATTTTGAATTCTGTCTTACCAAATTCAATAAAATATAACAGAATTTAAATTTTAATTCTTTTAAATTCTGTTTTACCGAATTCAACAGAATATAACAGAATTGATATTTTTATTTCAGTTGAATTCTGTTCTGCAGAATTCGACAGAATTGAACAGAATTAACATTTTTAATTCTTTTGAATTCACTTTTACCGAATTTTACAGAATATAACAGAATTAAAATTTTTAATTCGGTCGAATTCAGTTGTTTAATCAGGGTTATTTGTAGCTTATAAAATAGTTACATTTCGTTATTTACGCGAGATATTGAAAAATTTATGTGTTTAATAAGTCACACATTTTATTATCACCAATCACTTTGGTTTCACATACTGTCACTGAAACTTCCTTTCAAAATGTTCACTAATACTTTACGCTCCGAGTAAAAATTACAAAAGAGTCTTAACGTAAGTAATATAATAACAGAGATAACATCAAGTATTATAAGAATTCGTAAGTTATTAAATAGAAGCCGAGCAGTACAGTTTTATAGTTAATCGAAAATTGAATCAATATATCTGCTATTGAAAATGTCTAGTTATAAAAAAATTTTTTTCATCATTGAGCATGTATAAAAATAAAAATAATGAAATAAAAATCTTCGATTTTGTGAAATGATATCTACACTTTTTAAGATAAAACATGATTATGGCTGTGTAAAATGATGTAATTGCGGTAAAGCAGTGGATCAGGTTCTGGTCTGGATAACTCAATTAAAACACGGAAATATTATTAAAAATTAACACTATAAATTTATTTACACTAAAAACAAGTTATATTTAATATAGTAACTTGCGGATTGTTTAAATAAAAGCGGCTAAATAAAGCACTGCGTGAATAATAAAGCGAAGCCGGTTGACACGTGGTTGAACACACTGCCGGCACTGGAAAAGCGGAGAATTAATTGCACAAATAACACAATTTATCTGTAACAAACTGAAGCGGATTAATAACAATTAATTTAAGCAAATTAAATTATTAAATAAGCGAAATGCGGTTTATCAACAAAAAGAAAATGTGAGCCGTCATGGGACGCCTGGCAGATGTGAAACATCGTCTGTGTACAAGTAATATGCATAAAAGATAATATTATTACAGGAATTAAATATAGCCGAATGAAAAAATGAAGTATTACGAATTTCTTACAGAAAATGGTAACTTTATTTAATAAAAATTTATTTACATGTGATATAAAAATTCAATATTAATATCAAGTGGCCACAATTTAAATATTTTCATCTGTGACTTCAGTAATAGTTATATTCGATGTTTCCTCTGCCGGTATTACTGTGACGATTGGTCGATGATAACTAAAGTACGTTACAAAAGTATTGGATGAAACATTATCAAGATATCTCACAAATACAGCATCTATTGTTGTTCCATATTTGGTAGTAGATTCTCTTGGATTGTTGTTGATTTGCAATTGAAATTCTTTTTGAAGAAATGTCATTAATGGCATTGATTCAGCTCTTGCAAAATTTACATTATAATCTCCAGCTTAAATTAATGGTAGTTTATTTTTCTTCGTTTTAAAAATTATTGAACCTCTTTGACTATAAGGAAATAACCTTTCATGTAAAAATGGAATTATATGATCCATTTTATTATTAGGTGAAATGTATACTACAATCATAATTAATTCACTTCCGTCTTCTAGTTTAACATGTGAAGCACACATATCACCAATAGATGATTGGGAAACATGAACTTCTGTAGCATTTTGAACTGCTAGATCCATGATGAGTGTAGTAACATGTGAAGTGTTGTTGTTTTTGTAAATGGCCACTCCAGCGGCCAGATCTAAGATAAAGATTAAAATAGTCTGGTACTATTCGATTAATAAAGTCTTACACAACATTGATAGTATGCCTTGTATTTAACTGATCAGGGTGGTATCCAGTTTCAATAATAATATTTTGTGATTCCTGTGATGATTGTTGGGAACTGAAATATTTAAAAAAATATGATATTAGAATACACAAGAAAAAGAAAAAAAATTTTGAGTGTGGCTTCAATATACTCATGAACTGAAATATTAGTTAATTATTGCAATATATGACTAAAGATCTGCAAATATAAATTTTATTAATAAATTTTTCCATATTAATTCCTTCATGAATAATAAAAAAATAATTAATTGAAGATAATATTAATATAATTTATATAATTATTAATCTTAATATAATTTATATAATTACTAATATGATTAATATAAATATAATTAATTAAATATAAAAATATAATAATTACATTTATGGATACTTGAAAAATACGATCTACTTACTGATGACTTGGTAGTATGCCATAGTGTAGTTTCACTTTCTTTGCACAAGGTTGATCACTTTGATCTTCTGAGTTATCACTATCACACATATTTTATTGTCAAAAATTAAAATAAAAATGTTTCACATCAAAATTAAATAAAACGCAGGTTATGTGTACCGTAGTAAACAACAACGTCGAACTGAGTGAGAAGCCACACCGTACACTCTACTACATATAAAATATATATATATATATATATATATATATATATATATATATATATATATATATATATATATATATATATACCTCAGTATAGCGTGGCGACCCGTCGCCACACCGTACACTCTACTACACATAAAATATATATAAGTATACCTTAGTATAGCGTGGCGACCCGTCGCCACAGCAAGCGTCGCCACGTTAACAATTCGGTGTTACGTCCAAATCGTTGAACGTAAATTATTAAATTTATTTTGATCCTGGTATTTTTCAACCACTAGATCGGGAACCCAGAAGTATTACGAAAGGATATTGGTTTATAGTTTTAAATAAATTATTTCGTTTCAAATTTATGTTATTCAATATATTAAATTAATAAAAGTTACAAAAGATTGAAATGCTACAAAGGTTACAAAGTTAAATGCTTAAATGCTTATTTCTTACAAAATTCTATTGATTCAGATTTAAATTAAATAATTCAATATTGAACACGTAGGGAACTACAATAAGTTTGAACACATACCTTTATTGTTACGTTGATACACGTGGCTCCTTTGATCAATTATTTTTATTATTTAGCGTGTTTAATTAATTATTTATTTTTATTGAAGTTAAAAGAATTGTTTTAAAATATTATTACGATTTTTACTTTAAAATAACAAATGGAAATTTATTCAAAGACACTGATTTTAATTTAAAATAAACTATTTAGCTGCGTGAGGGTAAACCACGGTCACTAGCTAACTGGGCGATCCGCACAGTTCGGGGTCAGGAAGACACGAGAGAGTTCATGCGAAGTTCTTTTGGGACTCGAATTTCCGGGCGTTTCCAAATTACTAATTGGGGGAAAACAGTAGCCAATTAGCTGTCTATTTCCCTTAGTTTCTACCCTCTCTTCCGATTTTTCCAAGATGTTCGCTTGAACTCCCTTCCTTGGGCCCAGAGGCATGATGTGCCTCTCTCTCTTACTTATAGGCTAAAATATACCTATGTATTGGTATACGTGTAAGCACATTTACATGCACACAAACACATAGTTTTTCTTAGTTAACTAAGTCTTATATTTTATTTATAATTATTACTAGCTTATTTATTTATTTAGTTTATTTTACGAATAATGATATTCATTTCTTATAGTTATTCATTTCGCGCATAATTATTTATGCAATTGTCGACAATTGTAATTTATTAATATTTAAATAATTATTTAAATATTTCCTATTGTTTAGTTATTAATTCTTATTTTTTTCTAACTATTTAGATATTTCTTATTTACGTGAATGTTATTTATTAATTTGTTGTTAAATTTATTATTAATTTTAGTTATTTAAAATTACCTATTTTTAAAAGTTTTAAATTTATTATTCTCTTAACTTTAATCCTATTAACGTTTAAAAATCTCTAAGGTTCTTGTTCAAAAATGCTGTCAATACAGAGGGCAATAAAACTCCCATTTACTTGTGTATTTAGGGTCTTTTTAATCCTTAGAGATAAGCCTGCCTAATGTCGGGAAATTTTTTGGCGAGGCCGGACGAGACACTTAATGCGTTTCTCATTATCAGTGTCTGCTGTAAATTTCATTTCTTTTAAAAATATATTTTAAAAGAATAAAATTTATATTATCCAGACAAATAAAATAATGTTAGAATTATACCACGACATAACACCACCGCCGTTAGACGGAAGCACGAGTGAAAAGAAATTTATTACATTTGAACGAGTGCGACGCGAAGTCTCTGGTCCGTCTCTGGTTTGTTAAATTAGTACTAATCCTATTTTTACTAATAAGTTATTCTACGAGATGTTTGCTGAAAACTCATTGACTTCTTCTTACTTGATGGACAGTCGTGGTTGGCGGGCAGTAGTTTCCTGGGTTGGTTGGCTGTCAGTAGTTCCATGGGTTGGTAATGGTGGATAGATTTCTGGTGCACTTGGCGTTAATCCTTTTTCCGGATCCAGATTGTCACTTTCTATCGGTTTTTGAGCAGGAACTCCTGAGTCCAGTGGATTTCTTGCTAGGTGTAACAAGAGTTGAGCTACTGAGTCCCAAATTGCTCCCAATAAATGGAAGGACCAGCCATAAACGGAATGCAGCGCAATTCCGTGCAAGAGAACATCAACAACGGATTTAATTAATTGGTAACACATTACTATTCCAATGACGCCAGCGCTGTAGGTCCCGAACTTGATGAATCTTCCCCAAGTTTTGTCCCACGCACTTTCAGCTAAATGTTCCAGGACTTCTTCATTTAGTACATTCATGATAGATGGGTTCATTCTTGATCCATTGGAGAACTGCTGGGCAACTGTTTCAATTACCGAGGTTTGTTCTATCGGGAACATAATTCGATTCCTCATGGCATCCAAGTCGTCTCGAGTGTAAATCCCACTGGTTGCTAGGTTGGAGGGACTGCGATAGCTCCAACTTCCTTTTGTATCGGGTTTTAGGCTGACCGGGGGTATGGTTTCTACAGGGGTCGGCATGAACTTGTACCATGTTGTACCCAGTTTGTAATGTTGAAGTAGTGGTGAATTACAAGGAATTTCAGAAGCTTGATTAGTGAGGACGTGAGTTCTCGGCATCAAATACACGCTGAGATTTCCCCGTGTTACTGGAATTCGGTTATAACAGGTGATCGCATGTCGTATTTTTACTTCAACCGGAATGCATTGAACGATGTGTATAACTTCACCGGCGAGGACAGCCATATATCCGGGGCCTTCCATGAATCTATACGCAAATTCGTCGGGCTGGGTTGATGCGATGGCCAATGAGTTTTTAAGCATATCTTTCTCTATTTTACATCGGTATATCATTACATTTTCGTAAAGGGATTGAATTTGATTTCTCAAGTATCTTTCTACATACACGAACTTAGCATTAGCGTACAAGAAAAGATCCAAATTTTCTGGATTGGTCTCTACTATTTTATTGACTCCCAAGGAAGCAAGATCTTTACCCTGGACAATAAATAAACGCGGATGTTCGGTTTTCAACATAGAAAGACCACATGAGTCCTCAGTTCCAATAGTAGTAAGCGAAAAACTTGTGTCTCTGACGCTGACAGAAAACACTGTTCCTGATTTAGAGACTAATTTAGTCACTAGTTCCTTAAAAAGTACAGAATAAGTGTTTTCTTTACAAAATTTTTGAGGTATTGAGTCCCAAAAGGTGTAACCTCCATCAGAGTCAACACAACTACCTTCGTTTAACTTACAATTAAATCCCGATGGTAAATAAATTTTATTAAATTCTACCTTAACTCTAGAAAGGAAAGATTTTAAAGTGATTTTTACAGTACCCATTACGATAACTGAATTCCAGGTGCCGTAAGGGTCGGAATACTGTGTACCTGCACAAGTACCATCATTTGTGATACTTCCTGCAAGCGTTATACTTCTCATAGCAGTTGAATTTACCTGTAACCCGTCGAGGACGGTGTTACTGATGCGAAGAGTGCCGTAGTTATGTGCTACTCGGCAGGCTTCGCGCGAGATCGTGTGGACGTATTCCATATGGGCATTCTCTACTAAAGATACGTGGGAATGCATTCCACAATAATACACCGCTCTAGTAATTTCAATTTTACATTGTAACACGTTGATATGATCAAACTCATTCAACTGTAATAACGCGATGTCCACTAGGCTTTGGTCCACGCGATCTCCTTGGTAATCACATTCATCAATATCCAGAAGGGATATTGTTGTCATATTTAAGAACTCGCTGCCGCAATCGTATCCGATCATTGCGGTAGTTGGAGTGACAAATAAGACGAACAATACTGCAAATAGAGACTTCATCTGTAACAGAAACATAATTAGGGTTGGTAATCGGGGTCTGAGTCCACGATTTCCCCTTTATTATTTGTTTTTTTCTTGGTAACAGATTGGGGTTTAATTTTAGATAATTTTAACCGATTAGGGTGGACAATTTTTGTTGTGTTCTTTATTTTAATCTTTACATTTCCATCCGGAAACGTTTGCAAGATCTCAAATGGACCATCGTATTGGTCCCCGAACTTATGGGGTTTGGGTCCTTTTGAAAGGAACACATTATCACCTTCTTTAAAAGTTACTGCTTTGATTTTTTGTCATATAATTCCTTCGATTTTTCCTTTGAATCTATTAGGTTTGACCGAGCCAATTTACGAATCTTTGTTAATCTCTCAACTAGATTGACTATGTAGCCATCGTACGTTGGTAATTTATCTAGATCGTGCAAAGGTTCCTCGGTGGGTACACGTGCTATTTTCCCATATACCAATTCGAAAGGGGTAAATTTCGTTCCTTCATGAATACAGGTATTATAAGAAAATGTCGCTAGTTCTAACCATTCATCCCATTCGCTATCCCTACTAACATACTGTTTTAAATATTCTCCTAAAACGTGATGAGAACGTTCTAGGGAGCCGTTTGACTGGGGCCGGAAAGCTGTGGTTTGAATTTTCTTTATTTTAAAACGTTTACAAATCCTTTGCATGAAAGCGCTAATAAAATTTCTACCTTGATCAGTCAATAATACCTTGGGAGCACCAAAAGTACAAAGTAGACGCTTGATAAAGGTATCCGCGACGGCAATAGCAGACATAGATGCTAAAGGGGCAGCTATACAATATTTGGACAATTGATCTTGAATCGTGAGTATATATTCGTGACCTCGTTTTGTAACCGGTAATGGACCCACGATGTCCATTGCAATTTTTTCGAATACTAATCCGGGTGTATCGGTGATTAGCATTGGCTGTTTTGTTTTAACGCGAACTAATTTTTTTAGTTGGCAATCTATACATTGTTGTATCCGGAATTGTACATCCTGTTTTAAATTTTCCCAATAATAATTTGTTCTGATACGGTTGTATGTTTTTGACACACCTTTGTGTCCTCCCACAGGGGACTTATGGGCTTCATAGAATATCCTATCACGGTCCTCCTGAGAGACATATTTAACTGTACCTAAGCAAATAATGGGTTTAATTTCATCTGTTCCATATATTTCACAGATCAGAGAGAGTATCTCTGCCCATGGAATATTTTCTATAAAATCAGAATACGCGATCGAGAAGGACGAAATATTTTTATCCCGTAATATTCCCTTGAGCTTAACTAGCGTTTTTGCTATATGTAATCTAATTTTTAACGACGATTCCCCTTCTGTTCCCCGAATTACTAAACCGAAGTAGTTTCTTTCCCCCTTTTTGGACCAATAGACCTGGCCAGTATCCATAAATCCAATTTTTGGGAGTTTACCTAGTTCTTTTAATAATTTGGAGCCTACATCACAGGGTTGTCCATTTTCGTCCAGGAAGTAGACTAAGTTATCCTTCCTATACTGAAACAAATCTTTGACGATAATGATATCATTTCTTCCTTCCTTGTTATCTGGTTCATCTTGAGGATTAGACGACTCACTGGTAGACGTTTCGCTTCCTGCGTCAGAGTCGCTTCCTGAGGATTCCGATTCATATGGTCTATTCTGAGATGAATCATTTTTATTTTCTATTTTGTTATTTATTTTTTTAATGTCCGTTTTTACCACCGGACTGTCCGATCCGCTGACAGACGCCCTGTCTGCTACACGGGAATCGATTTTCCGAGCTCTCCTTGTTTTCCTGGAAGACCTGTCCTGCTCCGCTGGTTGGGAGATTTCCGGGTTCAGGTTGGACGGATCCAGGAGTTCTACCGTCTTTCGCGGCCTCCCTCGTCCCCTCTTCGGCAGACCCTCATGTTTTCCTGGGGGTTTTCTTTTATTTGCCTCCGAACTTCCAATTTCCTCAATAACCCCCGGTATATGTCGACTTTGCGCGCGTGTCGTCACATTGACCGGTTCAACAGGGTTACGAGATAACGCATCCGCGTTTAAATTTATTTTTCCTGGCTTGTATGTTACGTCATAATCATACTCAGCGAGTTTTAACCGCCACTTTAATATCCGGGCATTTCCTTCTTTTGAAGTCTTGAACCAGACCAACGGTTTATGGTCTGTTATTAGGTCGAACCTTCGACCGTACACATAGGGTCGAAAGTTTTTGACTGCTTGAAGCATAGCAAATGCTTCCTTCTCGTACGTGTCGTAGCGTGTTTCCGCGTCCCTTAACACTCGAGAGTAGTATGCGATAGGTTTATCTTTACCTATTTCTCCCTGTGACAGTACTGCTCCTATTGCCACTCCCGAAGCATCCGTGGTTATGATGAACGGCTTCGAAAAATCAGGGTATTGTAAGATTGGTGCAGTACATAAAGCTGTTTTTAGTTCCTCGAAAGCTGCCTGAGCGTCCTCAGTCCATACAAATTCTCGGTCCTTCTCCAGCAATCTCGTCAGAGGTTTCGCAATTTTTGAAAAGTTTTTAATAAAACGGCGATAATAGCCAGTTAGCCCTAGAAATTCCCTAATATTACGGGGGTTCTTCGGGACTGGAAACTTTTCCACAGCTTCCAGTTTTTCAGGATTGGGTTTTAATCCCTCTCGGCTGATAACATGTCCTAAGTAATTTACCTCCGGACGTAAAAATTCGCATTTTTCGGGCTGAAGTTGTAGATTCGCTTTCCGTAACCTATCCATAAGGTCATCTATTCTTTGCTCGTGTTCAGCAAGGTTCCTGGCAAAGACGATGATATCATCAAGGTACACGAACATTGAGATTCCCTGGAGTCCAGTTAAAGCGCTATCCATTAGTCTCTGAAACGTAGCCGGTGCATTTTTTAAACCAAAGGGCATACGAGTATACTCCCAATGACCTTGAGGAGTAGAAAAAGCGGTTTTATGGCTATCAGATGGGTCCATTTCGATTTGGTAGTATCCTGACGCCAAATCGAAGACAGAAAAGTATTTGGAACCCCCCAATTGGTCCAGAATTTCAATAATGGTGGGAAGGGGGTAGGCATCAGTGATTGTTCTTTCGTTTAATAAACGAAAGTCAATGACAACACGCCATCGTTTGTTTCCTTTTGCGTCGGCTTTCTTGGGAACAATCCAAATAGGGCTATTATACGGTGACTCTGACGGTTTTAATACTCCCATCTCAAGTCCCTCTTTTACATGTTTTTCCACTTCCGGTTTCAGGTTATGTGGAAGTCTATATTGTTTCGTGGAGATTGGGAAGTCTGAATTAGTCGGGATTCGGTGCTTGTACAAAACGCTGGAACTCAAAGGTTCTCCGGGAATGTGAAATCGGTCCGCATGTTTCCTAACTAATTGTTCGACGTGAATCTGTTCTACTTTATCTAAATAATCTAACCGCAACAGGGGTTTTATTTGTTCAAATCTTTCTGCTGTTGAGGTGTCCTTTAGTACGGTGAAAATCCTTTTTGTTATTCCTAAACAGTGATAAATATCTTGATTTGATTTATCTTGGTCTATAAGGGAGGGTGTATATGATTTTTCCACTTCTTGTACGTTTAGTGTAGGGATTTTGATTCCTACTTCATTGTTGGTCGAGTTGTAAATTTGAAGGTAAGCTCGTCCATTTTTTACCTTGACTAAGCAACTCCCTGCAAAAATACCTTTTCCAATTTTCAACCGAGGAATGTATCCTTGTGATACTTCGGGGTTCTTGACGTTTATATAAAAGGTCGATTCGCTGCGTCGCGGTACGTACATAATCCCATTTTCAACCCTGTTAAGTTTTTTGAATGGATATTTTTCGGTCCCCATTTCTAAGATTTTATTTTTATAATCAATTTTGGCTCCAAATTCAGAGAAAAACTGCGATCCCACTAATCCTGCGTGCGGGATGGCTAAACTATTTGGTACGACATGACATTCGGTGCGTCTGCCAAACAGTTTTAGATTCACACTCCCCAATGTTGATATAGGAGTGTTCGAAATACCGTGAAGTTCAATGATGTTGTTTTTGTTTATTTTAGTTGTATCCTTTAAGTATTTTATTTTAATCAGATTTGGAGCCGCTCCGGAGTCCAACATCATGATAATATCCTCTTGTTTAGATGATTTACCGACAACAGCGAAGGGTAAATTATCTAAATCAGACTTTACTTCGATTTTATTTATTCTGAGTCTTCGTCTATCCTCACGTTCTGTATCGCGTGTACAGGACGGGTATTTCGATGATCTTCTCTCGCGCCCCCCGAAGAAGATTGTCTCGCGTTTGCTTGGATAAAATTTATCGTTTTTAACCACCTACAATTTTCCTGGGTGTGATTATCAAGTCCGCAAACGTCACAATGCATCCCTGCATTTTGCGCGTAATTATTGTTTCCCGTGTTTGGAGGATGTCGGTAATTTTCTTGACTCGGCCCGGGATTCGAAGCGGGGTTGACTTGATTTGGATTTAATTTGCAATATCTAGCGGAATGGCCTCTTTGACCACACAATTGGCATCTTAAATTGGCATATTGATTTTGGCCTGTTTTTGCTAATTGAGGGCATGTTTTGGCTCCGTGTCCTTCTCGTAGCAGATTTGACATTGACGTTCGGGGCAGTCTTTTGCGAAATGCCCTTGTTTCCTACAACGACGACAATTAATTTTTGAGAGGTCGAATTGGTTTGAATTTCCGTTCCCATTATTGGTATTTTTATTAGGATTATTATTGCCCGAGTTTGATGTTTTGTTCTTTGGGTTTCGGGAATCAGTGGTAGTAGTGAAGGTTACTAGGTTCTTCTTCTTCTTCTCTTCTGCAGTCTTTTCCTTGGGTTTAGACATCAACTCGTTCCGCGCTTTCATTTTTCTTTCAATTGTTATGGCAGCTGCTAGGGCCTCATCTACGTTAGCGCAAATGGGCATTCGCTGGTCGATTTCCTGGTCTAAATTTTGTGTGAATATAGCCGCGAGTGAAGAATTGATCTTTTCTTTGAACGCTCGATTTTCTTCTTCGGTCATATTAGGATTGTCCGACGCATTACATTCAATGATTTCATCTACCTTTTTCCTTAATCTATTCGCGTAATCCACTACTGATTCACCCTTTCCTTGATACAATTGTCCTAATTCGCCTTGTAGTTGGAAAACCGTCTTTGAGGCTACATAAATCTTTTTTAAGTTCTTCGTCAAATCTAAAATTGTTGCTGGGATGGTGTGGCTTAATGATGCCTTTACTTTATCGCCTAGTTTCACTCCGTAGATCAATTTGCATAAATTTGCTTCTGCTTCGGCGGGTAACACGTCTTTTGCTTCCTTACAACATTTTGAAAAATCGATGAGTTCTTCCGGGACTCCATCGAATCGGGGTACAAACGCCAAAGCGTCGCTTAACGAGATACTTTGATTCGCGGTTAAAACCATTTCGTCGATGTTGTTTGGATCTTCGGGGTTATTATTATTATTATTTCCTGGGTCAATCGGGTCGTTAACTTTTTCTTGATTAACCGGGGTGTTAACCGTTTTTTTTTTTATCTACTGGGACGCTAACCGTTTTTTCTGTAAGGGTGTCGTCGTTATTAATGGTTAAATCAATGTTATTGTTACTGGTACTTGCAGTGTCCGATTTATCTGCCCTAGGTATTTCCTTACGGGGTTCGTCTTCTGAATCCTCGTCTGAAGTGATTTCTGGATTGATTTGAGATTTTCCTAGTCCCGAATCTACAGTTTTTTCACCGTCAAACGTGTCTCGGAATTCAAATTTTTTTGTTTCGTTACGTTTCCGGGTGACTAGAGGTAAACCTTCTGGAAACGGCACGTATCCGTCTTTCCTCAGTGAATAAGATTTCGATTTTTCTTCATCAGACATTTAATTTTTAATTCCGATTTAATTTCTTCCCACGATTTCGTTATGTGAATTTAATCTAAATGAATTAATGGGACCCAACCGGTTTTAGAAACTCCTAGTGATAGACTTGGGGGTTCAGGATTTGGGAGCTGCAGTCGTTTTAATTTTTGACCCGACCTACGATCCCCTATTAAATCTTCCCAAATTACTAAAACTATTTCGTTTATACAACCGTGATTACTAACAATTCTGATCGCGTTTCTTTTTTTTCAATAACGTATTCGGCGGCCTGACTTTTTACCACGTTTTTTGGGCATAAGAGGTTAGAAAAGTGAGGAAATCAGAGTAGCTTTTTTTTTTTGTTTATGCGTCTGATTAAAAAGGATGGGAAGACCAGAGCAGCTTTTTCGCGCATCCGGTTTGGAAGAGTAAGGAGGGTATAATTATCCTACTTTCTCAATTATCCTCTTGAATTTAACCGATATACGAACAGTCGCGTTTGGCAATGCCTAATTAAACAAGGGTTCTAATCGGGATTTTAAAATTTCCTTTTCAATACCTCTGTATTTCACTTATAAAGAACGAAATTGTTAACTAATAGGTTAGCACATTTATAAAACACAACAAAATTTCATTAAAGGGGAACAAATATTAATAAACAATTTTCAAAATATCAAAATTACACATGCAATAAATTTACATAGAATTTTTGTAAGCTTATATTTTTAAAAACGTGAGAATTTCTCTATAGAATCTCTAAAATTATTATTTAATTTTACAAGAATTCAGAAATTTTAATTCAATTGTTTAAAATTTATTCAAAAATCTAGATAATTTCCACAAAGATTTAAGAAATTTTTAATAATTATTTAATAAAATTTAATCACAAATTTATTTCTTTTACGAAGCTCTAAAATTTTTATTTAATTTCACAAGAATTCAATAAATAGATTCAATTTGTTTAAAATTTATTCAAAAATTTAGATAATTTCTCAGAAAATTTAATCACAAATTTATTTCTTTTACGAAGCTCTAAAATTTTTATTTAATTTCACAAGAATTCAATAAATAAATTCAATTTGTTTAAAATTTATTCAAAAATTTAGATAATTTTTCAGAAAATTTAATCACAAATTTATTTCTTTTACGAATCTCTAAAATTTTATTTAATTTCACAAGAATTCAATAAATAGATTCAATTTGTTTAAAATTTATTCAAAAATTTAGATAATCTTTCAGAAAATTTTAAGAGATTTCCAATAACTGTTTAATAAATTTTATTCACAAATTAATTTCTCAATATCGTTTCACAAAACTTCTGGTCCATGTGTTCGAGCGCCAATTTTGTTACGTCCAAATCGTTGAACGTAAATTATTAAATTTATTTTGATCCTGGTATTTTTCAACCACTAGATCGGGAACCCAGAAGTATTACGAAAGGATATTGGTTTATAGTTTTAAATAAATTATTTCGTTTCAAATTTATGTTATTCAATATATTAAATTAATAAAAGTTACAAAAGATTGAAATGCTACAAAGGTTACAAAGTTAAATGCTTAAATGCTTATTTCTTACAAAATTCTATTGATTCAGATTTAAATTAAATAATTCAATATTGAACACGTGGGGAACTACAATAAGTTTGAACACATACCTTTATTGTTACGTTGATACACGTGGCTCCTTTGATCAATTATTTTTATTATTTAGCGTGTTTAATTAATTATTTATTTTTATTGAAGTTAAAAGAATTGTTTTAAAATATTATTACGATTTTTACTTTAAAATAACAAATGGAAATTTATTCAAAGACACTGATTTTAATTTAAAATAAACTATTTAGCTGCGTGAGGGTAAACCACGGTCACTAGCTAACTGGGCGATCCGCACAGTTCGGGGTCAGGAAGACACGAGAGAGTTCATGCGAAGTTCTTTTTGGGACTCGAATTTCCGGGCGTTTCCAAATTACTAATTGGGGGAAAACAGTAGCCAATTAGCTGTCTATTTCCCTTAGTTTCTACCCTCTCTTCCGATTTTTCCAAGATGTTCGCTTGAACTCCCTTCCTTGGGCCCAGAGGCATGATGTGCCTCTCTCTCTTACTTATAGGCTAAAATATACCTATGTATTGGTATACGTGTAAGCACATTTACATGCACACAAACACATAGTTTTTCTTAGTTAACTAAGTCTTATATTTTATTTATAATTATTACTAGCTTATTTATTTATTTAGTTTATTTTACGAATAATGATATTCATTTCTTATAGTTATTCATTTCGCGCATAATTATTTATGCAATTGTCGACAATTGTAATTTATTAATATTTAAATAATTATTTAAATATTTCCTATTGTTTAGTTATTAATTCTTATTTTTTTCTAACTATTTAGATATTTCTTATTTACGTGAATGTTATTTATTAATTTGTTGTTAAATTTATTATTAATTTTAGTTATTTAAAATTACCTATTTTTAAAAGTTTTAAATTTATTATTCTCTTAACTTTAATCCTATTAACGTTTAAAAATCTCTAAGGTTCTTGTTCAAAAATGCTGTCAATACAGAGGGCAATAAAACTCCCATTTACTTGTGTATTTAGGGTCTTTTTAATCCTTAGAGATAAGCCTGCCTAATGTCGGGAAATTTTTTGGCGAGGCCGGACGAGACACTTAATGCGTTTCTCATTATCAGTGTCTGCTGTAAATTTCATTTCTTTTAAAAATATATTTTAAAAGAATAAAATTTATATTATCCAGACAAATAAAATAATGTTAGAATTATACCACGACATAACACGGTTTACAAGTGAGCCTATAGATGTTTCACATCAAAAGCGAAAGTAAAGAAATACTAATGGCGACTTGATGCAGCGAAAGCATGGAAGCGAAAGATAATAATAATAATGCGTCTTCTTCCTCGTTGACTTGGGGAAGAAGACTTATTGCGCATGTCTGCTAAGCTATCAGCCAATCACGCCATGAAGTGATCGGCAAGATAGATAGATAGATAGATAGATACTAAACTTTATTGACCCTAGAGCCTTAGCTCCCTCAGGACCATCATAATTATACATTATAATCAGTGTAAAATACAGAGCATGTAATTACATAAATTGAAAATAATAAAATAAAAACATATTATAATGAAACAATAACGTGAATTATAAATTATAAATTATAATCGTGGTAGATATGAGACAAGTTGCCAGAAAACCTGGTAATAGCACAGTTAAGCAAAACTAATATCATTCAATATCACTCAAGGCACAGCAGCATACAATAATGACAATCAAAGCTCAATATCATAAATTAATACTTTTGCAAATAATAATTATAGCACGCACTACGGAACAGTTCATAATTTTCAGCTTTAGTTACTTCTGGGGGTAGCGCATTCCAAATGCGTATCCCGCGGATAAGAAAAGAGTTCTCAAATATCCGACAATTAGATCTAGGCAGGCGTAAATAATCCTCCCTTACATCACCCTCCGCAAAGCTACCGGCAAAAACTCCAAATTACATCTGAACAATTGTCGGTAGCCCATACATATTTCTTTATAAAAAAGGCATGCCATGAAATAATTTCTCCTGTCACTCAACTTCAACCATCCCAGCCTCTTGAAGTACGGCGTAATATGCTCAGCCCTTGAAACCCTAAAAATATAGCGAACACAGGAGTTCATTTTACGCTGCAGCCGCACCTGCAAACTATTGCTAATATTACAGTAACCTACACAACAGTAGTCAAACACCGGAAATATCAGCGTGGTGACAAGTTTTATACGCAATTTCTCATTGAAGACTTCATTATTTACCTTCAACTGCGCTAGCACCCGCATCGCCCGATTGCACACTTCCGTAACCTGACAATCCCAGGAAAGAGTACAATCAATCAAAACGCCAAGATACTTAACAACTGTGTCGTAGCGAATAATACAGTTATCTACTCGAATGCAATCAGCATACTTACAGCTATTACTATTGACTTTAAAATTACTACCAAAAATTATAGCTTTGGTCTTTGACGCATTCAACTTAAGATAATTAATATTGCACCACTCAACAATGTCAACTATCTCTGCATTTAGCGCAGCCATTATTCCGCATGTCTGCTGAGCAATCAGCCAATCACGCTATGACGTGATCAGTCAAACTAAGCTTTGTGCAGGCGTTTAGTTTAAGCGGGAACTAGCAGTTGACAGATGCGGCTCATGAAATTGGGAGTCCCCCAGGGGCGACTTTATCGCGGCTGGGCATGTTCACTGAACATTCTCCCCTGGGTTGGTGGCTGCGTCGACAAGATCGTCTTCTTCATATGTTAGCGGCAAGACACAGAGCTTTGTAATTGGACGTACTAGCTCTGTGTTAACTGTCTTGACAGTTACCACGCGGACTTGTCCATCTTCCGCTGGATGGAGAGCGATGACTTTGCTAATGGCCACTTGGTTGGCGGGATCATCCTTAGTGGTGATCAGTACAACTGAACCCACTTTGATCTCGTTGCGTTGATGATGCCACTTTGTTAATGGCCTGGTAGCAGTGGATGCAGTCCTGATAATAGCGTTTCCAGAAATGTTGAACCATTTGTTGGACTTGTTCCCAATACGAGAGCCGAACGGGTCGTACTTCTGTCAGCGATGGCTCTGGAACTGCGTTGAGTGACTGTCCGATTGAGAAATGATCTGGTGTCAGTACTGCCAGGTCAGCACGATCTTCATTCAGCGGTGTGAGCGGTCTGAAATTTAAGATGGTGTCACGAACGGAGTGAGTGATGGGCGTAATGATTATGAAATAGAAATCTCAAATATCCGAACGCTGTCACTTTGTCCGTTCGGGAGCTAAATTAAAAATTGCGTTGGAGTGTGGAGCGGTACACAAGCTCGAACGTTATCTCTAGTTGTTAACTTAGAGAGAGTAAGGATGATGGACTCCTGCTGACTTCGGTCACGAGTAACCTATTCTACCGTTTAACTCAAATCCTATTGTAATAGAGATCTTATTTTATTTCATTACGTATTTTGATTCAAAGTAAAAAAAATATATAATTCTGTTATTTGAATTTTTATTGAGACAAACCAGTTATTAAGTTTACAAATTTGGATTGCAATATAAATGTTAAATAAAAATAGTCATAAAAGAACTGAACATAAAGGTTAGATATAAAAGATAAAAAAAAAAAATAAAGTAAAATGTTCTTGTACGATTACCCTGGAAGTCTGTTCTTTCGAGAATGGCCCAAGTTTTATGGGACTTTCACCTTCTATGGGTATTGTTCACTATTGAATCACCGTATCTCGGATATTCCGGAGAAGTTAAGTAATCTAGATAATGAATTTTAATTATAATCGACGCTTTTTAGCGGAAAAGTTTATCAAAATAAAGCTTCGCGAATTTTCACGAAGAAATCCTTAAAATCTAGTCAACGCTCTTCGGCGGAAAATTATACACTTCGCGATTTACGCGAGAAAAATCAACGCTCAATGGCGGAAATTAATAAAACAAAAGAAAATTGGAATATAAATATGGCATATATCGAATAGCCGATGAATCTACCACGTTAGTGCTACTAAATGCAGCCTAACCACGAGCAAGACTCTAAGTCGTATATTACGGATTTTATTGTGCTTCCGAAGAATTTGATGCCCGGAGCCGATTGACGCGGAGCTAACCAGTGGTATCCTGGTCTAAATCAAACTGTTGAAAAATGATTTTCGGGCAGTTTATATATGGTTAGCGACACCGGCGTCTGTATGGGACTCATAGGAAAATTAATTCAAAAATTGAGGGAAAGCTCAAGGGTATTTTGCATCATCGCGTTTCTAGATTTTTCGAAACCCGGATAAACTTATGCGTAGTTTAAACTATTGCCTTATAGGTCTTATTTTTACGACTTTAAGCGGAAAACGTGAAGGTGACTTCATCATATTACAAATTTAAAAGTTAGAAAAACAAAGTCGTTAATTTCTGATTATAATAATCTTTGTATACAAAGAGATCCGGGTGATTCGTATGAACGTCATCAAATCATGGGAAAGATGGGCCAGATTTCTCTTACACAGACTTCCAAAGTATAGTAGATGGTAATTAAAGTAAAGGTAAAACTAATTGTTTCTTAGGTACTAAATACAAAATTTTCGAAAATATTTTGGAGCAAGTTGTGAACTACGTATGTCACAATGGCTTCAATTTGAGCTAGTAGCGTTGAATACTGCTCTAGCGTCAACAGCGAGTCTCCGATTGTTCGTCGAAAATGAAACTTAATTGATTTGACAATGGCTTCCCATTTTCCTCCAAAATGTGGAGCTCTAGGCGGATTGAACTTCCAGTTCGTGCCATTTTGAGCGATTAACACTGATAATTCTCGAAGTGAGCGGGATCCTGCAGCGAATAGTCGTTTCAGCTCTTTATCTGCCCCTGCAAAGTTGGTTCCACAATCTAAGTATAGCGTATGACAGATAGCTCGGCGACTAGTAAAGCGGCGATGAAGGCAGTAGCGGTGTAGTCAGTGACTAGCTCTAGATGTACAGCTGAGCTGAACATGCAGACAAAGACTGCAATCTAGCCTTTGTATGTTCTTGCTCCACGTCCTTGAAAGGTTTTCAGAGTGATGGGTCTAGCGTAGTCGAGTCCTGTATGCAGGAAAGCTCGAGTTTGCTGCACTCGTGCGGCAGGTAGTTGACCCATCAACTGTTGAGCGCGTTCACCACGGTGTCTGGTGCAGATAGCGCAGCGTAATATGAATGATCTGACTGGAACACGGCCTCCAATGATCCAGACACTCTTGCGTAAGTCAGCGAGCGTAAGCTGAGTACCTCCGTGAAGCGTTTTGCGGTACGAATCATCAATCAGGATTGATGTAAGCGGTGATTGTCTTGGCAAGATTGCTGGATGCTTTTCTTCTGGGTCCAGCAATGCGTTTTTCAAGCGGCCACCGACTCTCAGGACCTCCTGATGGTCAATGAACGGAGTCAACTTGGTGATACAGTTATTTTTCGGCAGACCATCACCATCTTGAAGCGTGTGAATCTCTCTAGCGAAGTATTGTCCTTGATTAAACTTAATCAAGGTCAATTTAGCGCGCTCCAGGTCTGATGGAGTAAGCGGTAGGCCAGCGAAGATTGTGGAACTCTTCTGAAGCGGTCGATGACACGATGCCAGATGCTGAGCTTCCGTAGCAGTAGAAACAGCTGCGTGTAATGCGATAGTAATTGTTGGAGCAGGCAGTTTTCTGCTTTCCAAGTTACTAGTGTCAGACCTTGTCGTTCTTCTCGATGCGTTGCGTTGTCAGCTGGAGGCTCCAAAGTGGGCCAAGAGTATTCTGGTTCATGAAGCCAAGTCGGTCTATGCCATCAGAGAGCGTGGTGCTTTAGTTTTAGCGTTGGTATACCTTTTGAAGCGCAGTCAGCGGGGTTTTGCTTTCCTGGAATAAATTTCCAGGAGACATCTCGAAGCGTTTCTTGGATTTTTCCCACTCTATTGCGGACGAATGTCTTCCAGCGGGTTGCTGGACTTTTAATCCATGCGAGAGTCACGGCGGAGTCAGTCCAGAGATTGATCCTGACATTTTCTAGTGACTGAACTTCCTTGACATGAAGTATCAGTTGTGTAAGTAACCATGCAGCAGATAATTCCAAGTGTGGAATTGTCATGGTCATCAGCGGTGCTACTTGCGTTTTTGAACACAAAAGTGAGACCTTTGTGTTCCCATCAGCGTCAGTGACTCTCAAATAAACAGCGGCAGCCATAGCGTTTTGCGAAGTGTCTGTGAACCCGTGCAATTCTATTGTTTCTCCAGGTGCAATATTATTCCAGCGTGGAATGCGGATGGATTCGATATTTCGAAGGTCCTCACGGTATCCAGTTCATTTGTGAATGAGTGATTGTGACAATTGTTCGTCCCATGACACTCTATCTAGCCACAGATCTTGCATATAGATCTTGGCTTTGACGACAATTGGTGCGAGAAATCCTAGCGGGTCATACAGCTTAGCGATTTCAGACAAAATAGCTCTTTTTGTCTTAGGTGTCTCTGGCGGTAGCGTATTCTTGAACTGGAGAGCGTCAGTGTGTGAATTCCAGTACATGCCCAGGAACTTTATTGGTGCATCACCGATTTCTTTAAACGGTGTTTCTAGCTGCTTTTCTGGAGTGACTTCAGCGAGTAGTCTTGGACTATTGCTAGCCCATTTGGTAAGCGGGAAGCAGCCTGCGGCGCACAGTGCTTTTGTTTGCACTGCAACCTTTATAGCGTCTTGTTCGTTATCTGCTCCACCGTAGATGTCATCTACTTAGCGTGTTTCCAACATTGGAGCAACAGCTAGCGGGAAGCGGTGTCCCTCATCCTTTACTAGTTGGATGACCACACGTACAGCGTCAAAAAGTGTACTAGCGGTCCCGTAGTTGACTGTCTTGAGAAAGTAAGCGTCTACTAGGTCATTCTCATCTTTCCAGAGAATGCACTGAAGCGGCCAATCAAGCGAATTAAGCGAATCAACCTTAATCTGTCTGAACATCTTGGTGATGTCAGTAGCGAATAGAATCCTGTTGCATCGGATTCTCAACATCACGTCGAAGATGTCAATTTGCGTTTTGGGTCCTGCGTGTAGAATGTCGTTCAATGAAATTCCTGTAGATGTTGCACAGGAACCGTTGAACACTTTGCGGAGCTTCGTAGTGGTACTATCAAGCTTCAATACCCCATGGTGAGGCAAGAAGTAAGCGTTTGCGGGCAAGTCGTTGATCGGAACTCGTACCATGTGTCCTAGTTGTATGTATTCTGCCATGAACGCACGTTACATGTCAGAATATTCTTTTTCTCGCGAAAAGCGGGTTATTAATCTGCGGAGTGATCCCATGGCTGCGTTGATAGAGTCGCCAAGTTGACTCTCGGGGGCTTTAAGCGGTAATCTCACTACGTAGCGTCCATCAGGCTGTCGACAATGCGTTTGACGAAAGTGAACTTCACATTCGTCTTCTTCAGCGGTGTTGAGCGGTGAATTACCAGATGGAACCTCTTTCTGCTCCCAAAACTTTGCGATAGCGTCTTGTAATGATGTGTCTAATGACGCATGTAATGCTGCGTGTGATGTTGAAGCGTGTTGAGCGGTGACAGCTCCATAGACAATCCAACCAAGCGTGGTGGATTGTGCAATCGGAGAATTGCGAAGTCTACGTTTAATCTCAGCGTTCATGATCTGTGCGGCTGGTGATGCACCTAAAATAATGTGACGCAGAACGCGGCTGTAGATAGTACGGGTCAGCGAGCTTGAGATTATCAAGATGCGGCCATTTCGGATCAGCGATCACGAACGATGGAAGATCTACCGTCAGTGTTGGTAGAATATGCATGCTGACATGCATTGAAGCGGGTGTACATAGCGAATGAAGTTCAATTGTGCTTACACCTAGTGAACTTCCTGCGGAGACATTGCCAATGCCCTTGAGCATGACCATGTCACGTTGTTGCGGTTGTCCAAGCTTCTTGAAGAGCGTCTGTCTCATAAATGAGAGCTCTGAGCCTTGATCGATCAAAACTCTTGCGGTGATGGGATTACCATGATGCGGACGGAACTGGACTAAAGCGGTAGCTAGCAAAACTTGAGCGGAAGGCGAATCTGAAATAATCAACAGTTAATGTCAAGCTGTAAACGGTCTAAAGGAACGATTAGTTGCCTGTGCGGAAGATGTAGGCTGCGGCGAAGCTGATTTCGTTGGTGCATCCAAACTGGATGAACGCGTGGTGACGTTGACCACATTTTCGGCAATCTTGAGCGGTCTTGCAGTCTGCGGCGCGGTGCGGAACACAACAGTTAAAGCACAAGTTGCATTTTTCAACTATCTTGCGTAGTTCACCATATAGAAGTTATTTTAGGCCCGAAGTCGAGTTTTTAGTCTTAATAAAGCGGAAAGTTCAGCGTACCGGTGTACGAATGACTACCAGGAGCAGCACCCGATGTGCTCCGCAATGCTCCTGACACTCGACCCTTCCTAGCGGTAATAAGCTTCACTCTCACAACACAATTATTAGCGGTATAATTAATTTAAATTAAATGAGATAGAGCCAGCCTGATCCGGCTCGAAGGACCAAATGTAGAATAATGTAATTGCGGGAAAGCGAAGGATCAGGTTTTGGTCTGGATATCTGAATTAAAACGCGGAAATATTATTAAAAATGAACACTATAAATTTATTTACACTAAATACAAGTTATATGTAATATGTTAATTTGCGGATTGTTTAAATAAAAGCGGATAAATAAAGCACTGCGTGAATAATAAAGCGAAGCTGGTTGACATGTGGTTGAACACACTGCCGGCACTGGAAAAGCGGAGAATTAATTGCACAAATAACACAATTTATCTGTAACAAACTAAAGCGGATTAATAACAATTAATTTAAGCAAATTAAATTATTAAATAAGCGAAATGCGGTTTATTAACAAAAAGCGAAAGTAAAGAAATCCTAATGGCGACTTGATGCAGCGAAAGCGTGGAAGCGAAAGATAATAATAATAATGCGTCTTCTTCCTCGTTGACTTGGGGAAGAAGACTTATTGCGCATGTCTGCTAAGCTATCAGCCAATCACGCCATGAAGTGATCGGCAAGATAGATAGATAGATAGATAGATAATAAACTTTATTGACCCTAGAGCCTTAGCTCCCTCAGGACCATCATAATTATACATTATAATCAGTGTAAAATACAGAGCATGTAATTACATAAATTGAAAATAATAAAATAAAAACATATTATAATGAAACAATAACGTGAATTATAAATTATAAATTATAATCGTGGTAGATATGAGACAAGTTGCCAGAAAACCTGGTAATAGCACAGTTAAGCAAAACTAATATCATTCAATATCACTCAAGGCACAGCAGCATACAATAATGACAATCAAAGCTCAATATCATAAATTAATACTTTTGCAAATAATAATTATAGCACGCACTACGGAACAGTTCATAATTTTCAGCTTTAGTTACTTCTGGGGGTAGCGCATTCCAAATGCGTATCCCGCGGATAAGAAAAGAGTTCTCAAATATCCGACAATTAGATCTAGGCAGGCGTAAATAATCCTCCCTTACATCACCCCTCCGCAAAGCTACCGGCAAAAACTCCAAATTACATCTGAACAATTGTCGGTAGCCCATACATATTTCTTTATAAAAAAGGCATGCCATGAAATAATTTCTCCTGTCACTCAACTTCAACCATCCCAGCCTCTTGAAGTACGGCGTAATATGCTCAGCCCTTGAAACCCTAAAAATATAGCGAACACAGGAGTTCATTTTACGCTGCAGCCGCACCTGCAAACTATTGCTAATATTACAGTAAACTACACAACAGTAGTCAAACACCGGAAATATCAGCGTGGTGACAAGTTTTATACGCAATTTCTCATTGAAGACTTCATTATTTACCTTCAACTGCGCTAGCACCCGCATCGCCCGATTGCACACTTCCGTAACCTGACAATCCCAGGAAAGAGTACAATCAATCAAAACGCCAAGATACTTAACAACTGTGTCGTAGCGAATAATACAGTTATCTACTCGAATGCAATCAGCATACTTACAGCTATTACTATTGACTTTAAAATTACTACCAAAAATTATAGCTTTGGTCTTTGACGCATTCAACTTAAGATAATTAATATTGCACCACTCAACAATGTCAACTATCTCTGCATTTAGCGCAGCCACACAATCATTAACATGTTCCAAATCACAAGACAAGTATATCGCTAAATCATCAGCATAAAGCAAGTATCGACAGCGCAGTCGTTGAGAGAGATCCGAAATATAGAGTGAGAACAATAAAGGGCCTAGCACACTCCCTTGCGGCACACCATTAAGCACATTCCAAAGATAAGCTTTGTGCAGGCGGTTAGTTTAAGCGGGATCTAGCAGTTGACAGGTTCGGCTCGTGAAATTGGGAGTCCCCCAGGGGCGACTTTATCGCGGCTGAGCCTGTTCACTGAACACGCTGATTAAGGTCAAATTTCAAGGACGAATTTGAATGAGACGATTTATAATTATAATAGTAAAAGACGTAATTATAATAGTATAATAGTAAAAGACGTTATAAAAAAATATAATGTTGCCGAAAGACGAGCTTTGAGAGATAGAAAAAAACGTATAGTATTTTAGCTAACAGAGACAATAAAAAAATGATGTAACCAATATTTTTACCGGTTTACTTAAAGGAACAAATGGTATGAGAAAAAAATTGTTTTACAATCAATTTCAAAAGTTAAAAAAAAATGGTTGTTAAAGCAAAATGCACCTTTTTCTTATAATTTTGGCTACATAGCATATTCGTATTCAGCAGCTCAAAATATATTAAAAAATAACATTATTGTTGCCATCGAGCCTGAAGTGCACACGGGTCTCATGACCGGCCCCCGGACTATAAGAGACTCTCTTAAAGAGAGGTCTATTAGGTATATTATTAAGCGCCGGCAGTGGAAAGGGAAGTTTTTTGAAGCATTCGTAAAGTATATTATACATATACTAATTTAAATCTACGAAAGCCTGGATGGCTCACCGTCAACTAACGAAAAAGTGGCGCTCCTTTCGCCCACAAGTTAACTAGTGCACGAGTCCACTTGTGAACTTGTGGAGGCGACGCGACAGTATTAGAAACGAGCTTTTCGAAGGTTTCGCCATTTTAACATGCGCAAATTAAAAAATAACGTCTTATTTTGTTATTGTTTACGTAACACTACAACAATGTAGACATTAATATTGGAAATTTAAATTTATTTTGATTAATTTATTGCTATTGCTGTAAAATCGCTCCACAAGTGCACGAGTCCACAAGTGAACGAGTTCACTTGTGAACTTGTGGAGGCGATGCGACAGTATTTGAAGAGCGATTTTACAGCAATAGCAATTAATAAATTAATAGTATATTACAAATCTAGGCCAGAAAGTTGGATTTCCTGGCGTATAGGATATGATGGCCGAGGCGTAGCCGAGGCCATCATATCACATACGTCAGGGCATCAACCATTCTGGTCGTGGGTTGTATACTATTTTTCTTGCTCTCCACCCCAAAGTACGCAACTCCGTGGAAGGGGTTTTGCATAACCGAAGCGAAGCCGAGGTTTTGCCGGGCGCAAGGGGGGCGCCGCCCGACTTTTGCAAAGCCGAGGCGAAGCTGAGGCTTTGCTGGTCGGGGCGGACAAAAAAAAAAAAAAAATTAATAAATTAAAAAAAAATAAGTTATTTTAAAGTTTACTAACAACTGTTCTAATTTAGAGTAATAAAATGCACAGAACTTGGCACAAATATTTAAACTCGTTCTTATAACAGAATTTTTTTTTTGAGTTGATTAAAAATTAATTTTTAGTTAGTAATCGACGGCTAAGGAAGATTGAAATTAAATTATTAGAAGCTTGTAGAGTACATGTACTTATTGTTTTTTAAACATTGCTTGACTAGCTGTCAAAGATAAAGAAAGCAAATAAAGTCCACAAAACTTTTATATTTTATTTTGTATAAACTTTTTATATAAATCATTTGTGTAGTGTTATTATTAAATAGTTTATTAATAATAATTTAGTTATAAATCAATTTTTTTTTTTTGACATTTTCTGGTTAGCTTATGCGTTGACATGTTACATACAGACGATGTTATGACTGTTAGACAGTTGAAACTCGCGCCACGAAAATATGAAAAAAAAGCGAGGTTCTGTGCTGTCCGGCCAGAAAATATGCGTAGTGTGCATGCGCCAAAACAAGCCACAAATGTTGCTCTATCTGGAGTAAAATGCGTCCAGAAAGAGCGTACTTTCGGGTAGGAGAGCAAGAAAAATAAATTTAAGTTTCCATATTATAATATCCATATTTAAGTTTCCATATAAATGTCTGCACTGTTGTAGCATAACGTAAACAATAACAAAATAACACGTTATTTTTTAATTTGCGTATGCCAAAATGGCGACATCTTCGAAAAGCGTGTTTATAATACTGTCGCGTCACCTCCACAAGTTCACAAGTGCACAAGTGGACTCGTGCACTAGTTAACTTGTGAGCGAAAGGAGCGCCACTTTTTCGTAAGTTGACGGTGAGCCAACCAGGCTTCCGTAGTAAATCACTCTGAGACTATATACACTTATGTTACTATAACCTATAGTAATTGAATTGCTGTCATGTTATAAGCACGCGCCTATAAACGTAATGCAAGTGAAAGATGTGTCTATTTTAAAAAAGAAACATTTAATAATGAAATAAATA
Organism: Cotesia glomerata; assembly: GCF_020080835.1. Classification (NCBI taxonomy): domain Eukaryota; kingdom Metazoa; phylum Arthropoda; class Insecta; order Hymenoptera; family Braconidae; genus Cotesia; species Cotesia glomerata. Next base: position 15,445,931 of record NC_058159.1, on the reverse strand, counting down.
AATTATTTTATTTGAATGGGAGAAGTAAATTGTCTTGTAAGTTAGTCTTAAGTGGTACATGAAGATTTTATTTGTGAACTATAAAAATAATAGCCGGTAGAACGGACTGAAAATTTCTTATTTACATTATATAGTAAAGTTCTGAATTATATTAGTGTCTTTCTCACATTAATAAGAGTTTTGTTACAAAAAATAAAACAAATGAACTCATAACAAATAGGATTCTATAAAATCCAACCCTTCATCATTTTTGTTGATTTAAATTATTGTTCAACATAACTTTCATATGCGATAAATTTGACGTGCATCAAAAAAAAATTATTTGTTGTGAGTTGTAAGTGAAAAAATTTTAATTAACCATGAAGCGTGGCCCATATAAATTGTACTTGAGGCCAGGTGGTGATGGCATTATGCCTCAATCAACATTTTACGATAAATTAATAAAGTTTCGGTGTGACGTAAGTATACATTTATTTGACAGTAATAATATTTATGATCTTGAACTTAAGTATAGAATAAAGTCGCTTGAAAATTGCACTTGTATTGGAAAAATTTGGAGATAGTAAAAAGAGATTTTTATAAATACTTTTTTTGTGGTTGGTAATTAGAATAAACTAAGAAATGGTGACTTACGTTAGTTTAAAAACTATAATTATTTTCTAATCGCTAAGAAACTTATTGATAACATTTGAACGAAAAAGAATGACTAATATGAAGTATGTAAATCGATGTAAGACTTTTGAATATGCCATATTTTTTATTGTAATAACGAAACAAATTTTGTGGAAAAAAAATTTTTTATTATTGCATCTCAAATTTCCATCATATATGAAAGTATTGATAACTACTTAAAGGACTTTCATAAAATATTATACATTAGAAGCAAGCTATTGAAGCACAAAATTTTCGTACGTAATTGATTATTTAAAACATGCTGATTTGGCAATAGTAATGAATAAACACAAAAGTTGTCAATTATTACACGCTTTATATTAGCTTCACTTGTATGTCAGTTTGTATGTCAGTTTGTCAGTATGTCAGTAACTCTCCGTGGGTAATCTGCGCGCCTGCGGCCTTCCTTGGTTCTGGTAGCCGTTTCTCAGGCTCGCTCTCCGAAATCGAACTCTGATTCCCCGTATTTATAATATTTATAAATAATTATTTTTTATTAGCTTCACTTGTATGTCAGTATGTCAGTATGTCAGTATGTAACTCTCCGTGGGTAATTTGCGCGCCTGAATATTTTTGATAATCAACAAATAATAGTTTAAAAACTAAAAATCACGCTTTTATAAATAAACCAAACTAAAAAGTAAAAATAAATAATAGTTTAAAACTAAAACACGCTTTTTATAGAAAACCAAACTAAAAATAGAAAATAAATTTAAATTAAGAATAGTGTTAAAAATTTCAATAAATATAAATTAATAATAGTGTAAATGAAAAAAATGTATTTTATTTTAAAAAAAGCGTGGGGTGCTTTTTAAGATATTATCAAAATGATAATCACTCTACTCATATCTGTCAATAAAATATTTATAACTATTGACACCATGCACCTCACGCTTTTTTTAAAATAAAATACATTTTTTTTATTTACACTATTATTAATTTATATTTATTGAAATTTTTAACACTATTCTTAATTTAAATTTATTTTCTATTTTTTAGTTTGGTTTTCTATAAAAAGCGTGTTTTTAAACTATTATTTATTATAAAACAATTTATGAAGCAATACATAAATTACATATTTACAATAGTGTTCCATAACTAAATTAAAAAGAAATACTTGTGTCAAAATATTTGTTATAAACGATTTGCAATTTGGCTTTGGTTCTTACATAAATTATATCATTCCTCAATTGAAAAATGTAAAGAAAATATCAGGATTTCAGATAATTAAATTATTTATATGACAGGTAAAAGTTTTACCTCGAAAGAAGTACTTTTTTGTGTCTATCACGATTAAATATAATTATTACTTTACATGCATTTATATTTTTGAAATAATGGTCATAATAAGTTTAGAAACTAAATTGACATCAAAAATTTTCTGCTTGTATTTACTGTAGGCTACGGATGGAGATAATCAAATTTTAAATCATGACGTTGGCGATTATGATACGAATGCGAACGCTCAACTGCCTCACAACGAAAATTTCACAGATGACAACTTGTTTTCAATTAAATCTACGACTGAAACTGATACTCCTCTTATCAATCAGCAAACTTCAACAACCACATATTCAGACTTTGATTTATGGCTTCATGAAGATGACGATGAAGAATCTTAAAGTCGAGAAATTTGGTTCGACGTAAGTAATTCAGACTTAATTAAAAAAAATATATACAATATATTTATTTAATGTTTATTTTCAGGCCGAAGATTCATCATTGGTAGAGGATTTCAATGTGAATTATAGCGAAACTAATCAGGTTTGTGTAATTGATAAATACATAAAAAAAATGTAAAAATAGTTGCATTAGTAAAGGAAAGTACTTAAAATTACGAGACATATTTTTTTAAGATGATAATGGAAAGCATGAAGTAATGATTGACATTTTTTGATAGGGAGTAGTATGGAATGAATCTAGTATATTTAAAAGCGATAACAGTTACAATTAACATTATTTAACGAAATTTCTAAACATCAATTTAAATAAGAGATAATTGTTAAAAAATGTTGAAGAGTAAATATAAATACAATAGAAATTTCAATTTCGAAAGTAAAAAATGGTATGTGTATATGAAAACTTGAAAAACTTTGAAAAATTTTTAACTGAAAAGGTTACAAAAATATTGCAATTTGAATATAAAAAGATTTATTTGAACCATTATCTAAGAATTTAATAATGAAAAACAAGGGAAAGCAATGGAATACATAATTTGATATTAATAAATTGATCACAGGAATTCAGGACAAATAATTTCAAACTATGTGTTGATTTTAGTTGAACGTTTCGTCCTTTTATTATGACTTCCTCAGCAACTACAAATAAACATAAATTTATAACCTTTGTAAACAACAATATATGTCAAAATTTACAATCATACCTTAATCATACTAGTTCACAGTTTAAAATATATTATTGTTAAAACATATAAAATATTGGTACGCATATTATGAGATTAACCAAAACAATTTTTTATATAACAATTTAACTTTCTACCAATTATTACTGAATAGAAAAGTACAAAGTACATCCACAACGACATCAGCTGTAATACTACCACTCAGCTGGTGCGTAACGGTTGTGCTATAGTACTACCACCGCGCCATCTAAGATATCTAAATATTATTTGTTATTAAATTCTAGCTGTCCTTTTTAAAATGTCATTATAAATGCTACTTGAATTATTAGGATCTGTTCTTAAGTTAATCGTATTATTTCTCTTTATATGAATCATTTCACTAACGTTTCTTTTAAACCAATTATCTTCAATGTCCACAATAGTTGCCATGTCAAATTTGAAATTGTGTCCGGTGCTAAAATGATGCTCAGCTAACGCAGTAGAGTTCGTTTTCAGTATATTAATCATTTTACAATCATATCTATGTTGATCCAGTCTTTTCTTTAGTTTTTGTTTAGTTTGCCCTATGTAGAATTTCCTACACTCACACGGTATTTTGTAAACTCCTTGAGACTGTTCCCATTTATCAACTTTATCTTTTAACCTTGTATAGATGGAATTCAATTTCACTAAATTATAAAACACAAGTTTTATATTTGTTTTATTGAAGCATTTGTTAATTTGATTAGATACTGAGTTGATAAAGGGAAATCTACTATACTTTTTAATTTCCAGTTTCTCATCCTGTATATTTTTATCTCTCTGATAATTATTAAATATCGTGTGAATTAGACCAGGCGGATAGTTATTATTTTTTAGCAATTTTTCCACCTTGCCCAAATTTTCAGTGTGGAACTGTTCGCTACTCAACGACAAGGATCTAAACACGAATCCTTTTATGATGCTAATTTTTTGGCTTAGAGGATGGTTAGAGTAGTAATTGAGACATCTCCCCGAGCTAGTAGGTTTGACATACCAACTAGTCAAGTGAACTAGTATGATTAAGGTATGATTGTAAATTTTGACATATATTGTTGTTTACAAAGTTATACATTTATGTTTATTTGTAGTTGCTGAGGAAGTCCTAATAAAAGGACGAAACGTTCAACTAAAATCAACACGTAGTTTGAAATTATTTGTCCTGAATTCCTGTGATCAATTTATTTATCTATTATTTTCTGGACGTGAGCAATATTTTGAAATAATTCGATATATTTTGAAAGAGTTATCAATAAATCATGAAAATTTACCAACAAAAATTTTTCGGTTAATACATCGCGTTACTAATGCCAAAAGGAAGCATCTCAATATCTACGCCCTTCTGGCTTTGCAGAGCCAAAAGAGCGTATAAAAAATTTTTTTTTCCTTAAACCAATCTAAAAATGTTTTTAACAATCAGATCTTTAAGAAAAGTGAATAAAACAATTTTTTTTTGTATACGCCCTTTTGGCTCTGAGACAAAAAAATTTTAAAGCCAAAAGGGCGTATAATTTTTTGAAATCATAATTAATTATTAGCCTTAAAAAAAAAAAAATTATCTTGATAGTAAATTTTCATTAATATTTTTATTGACTAACATGTCAAATGGGAAGATCAAAGAATATTGAATCATTTTTTTTTATTCAATATGTAGAATTGCACGCTAAAATAGTACAAAATGCGTATCAAATATTCAAGAGAAAAATTTTTTCAAGGTGAGAAAATTTTTTTCTTAGCTAAAGTAGGTAGCGCTGCTTCTCTTAAGTATCTAAAAATCTTGATCTAATATAAAAATTTATTGTATCAAGTATTTATGATAATTTGAATTAAGGAAAAATTACTTCCACCAAGAATAAAATTTCAAGAAAAATTTTAAATTTTTCTCTTCCCTTTTTTTAAATTTAAATCGTCCGCGCAGATGAAAGACTTCTCCATGCGCGAAAGCCACAATAAAATAGAAGCTACGCGACTGCTGGTTAACTAGCGGGGACTTCTGCAACCTCAGCACCGCGAGAATTTAAAAAGGCGATCAAAAGCCAACGCCTTGTCTTAGTTGGTTAATTCGACTTCCGCGTTTAACTGACGAGCCCGTGCCTTGTAGAGTCCTTTGCTTTAATTTGCACCGCACTTAAAGGAAGTTTGGACGCGGTTCAACCGGCAGGCCACGTATTAATTTTAAGTATCTTAGAGAGTCGTATTCTCAAAGTTCTAATTTGCCCTGCACTTAGGCGAGAATTCGGCCAGTAAGTTTATTCAAAATTTCCTAAAAGCTAATTTTGCGCACTTTACCCTACGGGGGACTGGAGGACATTAGCTCAATCAAATTATTAAAATTCATTTAATTAAATTACGTTAAAACCAAATTTGTGAAAGTGTAAGTTTTGGCGTTTACAAAAATAAATCTAAATAAAAGTGAAATCAGTTTTAGATCAGTTCATTTCACAAAATATGAAGCCCGTAAAATAAGCAGCCCAATTCCATCCTAATCCATCCGCTGCAAGGACCAATCAGATAGCCCCAATCCAGGAAAAGGCGCTAACAGCAGCCCCGGAATCACGGATCAGGTAATAACTGAAAATCCTGCAAAGAGTAAGTACATCTATTCTTAATAAAATCCGTAATCAGTCTCAAACGAAGGCGTGGTAAATTCGTCCGTCGAAAACGTCCCACATAAATAATTAAACAACGGAATTAAAACCTCCGTTGCGTATTCTTTAAACTGTTAGTCCAAACCTCCACCGTTTACGCTACCGCTCTAAAAACGCCCTTGGACATAACATAAAGAACACTGGTGGCAGCGGTGGGATTTCGAGTACGAAATTATTTAACTTTCGTTTGAGAAAACTTAAATTGTCAAAAAATTATTTTTCTTTTCTTTCTCGATCTATTTCCATTTTTTTTTCTCAAGTAAATTCCACTGTTAAGTAAACTCTAGTTTTGACAGTTTAAGAATCGCTTTCTTAAAACTAAAAATTATCAGTATCTTTTATTCTTAAATTTTATAAATTTTCAAGTCTCATTTAAAATTCTTAAAATTTTTTTTATATATATACCATTAACTGCAGAAATTTTAATTTTTGTTTAACATTTTTTTTTTGTTCACATCAAAGTTTTTTTCATAATTTGCTAAAGAATTTTCTTTTCATTTATTTAAAGGAGTTATAAAATTTAAAATAAAATCATTTCTTTTCATTATCTTTTTCACCTTCTATTATAACTTTCTTCTCTTAGTCTAAATAATAGAATAAAGATTCGCTGACGTTTCTTTATTCGAGGTGCGGCTCGCATCACGCAGACTCGCACGTGCACCTCTTGTCAGCAAAAATATTATACGTCCATTTAAAGAATTCTTTTAATAACTAAGCAGTTTACGAGTGTTATTTTTAAATTCTATTATTCAAATTTTATTTATAGAAGTTTATCCTTGTCCTTCATCACTAGTTAACAAGGACTTATTTTGGAAAAAAAAATTATTTTGAACCTTTACATTTATACTTACATATTACGAGAAGGGTGCTTTAAATTTAGCACCTTCTCTTACACGAAAGTTTCCCAGTTCTGGAAAGGTGCTTAAAAAGCACTTTCTTTAGCTGAGAAAATTTTCATAAAACTCAAATCAACGGAAAGGTGCTTTGAATTTAGCACCTCCCCTTGATCACACTTTTACTTGGCTAAAAATAAATTTTTACCAAAATAAGAAAAAATAAAATTTTTTTTCTTTTGTTTGATTTGTAGAGGCCATAAAATTTTTTATTACGTGACCGATAAAAAGGCTGGTGGGCCAAAGATCACAGAAAACGTTACGGCCGTTGATGAACTTTACGAAACAATATTAAAGATCCACCCCGAACCTAAAAACTTAAATTTTTGGTTAATCATCTTTCTTCCAAATCCTAGAAAGCCAAACTCAAAAAAAAAAAAAAAAAAAAAACAGGAGAAAAAATTTTTTTTGTTTTGTCGTTTTTTTCTTATATATTAAATTCGCCGACAATTAATAAAAATTTCTTTTTCATTACTGTCTGATTAAAATATTCGATTCTTCTTTTACTGCTATCTCGAAATTGCTTATAGTAAACACACGTTTTTCAACTCTTCCGTGTCTATCCGTCCGTACTCAACATACTGCAACTCTATACACACGATAACTAATCTTTTTATCCGGTGTATTGTACTCTACAGCTGTGACCTACTTACCTAGTGACCGATAAAAATACATCGCGATTTAAATCATATAAAATTCGATTTTTTTTTATTTTCCTTTATTTCGAGTTCTTTGAGCGAAAACTTTCTCCTTAACCTTCGTCTAAATTCAAATTTACCCGGAATAGTTAAATTTTACCTCAGGTTACACCACCCTAGGATCGTGGAACTCTTCGAGGACGAAGAAGGAACGTTTTTCGTCCCTTGTTCAAACGATTTCCCGTTTGGAATCATGGCTAGAAGAACTTACCGTATCGACGCCTCTATAAACGAGGAACTTCTTAAAACTCAAATACAAACATTGGCCAAAGAGCTACACGATGCCCTCCCCTATTTTAACGGAGAAGGGCCAAACGCCGTAGAAGATTTCGAATTGTTTGATGGGATAATAAGAAATTGGCTACCGAGCATTCCAGCAGACAACCAAGACTTCTTCGCCTTCCGGGAAAATCACTTCCACCCTCAGTAGAATTTCACCGACGACCCGGACAAGATGGTAACCGACATTATCCGCAAATGCCGAGATCTTCTCGTGATTATGACGATCGTGGTAATTATCGTGAATTACCCCGCACCTTGGCATATCAAGAATACAGCCAAAGTCCACGAACAAGCGCTCCTGGGTATTACGATGACCCATTTCCTGACACGTACGAAGGCAGTCACTACGGCCCAGGTTATCAGGTAGAACAACAAATGATGGGCTCCACTTTCGCGTTCGGAACCGAGCGAAATACGCAATATATGCCTAGGACTCAAAATTATTATCAACCACGAACTCTCCCAAATTACAATCAAAATCGCTACACGGGAATACTAGGTCCTACTAAAAGAGTGGTACGCTTTGAAGAAGATGAGGAATCGGAAGAGGCAAAATTACGGCACAAATTGGACCCTTCGATTATCTGCAACTGTCCATTCTGCCCAAAGGGAAAACGTCGAGACTCGTACGATCCTTTAAACGGATCGGGCGCTCGTCAACTGGAGGCAATGGCGAGTATGCCCGTCCAGTCTCCACCTACTTCAACGAGGGCTCTCAGCAATTACCAGCAGTATCCAAGGAGTCAATATCGGAGTTATCAGAATCAATACCCTCGATCAATTCTACAAAATTCCCAGAATCAAGCCTTAGAACATCAATCGACTATGACGGAACCAACGTCTCTACCGAGACTGGAACAACAACCAATCCAGAACAACTCGACGTCATCAGCAGAACAGCAGAACCCTCAATTGATGACCGCAGGAGAGCTACGAGCCCAGGCGAGAACGAACCAAAGTGTCTAACTACAGGAAGAGGCCTTACAGTCCATCTACAAAGCCCAGCACTTCGAAAAGGCGGAGTAAACGCCCTTCTTGACACCGGTTCCGACCTTAACTTACTCTGCATCGAAGAACTATGCGACGAAGTCCTCTGTAACATCGAAAATACAGGAGAAGTTGGAGGTATTGCTACAAGCTCAATGCCTATAACCGGTTCTATCAGTCTAAAAATATTTGGAGTTAAAAGAACGTTCCACCTCGTACCAAAACCACCCGGCGGTTATAGAGCTATCCTCGGAAATGAATTTTTTATTCAAAATCGTGTAACCATCTCGTTTTACTGGAACACTCTAGTAATGAAAAACAGACCTATTCAACCAATACCGATCATCAACCCACGAAAGTTCCCCGAGCAAAAGATCCTCGCGCTAGGAACCGGGCCAAAGGTATATATCTCGTGTAATCTGCTCCTAGGTAATTACCAGCGATTCCTCATCGATACAGGGGGGGATGTGTGCCTCATCAATCTATCCGCTTTAAAACCTGAAACGATTATCGACACTGGAAAAACTAGGAAATTCCGAAGTCTCAGCGACAGTACTTTTGAGACCCTAGGAGTAGTTAAATTAAAAATTCTCAATATCGAAGTCGAATTTCAAGTTTGTCGGGAGAATTTACCATTCCCCGGAGTGGGAATCCTGGGAAACAATTTCCTTGAAACCGAAAAAGCTGAAATCTCTTATGACAATCAAACTTTGGTTTTGTTATTTTCTCCAACAAAAACAACCTCCTTTAGCCTTGAAACAAAGACTTCTTCACGGTATACATTACCACCACGTATGAAAATAGTAGTGGCAATACCAGTCCAGGACTTTGAGAAAAGCGAAGGATACTTCCCTCGAATGAACCTCCCGGAAGGAGTTCTTGGAGGAGAGGCCGTTGTCAAGGTGGAGGACGGGTATGCCACGTGTATGGTCATTAATTTTAATTCAAATCCAGTCGACATAGACATCGGACCCCAAGCACTCGAAGATTTCGAGTTCAGTAACCCTAGTTCAGACGGGGACGAGTCCGATGACCCCTCCATCGAAAATTCTAGTCGTATAGCCAATCCGGAAGTACGTATTGAGACCATACTTCAGAAATACCCCTAGGTCATCTGAATGAAGAAGAAAAAGAACAAGTTCAAAGCCTTATAAAAAACAACCACGATGTCTTTCATCTCCCTGGAGACAAGCTGGATTGCTCGAAAAATTTCACCTGCCGGATTGAAACTACCACCAACGAACCGGTGAGAATAAAACAGTATCGATTTCCCCCAGAACATCGGGAAGAAATCGCCAGGCAGGTCGAAAATCTTGAAAAACAGGGAATAATTAGAAAATCTAACTCTCCGTACAATTCACCTTTGTGGATTGTACCAAAAAAATCTAATGACCCTTCTATAAGAAAATATAGAATGGTTATCGACTTTAGGCAACTAAATAAAATCACTAGAGGGGATGCCTATCCTTTACCCCTAATTATCGATATTTTAGACCAGTTGGGCGACGCTAATTTCTTCAGCGTCTTCGATCTCGCCATGGGTTTCCACCAGGTCCCAATGCATCCCGCAGATGCGCCAAAAACGGCATTTTCTACCCCAGATGGCCACTGGGAATATTGTTGCATGTCTTTTGGCCTAGAATGCGCTCTGTCTATCTTTCAAAGAATGATGGATTCCACCTTAAGCGGGTTAAAAGGGACAGAATTATTTATTCATATCGATGATTTAGTTAGCTATGGTAAAACCCTAGAAGAACATGGGGTGAGAGTTCAAAGATTATTCAATAGATTGAGAGAAGCGGGTCTCACTCTCCAACCTGAAAAATGTATATTTCTCTGTCCGAAAGTAGATTATTTAGGCCAAGTAATAACGAAAGAGGGCATAAAACCAGACCCGAAAAAGATTTCATCACTTAAAAATCCCTCACGACCTAGAAATCATACGGAAGCCAGAAAATTCATGGGACTTGCCAATTATTACCGACGTTTTATCCAAAATTTCACAGAAAGGGCTAAGCCCATAACCGATCTTACCGAATCTTACGTGAAAAACTAAACCTTTCATATGGACAGAGGAAGCACAAATGGCATTTAATGACATCCAGAATGCCCTCTGTGAAGATTCTTTCCTAAAATATCCAGATTTCAACAAACCCTTCATCCTAGCTGTCAGCGCGTCAGACTCGGGAATATCCGGAATTCTCAGTCAAGCGACGACAGTGGGGGACGATGACCTAGAAGAAGACGGAGAGAAAATAGTGTCATGTGTCTCACGCGTCCTTCACGACACTGAAACCCGATATACAGACGTAGAAAAACAATGCCTCGCGGTAGTATACGCGATTCAACAGTTCCGACCGTATCTCCAAAAACATTTCACTCTAATAACTAGTAGCCCTTGTATCACCTGGTTAAGAGATAGCGTAAGTATATCCGAAAGACAAGCTAAGTGGCGCTCCAAATTAAGTAGATACAAATTTAACGTTGTAGTCCGCCATAAAATCACCGAGCAATACGCGGAAGGGCTCTCTTATAACCCAGCAAGGGCGTCCAGAATCTCCAGAACTCGCAATAAATAATAATACCGAAAACAATCCTCTAGCGCTACCAATTTCTGCTATACCGTAATCAAAAGAATCGGGTAAGAAAATCTCTGACTCGGAGGCGATTTAAGCGGTCAAACGCCCTGGTCGCCCTCCGAAACCTAAAAATAGTCCAAGAGTCAGCAGCGCTCCTGAAGTAAGAGAGACCATTGCCTCTCGTCTTAGGAAAAGGGAGATGGGAAAAACGCGAGTCCCACCGAAAATAAATTATTACGAAACTAGCAACCTCGATATAACTCCAGAAGACCCGGAGAAGACACAGGAAACCGGAAATGAAGAACAGGGGGACGACGAAGTCTTCTTACCAGCTTCCACACCAGGACCATCCACAAGTTATCCGACTCCAGACATTGGCCAAGAAAGGGACGACGAAGCAGAGAAGGAAGATGAAGCCGAAAAGAACAACGATAAGATCGTTCCACAAAAACAATGGCGAAAAACTCAAGAACTAGTAAAAATGTTTGATGAACTCCTCAATAGACGACCTCCAACGGAAAATGTCTACACAGAGAGAGCACTAGAAAGAATCCGTAGAGAAGAAGCAATATCTAATTACACACCCCAAGAGTATGCCGAAATAAAACGGATGAGCTCGGAGACCGCAAAAACAATTCGTGAGTCCTTAGACAAACACCCAACTCTCTGACGAAGTGAAGAAGACTCGTAAAATAATGATATAATACTCGAAATTAACGTCGACGAATTTCTGAGAGATAACAGCGACCAGTTCGAAGAAGGATCAAGCAGCAAATCAGTACAGAAGAAACCGAAGGAACCGAAGATCACAGTGAAACGGAGCCTCCCATCATCTTAAAACCTTCGACTTCTGTCGACGACATAGATACAAGAAACAAAAATAATTTAACCCCTCAAAACGTAAATCGATCTCGGTTCATCGAATATTTAGAAGACGGTCCAGAACCCCGAACTCCAATCTTCGCAAGAGTCCTCATTCCTGACGAACTAGCGGCCAAGGGTATCCAATATGACCATACTAGCGGCCAAATCGTAGATGAAAACGGTAAAGCCATAACGAAAGGGCCGAAACCGAATCGGCTAAACCCAACGACACTCTTACCGAAACGGAACAGGGACAAAATAGCTCGCAAATAAATAATAATAATAAACCGCACAATAATTCAGAAAAGTCTAGCGATTCAGATAGAAATAAACGCGAAACAACTCCAAGCAGAAGTAATATAGTGGGGGACGACATAGGGAACCGCCGATTTGGACCACCCTTTGTCGCCTATGACCCTCCAACATTCGAAGAAGCGGAAGATATCTTCGTAGAAAGACATCATCAGCCAAAAATAGCTTCACCCTCGAGTTCCGACGAAAATGTACCACCAAAAAGCCCTGAAATAAAAATTAAATTTTCAATCAGCCGAGACGGGCTTACTTATGCCCGAGACCATTTAGTACACTTTTTAGCAGCTGATTGCGAGATAATAAAACCCGTAGCGAAGCTGCTCCGCGACTTAAAATTTATAAATGCCGACGACCTTCACGCCTCAAAACCTACGAA
>NC_058159.1:15419140-15433140 GCF_020080835.1 Cotesia glomerata | reverse complement strand
AATTAAAAGCGCATTGCCCTGTAGTCCCAGCTGTCGACGACCGTTGTTGTCTGCTTACTCCTCGAGTTGATCCTCTTGGGTCGATCGGTCATCTCAATGACCTCCGGGTTGCTGATCCTGTTTCCTGATCGGGAGGCTTCGTCGCTGATTTCCATGATGACCTCCATCGGTTGACTGGATTCCGGGATAGCATCTTCCACCTCACAATATGGGTTATCTCTTCCAACATCCTCACTGGTGTCGTTTTTCGTTAGATTACGTCTCTTCATTACACGCCATACTAGGTCACAAAGTACAGTCGCACTTAAAAGTGCTATAGCAGCGCAGATGTATACTAATGGAGATCTTGTTCCGTAGGACGCCGAATGCACAGTCTGATTCAACCCTTTTTGCTTGATAGCTCTCCAGATTCGATGAAATTTTATACCTTCCGGAAGTTGTACTTCATTTTCTTCGCTGATTTCTTTTAGAACGTGGGTTAGATCCACTTGCATTTCCTTGGAAAATTTTTCTAATTCCTCATCTATCCTTGGCCAGGTTAAAACTTCCTCGGATATTTTCGTAGCGATCGTTATTTCCTGTGTGGTTGTGAATATCCTTTTTCCTGCCATTCCTTCGCAACCAGGAGCCATCCAAACTACTCCCGTTCCGCGCACTTCCAATTCTAATGATTTATTCGCTTGACACTTGCCCTTTACTATGTCAGCTTCCTGGGTTGTAAACAACCATGCATTTATTCCCATTAATTTTGTCCAAATTGTTTCCTTAATCTTCACGACTCTTAAATCACAACTTCGTAGATCAATATCTCGTGACTTCTTCCACAGTGCCACTTCACATTCTTCCGTCCCATCGGTTGTCTTTGCGGTTGCCGTCTGCATAGCCAAAAATCGTCCTTTTATCACCTGGCATGATCTTATTTCTTCCTGTGTCAGCGGAATATATCCCTGATCGTTGATCGCCGTAAAGGGGGTAGTAGGCTTGACAATCGAGCCAAATCCTGGTGCTGAGATGATCTGTGTCGGGAAAGGATAATGCCTAATTAGTCTGTAACTTGTTCTCTGTATTAATGGAATTACGTATTTGTAAATTATTTGCTGATGAAAAATTATCACTTCGATGTCTATGATTCCCAGCAATAACCTTATGCCGTCGTTGCTTGTTCCCGTCAGTAGATCTGAGTTACTATTTTCTTCTAAAATCTCTTCTAATCCTTGTTTTATAACAGTTGGCGAATATACGTCACGAATTGCTTGACCTTCGTATGCCGCTAGAGCGACAAAAAATGCTGTAGCGGTGATTTTGTCCATTAGTATAATTTCAGCATCTATTTCCTCCCAGGTGGTTCCGTTTCCTATTTTTAGACCTCCTTGATTGGGGTTGATAATCCATTCGCCCTTTTCTGTTCTTCTTATCTTTTCTCCATTTTCCTTGATTTTAAAGATTTCTTGATGGTATTGTAGGGTTTCAGCGGTGGTAAATGCTTCCCGTATACTGCAGCGGTGGATGCTATCGCGCATTCGGGTCTTCATTCGTCTGATCTGTTCTCTCCATTCCCTGTATTGGCTGCTCGATTCTTCTTTCGCTACCTCGTTTATCTTCTCTTCCAAAATTCCGATTTTCCTTTCCTCGTCCTCGATGTTCATAAAGGTTATAATTGTTTTGTTGCGGGCGAATGGCCGATACTCTCCTATATCCTCTGAGTACAATCCCCTCCTGTTGTCCAAAGCGATGACCCTAGACAAGGATCCCCGAGTTGGCTCCATCAAGGCACTGGAATAATAATAAACATAAACAACTCACACCCTTTCCCCGTTTTTTTTTTTTTTGTGTGTGTTACGATTATGCATATTTGTGTGTATATGTGTATGTATTGTGGCTTAATGCTAAAGTAAATATCTTTCTTTTAGAATCGCGACTCTTCTTCCCTGGTTTCCTCCAGATTTCCTTTTTGTCGCCTCGTTTTTTCTTCCTCGTTGTTTCTCAGAGGCTCCTTTGCTAGATGCAACAATAAGTGAGTTATGGAAGATAATATTGCTCCTAGCAGATATAGACTCCAACCGTAGGCTCTGTGTAGCGTATATCCATGAACTGCCGTATCGATTATTATCTTTAAGAATTTTAATACCATGATTACTCCGATTACTCCAGCACTAGCTGTGCCAAATACCAAGAATCCTCCCCAAAATTTCTCCCACTGTTTTTTCGCGAAATTTTCGATGTCTGCCTCGTCAATGAACTTTGCCATGGATATTCCCGAATTTCCTGAAATTGTCCTTCCGGTGGCTCCTCTTACTATGGTGTTTATTGTTACCGGTGTTTCTACTGGTAGCATTATTCTGTTTCTTAATTTTTCAAGATCTTTTTCCGTGTATATTCCACTCGTTGCCAGATGTTTCAGATCTTCATAACTCCAAGTTGGTGTCGTTAATGGGCTCAAGGTTTGTGGTCTGACAGTATCTTCGAAGTCGGGTTTCATTGTAATCCATGCTCCGTCTATTTCATATCCTACTGCCAACAGCTGATTACAATCCACCATCGTTCCCTCTTTGATCAGCATCCTAGACTTTGGAGTTAGAAACCAACTCTCATTTCTATATTTTACCGGTAGTTCTTGGTAACAGTCCTGTGTCTTCCTTAATGTCACTTCCACAGCTACGCATTTTATTAAATATATTATTTCTCCGGCGAGACTAGCGTAATATCCTGGGCCCTTCATTATAGCGTAGGCAAACTCTTCTGGTTTAAGTCCCGAAAACATGAGTGCATTGGAAATTACTTGCCTCTCTACTTCTCATTTGTGTAGCAATATGTCTCTGTATAGAGCTTTCATTTGACGTTTGATATGTTTTTCTACGTATATAAATTTTGAATTTATGTATGTGAAGATATCTAAATCGTGCGTTGCGATTGGTCGCGTTCTCGCTCCGTGTTCTCCTGGTTTTAATATCCTGATTAACAATTTCGGGTGTTCTGTTTGAATTAATTTGTAACCACAAACTTCTTTTTCCATTTTCTTTGACAGGGCGAAGGTCGTCTCCTCTGTGTTTAGAGTATAAATTTCTGGTTCTCCTGGTTCACCCGATAGAATCAATCCCGGACCCTCATATAGTGTGAGATGGTTGGCTGTACAAGAATCATCCCTGATGACTTCCCAAAACACATAATTCCCTGATTGGTCGATACACTCTCCTTCTGCCCAGTCGCATCTTGATCCGCTTCCTAAAATTATTTTATTACTGGCTCGTTCAATAGTCGCATAATAGTTCTTGATTGTAATTTTTACGGTCGCCTCCACGATAACTCCGTCCCATGTGCCAAATGGATCGCTGTATGAAACTCCCGTGCATTTTCCATCCACTGTTGTTTTTCCTGCTAGCATTATAGTCCGAAAATCAGTACTATTCCTTTTTACTCCTTCTATAAATCCTGAATCGCCCATCCTTAAGCTTCCATCTTCTTGTAATTTTTTACATTGTCTATAATCAAGCTCATAAATGTACTCTTGTCTTCCGTTCGTTACCGCGAAAGTGTGATACCAATATCCGCAATACGTTATCACTCGATTCACTTCTACTCTACACTCCCGCACTTCCGTATTTTTGAATTCAGCTAGTTGCAGTAATTGTAAAGTTACAGCTTCTTCTCTCGGGTTCCTGAGAGGGACGTTGCACTCTCCTACCGCGACCGCTGACATCGTTGTCACGTTCATTGAAATTCCTCCACAGTCATATCCTAATAATGCCTGTGTTGTCTGGATGATCAGCAGCATCACTAGTAATAATCTTTTTATTGCTTTACTCATTCTGCAAAAATTTTATGGCATTAATTTATAACTTTTTATCTGTATATTTTTTTTTGGATCGACAGGATTTCCTTTCATCTGTATTTTATTTGGTGAACAATATCATTGGGCATGAAACGACAATTACTTAATTAACTATTCTTAAAATTACTAGTTATGAAAAAAACATTTTGATCTACCAATTATTATTATTATCTTAATATAATATATTATATCCTAATCGTTTTTCAAACGACTGAGTACGTATCCTACCGTAGATTTATTCCCCATGAAATATGAGTACACAAGGATAGAGTTATTCTTTTCTCATCTGTATCGCTTCTCCAGACGTGCTGACAGTGCTTTTCTAAGTACGTTATCTATGCTGGACCCCATGGTCTTAGTTATAATAACTTAATTAGAATACTTATTCCGCTCCGAGTGATCACACCTCTACCAGAGAAAAAAAAATTTTCAATTACAATTGTCATTTACATCTTAAAAAGATTATTATAATTTTACAGTGGTGAATGTCGATAAAAAAATGAATATTCATTGAACTATATCTTATGAAGTGTAGTTAAGTTCATTAAGTGACACGAGATTTATTTTCCATGGGTGTGTTTAAGTGATAAAAGGTGATATACGAAGAAAAATTCACTTTATGCTTATTTGTGTCGTGATTTAGTGACCATATACTTTTTGAATTTCTGCGGATTGTTTTCGCATAATGGGTGAGTCTAATATATTCTAGACAAGAGTTTATTAAGAACAACAAAAAGGGTGAAAATTTCGTTACTCTTTTCGTGTATTTTTAGCGTCACGTCGCTCCGTTGCGGATTTCGAAGATGATGACGGATGGGTCAAAGTTCAATTTATTCCCACGATGCGGTTTATTTTGTATGTTCGGTGTTTGACTCTCCCGGTAAGTTCTTTTACTCGTGTGCAGAAATTTTATCATTATTTCATTTCTACTTGCGTTTTATTATATTTTTTTTTTCATTCCTAGGTCACCTTGAGACTAATTTCTTATTTGATTGATCTTGCTTCACTTCCCGCCGACTCGTATTCGGATGCCTTCGAGCTTCTTGGTAAAATTTTGGCTTTGGTCCGGCCGCTTCTTCCTCGATTTCTGCGGCCATTATGGAATTCCGTTGTTGCCAAAGTGGAGCTTACTCCGGCGGACTATCGCCAGGTTCAACGGTTTCTTCTAGAGCTTGCTCGTGACCTTCTTGGCTCGTCCCAAGCTTCTAATCGGTAAGTTTTTCATGGTTCTCTACTTCTTCCTTCTTGTAACTTTGAGAAAAGGAATTGTGAAAGAAACGGTTTTTTTTTTTTTTTTTTTCAGCATCCGTGAACTCCATGATCTTCTTCGGGATTGATGGTGCCTTATTGCTACTACTTATTATATTATTCCCTTCCCAATTTTTGATTCGTATACTATTATTATTTTTTTTTTTTTTTTTTTTTTTTTTTTTTATTAAATAAATAAAAAGGATTTGAAAGAGAAAAAAAATTTCTTAGAATCGCCTCCAAATCGCCTTTTGTTTTTCAAAAGAGACAAAAGAGTTCTTTACTGTTAATTAATGTGTTTTATCTTAACTGAATTAAGTGAAGTAAGTGTATATATGAATATTATAAAAAGTATATATATATATATATACCCATCGTACGTTTCTTAACACTTAGAAAGTATACTCAGTACTTATGTGTATATCTATATATGTTTTTATAGCGATACTTTCTTTTATAAGGTTACAATTAAATTCATACTAATGTTAATTTTCAACAAGATTTGCAATCAGGAAATTTTCTAAGCTACAATTTTGAATTCTTATCGTTGTCTTGAAAAAAAATCAATATTTTAGGACTTATAGCCGATTTATAATCTCATGATTTTACATTTTCGATATGTTAATAATACTTCCTAAGTTTCTATATCTCCTAAGATATTGAAGATAGTCCTACAGTATAAAAACATTATTCATAGGAAATTTCCTAAGCTGCAATTTCGGATTCTTATAAATTTCTGAAAGATTTATATTTTAGGAGTTACCGTCATTTTTGCATTTATATTTTTATATTACGTATTCCCTATACTAAATTTTATTCGTTCACTACTTAGTTGCAGCTGCACGGCTTATCTCATTTTGATAAGCTCCGATTTCTTCCACAGCGTCTCAACTCCTCAGTTGCCCCATGGATGCTAAATGGTAATTGCCTTTATGTTCTCAGTTTTTCTTATTCCTAAATTCCTTTGTTTCTCAGTTTTTTTCTTGACTTTATGTCAAAATCTTGTGAAACTGACGTGTTTATTATTTTTTTTTTTTTATCTTGTGAAAAAAAAATTGTGGAAACAGTCGTATAATTGTGCTAGACGTGTTTAAGTGGAGTTGACAATTCTGACGTGTGATTTGTGTAAAGGTGTGATATTTAACGTACATTATTTTTATGAAAAAAAAATTTTTTTTTTGAAAATTTTCAAAATCACGCCATTAATTATTGAAGGTAATTAAATGAAGTTTAAGATAAATTTGATATCTTTTATCCATCTTTTACGTCTGGAAAATTATTTTCATAAAATATACGAAATTCGAAAAAATTTTTTTTTGAAATGGAAAAAATTTTCAAACACCCCCAATTCGCAACCTAACCGGCCGATTTTGCTCATATTCGAACTAATGAAACATATTATGACAAAATTTTCTCAAAATTTCAACATAAGACCGGCTACAATAGATAGATTCCCACGTAAATCTACCTATATTCTCGACGACTGGTTCGTGGTTTTCTGCCGTTTTCGTTGTTCCTGTCGTTGATGCTCCGTTGCCGTCACTGGTGAGTTATTTCCTTTAACTTGTTTTCGCATTTAATTTCTACATTAATAGAATTTCCAGGTTGATTGCTCTGATGTGGCTCGATTGCTGGTTCTCGTTACTGCGGCTGTCACTATTTCTTGGATGTTGTTGCCGTACCCGTCGCTTGCATCTGATATTGTTGCTCCTGTTTTTAATTTACTGTGATCTATGGTGAGTTTTTTTCCATATTCCCTTTTTATACTTCGTTTACTATATTGTTTTACATTTTTCCAGGTGAATTATTTTGCTGAGTGATTGTTTCCCGTCCTGCTTGGTGATGTCTCTGCTGTTGGTGGTGTCATTATTGATCTAAGTGATTTGCATCCTTAGACGGTGAGTTCATTTCTTTCGTCCTATTTTTATATTCATGTGTTTCATTGATTACATGTTTTTCCAGGTTTTATTTCCTCACTTGGCTGGATGGTGTCTCGATGTTGCCGTTTTCCTGATTTTCTTCGTACCCGCTGCTGCTGCTGCTGCTGGTGATGGGCCGTTCCAACCGTTAGGGCGCGGTAGTGATGCCCTGACGTAAGAGCATTATTTTTGCTCACGTGTGGTATCTACCACACAACCTTATCGTATCCTTTATTTATTATTATTATTATTATTATTTTTATTAGTCTTATTTCCTCTACCTAATATTTCTCTCTCTTTTTTTTTGAAACAACGTTCGTTTATGGGTCAGTGGGGATTCTCGCTCTTAAATTAGTAATTTACAACATATTACTATTTTAAAGTCAGGTCCCAATTGCTGGTCCTTATGAACTATTTTATAACTTACGCCTACTATTAGTGCTTCCAAATTATTTTAATACAAAATCTGAATTATTTTTAACCTCTCTTTTTATTCCCCCTTTTTTTTTTTGTACTCAGTCGTTGTTTTCCCCTACCGTACCGAAATTTCCCACGCATATATGTCAATGTGTACATACATATGTGAGTACTTTTCTAAATCGATCTTTTCCACCCTATTCTGGAAGGAATTACACTCCCGATTGCGTTAGTTAACATAGTTTTGTTTAGTATAAGCTTTAAGCGTTGTTATTGTTTTATAAATGATAGAATTACCGGCCGGATTTTGAGATGAAAGAGTGAAAAATAGAAGATAGTATATGCGAAGGGTAGTATTTCTAGTTAACATGCTGTATTATTATAGTTTGGTTATGTAATTATCTTCCAGTAGGCAAAAAATTATAAATATATTTAACACTATATTCTTTACTAAATTCTATGATCCCGTGCTAAAATCTATAATATAAAGATTCAATAATAATTATCTGATTACGTCACCTATATGGTTACTTCGCGTATCGTTTCATGCCCTGGTATTGTTGGTTTTGTTGGTATTTTCGTCTCCATTTATTCTTCTTCCGTAGTTGAGATGTTTTCGGGTCCATAATTTTTACCAAGTCCTCTATTTCCAAATAGCTCATGACTCTGTCTAGTTCATGTCCTTGCAGATGACGTAGAAACTTGACTTTCTCTAATTCTTCTTTTACGGTGTCGGTCATCTTCTTCCTTCGTAATGCCCGTTTCACTTTCTCTCTCAGCTCTTCTTTGAAGTAGTCGGTGTGTCTCAGTTTTTCCTCTAGAATGCTCCCGAACTCCGCGCATCTACAATAGATACTCATCTGCTTCTCTGAAGCCCTCCAGACGTCGAACAGGGTTATCGACTGTCTTGTTGTAGATACGCTCTTCATAATCTCTATTTCATTCAGTACTATGGTTTCGTATTCTTCGTATTTTTCCTCGACGCATGCTATTTCTGATTTCAATTCCTCCGCTATCTCTTTACCTCCTGCTCGTAACTTCAAAAGCCAACATTTGATTAGGTCACATACTTGTACTTGGCCGCGAGTTGCGTGGTTCCATGTGTTTTTTGGAATACCAGGGTCGTAATCCCTTGGCATGTCAGCTACTTCTCTGTGATACTTGCTGAATTGCGGAACGTACCTCCCTCTTTTTGTCTTTGCGTTGATATCTGCTCCGTTGATTAGCAACATTCTAGTTATTTCCTCGTATCCTCTATGTGCGGCCATGTGTAATGCCGTAATGCCCTCTTCTGTAGTGCGTTGGTTCATTTTTGCTCCAAAGGTTAGCAAAATTTTTACAATATTGACGAGAGTTGTGTATTCACTGCTCCAGTCATTTCTCATTGCGTGGACGTAGTCTACTCGTTTGTTAAGGACCATCATCAATGGCGTCATTCCTTGGTTATCAGTGTGATTAACTCCAGCGCCCATCCGAAGTAGTTTATCCACTTTTCCCTTTTGTCTTCCTTCTACTGCGTAGAATAATGCTGTTCTTCCATTGTCGTCTTCTAGGTTGATTGTTGAGCCTTCCTCCAGCAGGACGTTGAATAAGTCCCATATACCTTGCTTTGCGGCTAGATGGATTGCTGCTTGACCTTCTCTATTTTTTGCTGATAAATCCACCCCTTGTCGGATCATGTGGTATAACATTCTTCTGCTCGTGACTCTTACGCGTCTTGATCCAAAATCTCTGTCTATTATTAATTCGTGTATTGGTCGGTTACCACTGTCATCATTGTCGGCATCCAGTCGTGCTCCTCGATGTATAAGAAGCCAGGCTTCCTCCATCATTTCTCGGCCTAGGGCTCTACACAAGGGCACTGTTGAATTTTTTGATCTGCTTCATCTATTTTGGCTCCTAATCTGATTAATTCTCTCACTGATACCCGTCTTCCTCTTGTTAAAGCTTTCCCCAGGAGTGTGTATCCCTGGTTCCATTCTGGCACATATCCTAGGCCGTAGTCCTGCACGATATTGATTATTCCTATGACGTCCTCGTCCATGACCGCCGTGATCATCTTCCTGTTTAATTCTTTAATATCCATGGCTTCTCGTATTTTCTTCTTAGTATCTGTTAACATATAATTTCGCGTTTTTGTTTAACAATGGGGATGGGAGGTTATATCATCCTCATGCAGAGCTTATATTTAATAGTAAGTCTTCAGATTCGGAGTCTGGAGCTGTCTGTGTCAGTTTGATTTTGTCCTGGTGTACCACTCGAAGTTTGCCTCTTATGTTTATTTCGACGTTATTGTTTTCACAAACCCTAGTTATTTCATATGGGCCCTCGTAATGGTATTTCATCTTGTCTGTCCGCGGTTCTTTTAATAACCACACTTTCATACCTACTTCGAAGACCCTTTCTGTTGCGTTGCGGTCGTAATATTCTTTTGATTTCCTTTTTGCATTTTCTAAATTAGTCCTCGCCAGTCTTTGGGTTGTTTCTAGTATTTCCACTAGGTTCGTCAAATAGTCATGGTAAGTTTTACCAGCCGTATCTGCTCCTAATGAAAATTCTGATGGTATGCTTGCAGTTCGTCCAAATACTAGTTCGTGGGGTGTGTAATTGGTTGCTTCATGAACTGACGTGTTATATGAGAACATTGCAAAGTCCAACCAGTCGTCCCACTCTCTATTTTGGTCGATGAAGGTTCTCAGGTACTCTGTTAACGAATGATGACTCCTCTCAATGGAACCGTTGCTTTGCGGGTGGTATGCGGTTGTATTAAGATGTCTGATTTTAAATAATTTACACAGGCTTTGCATCGTTTCACTCATGAAGTTCGTTCCTTTATCCGTTAAGATTGCTCGTGGTGCTCCAAACAGACAGATGACTTTTTCCGCTAACGCCTTTGCAACATCTCCAGCCTCTTGGTGTTTCAGCGGAATGGCAATGGCGAACTTTGTTAATAGATCCTGCACTGTTAATATGTATCTATAACCTCGTCTGGTTAATTCTCGTGGCCCATAGATGTCCATAGATATTTTCTCGAAGGCTGTCTCCGGAGTATCCGTGATGACCATAGGTTTCTTTGGTTTTACACGTACCAGTTTCCGTTGTTGGCAAATAAAACAGGTCTTGATGTAGTCCCTCACATCCTGCTGCATAGTCCTCCAGTAGAATTGGCTTCTTATACGTCGATACGTCTTCGTCATGCCCTTGTGTCCTCCTACAGCCGATGTATGGTGGTCCCTTATTAGTGATCTTCTATTGGTGGCTTTCGGCACTTCTAATTTTCCGCTGCATAGAATTATTTTTATTTCCGTATTTGAAAATGTTTCCTTCAATCTTGATACGTAGTATGCTTGTATTGTTTTGCTGAGTAACTCGATCCCTGTAGGCATTCGTAGGGTTTTGCATTGTTTTTGTTCTGCCAACTGTTTCAACGATGCCACGACCATGTCCAGCACTTCTTCATCTGTTCTACCGATAGCATTGGATGCATATATCATTCCGAACCCCCATCTTTTCCTTTTATTTATCATTAATACATCCCCTTTTTCTAGATTATCTTCTTGTATATTTCCCATATTTATCCACTTCATTTCCAAGAGTATATCGACTAAGTCCGAATTTATCTCTCCACTGGCAGGTAGGAAGAATACAAAGTTGTCGTTGACATCTGTTACATGCTGCCTGGTGTATTTTACATTTGATTCTTCTTCTGGATCGGTGGAGTATCCTTCTGGCACGCTTAACTCGCGATGCATTGGATTTACGGTGTCGCTGTCGTCTGTACTCCTTGTTCCGGGATTTTCCGTTAATAACTGCCCCCATAGGTCATCCCGATTCTCTACTTCCTTGTCCTGCGTTCCAGATCCTATTACTTCATCGTCGCTTTCGTTAATCACTGCATCTTTTCGTTCTGATGGCTGGAGCCTGCCTCCTTGTGTTTCCGGTGCCGAATCCGTATCTTTGTCACTTTCCGAATCTTCTAGTGACTCTTTCCTTCTGCTTTTACTTGCAGCATCTTTACTTCTTGTTTGATATTCTCGCTGATTACGATTATTTCCTGATTCCAGCCTTGGTGTTGACTTGGGTTTATTTTTGCTTCCTTTTGGACGTCCCCTTTTCCTTTTTTCCATTTGCATTCCCGAGGGTCCCGCCACTGCTGATGTCAACTCCATATCTACGTGGGATTCTTTTTCGAATTCGGAGTCGAATGTCGAATCGTCACTGGACTGCTCCATTCCTTTTGGCATTCGTTTTTTCCTACGTGCTCTTTTCCTTGGACCGCCCTGCTCCGTTGATGATGTTGCTGTATTTTCTTTCCTTCCTCTTTTTGCCATGTCTACTTCTGCTAACGGTAGGAGCTGACCATTTTCATCTCGTACTGGGTTCCTGGAGAGCGCGTCTGCATTTGAGTTGCTCTTACCTGAACGGTGTACAATTGTATAGTTATATTCTTCCAATCGATCGACCCATCGTCGTAGATGTTCACCAGGCCTTTTCGTTGATTTCAGCCACGCTAATGGTTGGTGGTCAGTGACTAAGGTGAAATTCCTGCCATAGATGTACGGCCTAAATGTTTCTATAGCGTACATTATTGCCAGTAGTTCCTTCTTCGTGACATTATAATTTCGCTCGGCTGATGACATTGCTCTTGAGGCGTAACTTATTGCTCTATCTTCTCCAAGTTTACCCTGACTTAATATTGCTCCCACTGCATATTCTGACGCATCTGTCGTGACTATGAAAGGTTTTTCGAAATCGGGATATTGCAATGTAACTCCTTCGCATAACTCTTTTTTCAATGTTTTGAATGCATTATCCTGGGCCTCTTCCCATACAAAGGGCGTGTCTTTTTTGAGCAG
The DNA here is from genome assembly GCF_020080835.1 of Cotesia glomerata. Taxonomy (NCBI): domain Eukaryota; kingdom Metazoa; phylum Arthropoda; class Insecta; order Hymenoptera; family Braconidae; genus Cotesia; species Cotesia glomerata. The sequence goes on along the minus strand of NC_058159.1, from coordinate 15,420,871 downwards.
GTCCGTTAATGGTTTGGCCTTTCCTGCAAAATTCTTGATGAATCTTCTGTAATAGCCGGCTAATCCCAGGAATTCTCGGATTTTCTTTTCGTTTGTTGGCCTTTTGAACCTCTCCGCAGCTTCCACCTTCGTTGGATTTGGTCTGACTCCATCTGCGCTGATAATGTGCCCCAGATATGTAACTTCTCGACGTAGAAATTCACACTTTGATGGTTTTAGCTTCAATCCTACTTTCTTCAATCTGTCAGCAAACTTTTCGTATTTCTGGCGGTGTTCCTCCAGCGATCTTCCATATATTACTCCATCGTCCATGTATACGAATAATAACTCCCCCTGTAAGCCTGATAACACGCACTCCATGGTACCCTGGAATGTTGGTGGAGCTCCTTTAAGTCCCATTGCCATTCTTTTATAATGATAGTGACCCATTGGAACCGAGAATGCTGTTTTATGTTTATCTTCTTCTGCCAATGGAATCTGATGAAATCCTGAGTCGAGATCGAAGACCGAAAAATACGTAGCGCCACCAAGTTGGTCAAGTATGTCTCGAATATCAGGTAGCGGGTATGAGTTCGGAATTGTTTTGTCATTTAATTTGCGAAAATCTATCACCAGCCTCCAATTTTTTGATCCGTCGGGTTTTGGTTTCTTGGGCACAATCCATACAGGCGAACTATATGGTGAATCGGAAGGTTCGATTATATCGGCATCCAGCATGCCTTGTATTTGTGATTTTAGTTCGTTTTTTAAATTATGAGGCATTCGGTATTGTTTAACATTTATTGGGATATCGTCAGTCGTCCGTATTCTGTGTGGTGGTACTTTTGCTGCTTGAAGTTTCTCCCCAGGTAGTATGTATATGTCAGGCTCGTACCAAATATTTTGACGTACCATTTCTAATTCTTCCTCCCCAAGGTGTTCTGTTGGTATAATCTCAAGTATTTTGTCTGCTCGTTCTTGCCTCGTCTCCTCATTCGCACCTTCCTCGTAAACGCTATGTATCGTTGCTTCGTTTAATTTCTCTTCAAATTTTCCAACCTCCAGGTACGGCACTGTAAATATGTGTTCCTCATCTGTTGTGTTGTAAGCATACATGCATGCTACCCCGTTGTTGACAGCCACGACTGCATCTCCCAGATAAACGCCAGGTGCTATGTCGCATCGCGGAATGTACCCCTCTTTTTCAGCATTGATCACCTTGACATGTACCAGATGCGCGCATCTCCTAAGTATTCTGATGATCTCTTCTTGGAATTTAAAGTTTTTATTGCCAAGAGTTAAATTTTTGTTTTTGAAGTCGATCTTCACTTCTTGCTCTCCCAAGAAGGGTAACCCCAGGATTCCGTCTTCTTTTAGGTTGAATTCATCCCCTACGACATCGAAGATGGTTGTTCGGCCTTCGATTTCTAATTTTACCTGTCCTAAACTTATAACTGCTACTGATGTGATTCCTTAGAGTCTCGTTCTCTTTGATCGGTCGATTTTTGTCTCTGTTCCTAGCGTGCTGTCCCTAATAAGGTTTATTTCTGCCCCAGTGTCTATTAAAAATGTTGCTTTTCCACCCTTAACTTCCTTCGCATTGAATTTTATTTTTGTATGTATTTTCCCATATAGTTTAATATTTTTCTCTCTTAGCTTACGTTCGCTGTTTTCCGAGGTTTTTGAGTCGGCCGTTTCAGCGGGGGATATTGCTGCCCCGGCCTTCTCTAGTTTAAATGGCTTGTGTTATAC
>NC_058159.1:15346891-15419040 GCF_020080835.1 Cotesia glomerata | reverse complement strand
AATTGAAAAAAATTTGTTGAAAATTAAAAAATAAAAAAAAATTTTTTTATCGTACTTGGCGCGCGTCATTGAGTACCCCAAATTTTTTCAGGATAAATGAACATCCTTTTAATGTTGAGAAATTTATAAGTAAGTCAACCTATGTTATTTCATAATAAGTTTTACAAAAGTTAGGTAAAATAGAAATGTCATACGCAGTTATGCAAACTTCATACAAGTCGATACGCATGCATACGTTGGGTCGGTTGCATTGTGAGAATTGTGTTTACTAAAAAATAAAACATATGGCCGACTAAATTGGGAAAATGCGGTGTGAGTGCCAATAAAAATGTGTTAATTACAATTAAACGAAGCAATATCAAGCTTTAATATTGCATAAGGTTCTTCATTAAAGATTAATGACGAAGCTGAAAAAAATGAATCCAAAAATTTTATATAATTTCAGATTTCTTGAACACACCACCATATTGACAGTTGTTTTCACTAAAGATCTAAAAAAAATTTTAAAAACGGGTTTTTTCACTAAAACTGATAATTAATACACTAAGCAATGTTTTCAATGAGTTCAGTATCCTTGACTAATGAAATCTATATAAATATATAATATGATCATATATATACAAGCGAAATCGTTTTTTCTTGAGTTGAAATTCTTCCGAAAAAATTTGGGGTACTCAATGACGCGCGCCAAGTACGATAAAAAATTTTTTTTTTTATTTTTTAATTTTCAACAAATTTTTTTTCAATTTTTTCAACATTATGACGGTTTCTTGGTATTTTTTTGTATTTCACATCTTTTTGTAGAGAATGAAAATTATTAAAACGAGCCTAATTTTTTTTGTAAAGTGCAAATGTTATTGAGATGAGTTTTATGAACGTGGACTTGGCGCAATTTTTTACAGTGAAACTGTTTTTGTTCGGATATTAATTTACTATGTGTTACGAATTATTGAGCTTCCCATTTGCTTGCTTCGCATATTGGGTTAGAGATACCATGATTTGCGAATTTGGGATTATTTGTTGCCACTCGCTGTATTTTCCTGTGACCTAGATCGAAACAATTTCAATAGATTTATTATCAATATATTATAATTAAATCGAGTTGCTAATTTCAAAAGTGCATATAAAAAATTTCGATAATTATTTGAAAGTGGGGTCAACTCCATTTTGGGCCTTAACTAAGTGAAAAATTAACATTTTTTAATTTTTTTTTTTAAATAACTTTTTTTCATATACTTCTTTTTGGCTTCGATAAAAAAAATGTTTATTTTTTAACCTTTCGATTTAAAAATGGAATATTTTGATCTTCGGGCTATGAAAATTATAAATTAAAGAAATGATTGATTGTATTTAAATAAAATAAAAAAAAAAAAAAAAAAAAAATATGAAGCTTCAATTAAATTTCGAAGTTTCGGCATAAAAAAATAATGCAACAAAAAAATTTATTTTTTATTAACTCAGTAAATTTTTACAGTCCTCACATTCTTAACATCATTGGACGAAAAAAAGTTTGTATACCCTTTTTTAGCATTAGTAACATGAAATAAATAAATAGATAAATAAATTATAATAATAATAATTTTAGAAAATTACCTCAATAGTCAATCTTTCAATGAAATTTGATGTGTGACCAAGTTCAAAAGCAGTGTAAGGCAAATTCAAAGAAAAGCGAGCGCTCTGAGGTAACTGCGCAGCAATAGCTTCCCGAGGATAACCTTCTTCAGTGGTAGACTTATAAGCAATCGACGGTCCAGGTAAATTAGTACCATAAGTCCGCTTCTTCTTCCCAACAGATTTCATTAGAAATCGGATATTTACTATTGGTGAATCCAGTAAGAATCATCACCCTAACAAAGTTCGTATCGTAGTCCAGGCTGTTTTTGAAAGTCCGAGTGTCCCACAAGATGTTCCAATCCAACCTCCAGTCAGATTCGATCAGAGTAGCCCAGTGAATCTTTCCTCATAGCCGGTACTGTTACAAATCATTATTAATTTTTTTTATTTTTCTTTTTTATAATTGATCTATCTAATTTAAAAAAAATAATAAATTTGTCTATTGACAACACTTGATGGTCGCACTCGTAAAAATAATATCTACACCAAATACTCCAATGTTACCGTAGTAAATTTGGCTTCATTCTCTTAACTTTGTCATTTGAAATATTTATTAAAAATTACTATTAAATATTACAATTCACACTGCAAATCAATGTTATTTTTTTATTACAATTCTTATTTTTTAATTACGTTGTATTCCATTAATCTATTCATGAAAGGTTCCAAATTTTAATTTCAAAGATTTTAACGTAACACTGTATCTTTATTGGACATGTCTATTCATACGTAAAAAAGTCTTGATAAATCCACGCCGCGTAAATGTAAGGGCCTTAAATCCACGCTGCGTGGATAAATCAGGATTTTTTGTGTGTGAATAGACACATCTATTTTTATTATGTTAAAATAAGTAAAAACTTTTTTTTTTATTTATTAACTTTTCATGTTTGTTTACATTCTTATTGCAATGTATAGTGCACTTCTTATTTCACTGTGTAGTGCACTTCTTTTTACGCTGTATTGTGTACCACTGTACAGTGTATAGTCCATAGCTCCCACTTTCGCCATCTGATATTTTTTCCGTAAACTATAAAAGTTGTAACAATACTTTTCCCCAAAATTCAACTAAATTCGACCGATGGCGGAGATATCGGCTGGGTAGGGTATTTTACGCTCGCCCTTTTTAAACATATAATAAAATTAACCCGGAAACCCCTCAGGCTGGGTTAGTGCACATTTGGACGCCAGGTAATTTTTTATGAAAATTACCAAAAATAATAAAAATTCCAGGGGCCGCGCCGGACGATCAATTAACGATTTAAATTAATGAGAATGGAAAATAAATCACGAAATAATCAAAGTCGAGATTAGGATATTATTTGGAATCAAAAACAATAACTAAATAATTATAAACTAATATCCTAGATTATTTAACTAAGATAGGAAGATGAGTCATAGGAAAGGAATCCGGCAATCAGCTTTCATACATTAATTATTAATGGATCAGAAAATTTCAATAAAAATAAATAAATTATTTATTCAAAAATAAAGTTACTTAAAACTAAATTTATCCTTTAAATAACAAAATAAATCCTTTATGGAATTCGTGATTAACATATAAATTTTTCTTCAACTTATTTTACAATATTGCGTTCGAGAATAATAATAACCGCAATCAAAACAATAATCGTAACAGTAATTAAAATTTAAGAATATTAAATCTGAATTGCGCTTGAAAATAATACTTGTAATGATAGTTAATGTTTGACAATAATAATTGTCAATGACGCAAAATAATAAACCTAATTTGACAATAATAATTATAAAAATTGCTGGCCGTATCGAGGACCCAACACGCGGCTTTCGGGACAGGTACAAATATTCCCTTATGATAACCCTTACTCGCTACGGGATCGACCCGATCAATCGATAGTGATTTTAGTTGGACAGTAAAAGAATAACTTATTTAAGCCAGGAGACAGCGGTGTGCGGATATTAATTGATCTCAACTTGTGAGTACTCACCAGAAAAGGAAACTCAAACCAAGGCACCAAATCCACACTCCTTACAATAGCGGAGGTCCCGCGTGCCTACCTCACACCAAGCGGGCCACCGCGTGTCTGCTCAATTTTGTCACCGTAAACCGTTCGAGGCCTCGTGTTCGACAACAAGGGCCTCTCTAGCCATTTTCCCTAATTCAATGAACTCTTTGCTCGCGATCGATATTGTAGGGCCTCACCCGTGCGAGTAAAGGCTATGATTTATCACTCATAGCAAAATTAGGTACTATATGCCAATGATTTACGGCAATGCACACAAATAATAATAATAATAATAAATTACAAATAATTCATTATAAATGTCTGAAATAAAGATAAAATTAATTCTTAAATTAATAACCATAATATTAGAAATTTCAAATATAAATAATACTAATAATATTAAATTCAATAAATAAATTCATAAATCAATATAAAATAATAAATTCAGAGACACACCGAGTGTGGATCTGTTGCCAAATTTAGGCGCAGGGAGGGACGCACACAGGGAATAAAAACCCTGTGACAAAGTATGCAGAGTGGTTGTTAGTAACAACTTGTTACATAGCGTCATGCTACGGAATGTACTGAAGACTGGAGAAGAGTGAAAGTTTTATTTACGAGCTGGCTATATATCACGTCGTTAGAGCCAGCTTTTCAATTCAGGATTAAAATTAAAATTATTTTGGATTTAAATTATTTATATTATTGTGAATATATCAATATTTATGACATATATTCACAATATTTACTTAAATCTATGATAATTTTAATCCTGTTTTGAAAAACTGGCCTTGAAAGTACATAGTGTGTCGATTGTCGACATTGTTGGATTGCTATGTTTTATAAATGGCTATTGTTTTTAATTGTTTAGTATGTTGAACAAGTGTTTAACGTTTTTGACATCTACTCACTGGTAAGCCATGGTAACAATATTATTTTTTTCAATTAATTTTTAAAAAATTCATTTTTTATGAATATAAATATATTTTTTATAAATATAAACACATACTTCACATTACATTGAGTATAATTTTATGTTTAATTATAGGAGCATAAGAACCGAAGTAAAATTTAAAATAGATTGCATTGTTAATTAATAGCTTCATAATTATTTTACGACAGAGTATACACAGCACAAATTATTATTGTCGTGTCATACAATTACTACTCAATTGTTATAAAAAAACCTTTCTAATATACAATTATAAAACACTTTCAAAGATTTATTTAAAGTTTGTAATATATTAATTTTTCATAAAAATTTTTTTCATAAAATTAATATTAATTTTTTTTGTCATCTAATAAATAGTAGAAAATAAATTTGAGAGTATTTTCTATCCATTATAAATAAACATTTTAAGTTGAAAAATTTGTAAATTTGCGAAAAACTTGGAGTTATTTTTTTATGAAATTTTGGATTGTGATGTAATTTGTTTGTTTTTAATCGTTTTATACGTATTTTCAGGACAAAAAAAATTTTTTACGTAATAAAGTTTGAAAATTTTCTTTATTCTCTTATTTAAGTGTAAAAAAAAGTTTAAAAAATTTTTTAACTCACCTTGTGTAAAATCAGTTCCAATTGATTAAAATATAATTACAATTCTTTAAACCTTCAAATATTCTAACTTATAAAAAAAAAAAAATGTTAAAAAATAAACATAAATATGTTATCAAAAATTTTATTTAACAAAATGAAAAAATTTTTTATATATGTAACTAATATAGAGTAACATTAATAAAAATTTTTCTTTGACTTTTTCTTTCAGATCGAAATTTCGTCAATTCAATGACAGCTGTTGAGTACATTAATTGCGGCAAGGTAATTAATAATTAATAAAAATTAGTCTTCCTAATATAAGAAAATCTTCATTGCCGGTGTAAATTTAAATTCCAGGTCGTCTACTCTCGGGTTGCGGGAGTCTTCCGGAAGCTGCCAGATTTTACATTGAGCTTTTAATTGAAACTCATTCCTTCAATGAATCTGTGCCAAATTTCTTTGGCTAGCCGATTGTTATTCGGCTATTCGTACTAGCTTTCAGTAAGTTTTTATTATTATTATTATTAATTAATTGGCTCTAAAAATATAATTTTAATTTGTTAAAAAAAAAATAATATATATGTTAATCTTACAGTACATAATGAAATAAACACTTGATTATAAAATATTTTTTTTTATAATAAATTGATATTATATATATATATATATATATATATATATATATATATATATATATATATATATATATATATAACGAAAAAAAAAAAAACGATTTTAATTATTTTAAAATAAAATAGCTAAACATTATTTATTGAGAAGCGTCTTTTTCATGTATTTTATTTTTTTTTATGCCTTGTTAATTTTTTTTCTTTTTTTTTTCCGGTAGCCACTTGTCACACGACATATTTCTTTTTTTTATTGATTCATACGTATTTTTTAAATAATTAATGCAATTATCTTTATCTATTTTTTCTTCACGTATGGAGTTTGTCGAGTCTTTTAAAATTTTTAATGATTCTACTTTGAAGTTATTAACGGGAATTAAATGAGCAACTTTTCCGTTAATCATTACTTCTTTCAAAGAACTCGCAGCACCGCTGTTTATTTGTGTTAACTTAATAGATTTTGGAAAAATATCCGTTTTACACGTTAAAGTGGTGATTAGAGGTGTTGGAGTCTTTGAAAAATCTTTTTGAGAGGTGACGACAGTGGAAATAGGAGATTTTACAGCGTTAAAAAAGTCCGGTTGAGAGGTGACAGCGGAGGTAAAAGGTTTTGGATTGATGAATAGTCGCGTTTGAGAGGTCACATTAGAGGTAGAAGGTGTTGCTGCAGCGCTTGAAAAATCCATTTGGGAGGTCACAGTAGAGGTAGAAGGTTTTGGATTTTTGAAAAGTCGGCTTTGAGAAGTTACAGTGGAGGTAGGAGGTCTTGGATTTTTAAAAAGTCGCATTTGAGAGGTGACAGTAGAGTTAGCTTGTTTTTTTTTTTCGGAACTTTTGTCAGTTGAGGGATGAGGTGTTGGACTATTGATAATTTCCTCTGCAGATGAACGTTTGGAGGAAAAATAATGAGATGTCATTATAGTTTCTCGTTTTTTTAAAAACGGGTTACACGACTCTGGAGGGATTTCATCTTCAATTTTGCGCAATAAATCTTTTAAATTAGTTTTCGGTTTTTCTTTTTCAATTACGTCTAACAAATTTGGAGCAACGTCATTGACATTCATATTGTTTAAATCATCACCAATAAGTACTTTTATACTGTGCACTAATTCGTTTAAACATTTGGGTTTCATAAGTAGAAAATCTCTTACATTGAATCTCTCTTTTTCTTTTTTCATTACGTTGCTCCAATAATTTATATAATTCATTACATCTATTGCGTACTTGGGTTCATGTCTTTTAGGTAACCCTGCGCTAGTCTTTAATCTTTTATAATTTATCTCTTCGTCAATTAATACTTTTTTAATTCCATCTACAAATATTAATTTAAAAAAAAAATTAATTTTTAACTTCCCGCTAAAAATCTCAGATTTTCAAAAATCGGGAAGTTATTGTTTTTACCCCGTTTGGCAAAAATCGAGTTTTCATCAGATCTCGACGTTTGAAGGTCACAGGAAGCTTCCCTGACTACCCCCGCGATGTTGTCACTATGTCTGTATGTATGTATGTGTGTGTGTGTGTGTGTGTGTGTGTGTGTGTGTGACTATGTGACTCGCTTATAACTTTTGAACGGTTGAACCGATTTCATCGCGGTTGGTGCCATTCGAAAGGGCTACGCTGAACTTAGATTTCCTGAGAATTTGAACCGATTCGGACCGATAGATTTTAAGAAATCTTGAAAAATCTTAAAAAAAATAAGAAAAAAATCATTTTTGAAAGTAGTTTTTTTGGAATATCTTTTAAACGGCTCTATCGATCAACTTCAAAAACTAATCCGCCCTTAAGCTTGAAAAACCACGCCGATCGGCGTCAACCCGATCAAAATCGGTTGATTCGTTCGAGAGATAGCGTGAACGAAAGAAAACCGAAAAAAACCGAAAAAAATGTTTTTTTCACATAACTTCGTCATTTCTTCTCGGATCACTTTTGATGACATAGCATAATTTATAAAGCTTAAAAAACCGCGTCGATTGCCGCCAAAAACGTAGAAATCGGTTAATTAGTTCAAAAGATATCGTCAATAAAAGATTTGAAAACAAGTGTTTTTTTAAAATCACTGCGACATTTTTAACTTCCCACTAACAAAATCGAAGATTTTCAAAAATTAGGAAGTTATTGTTTTCACCCTGTTTTGAAAAAATCGAGTTTTCATCAGATCTCGACGTTTTAAGGTCATAGGAAGCTTCCCTGACTACCCTCGCGATGTTGTCACTGTGTCTATATGTATATATATATATATATATATGTGTGTGTGTGTGTGTGTGTGTGTGTGTGTGTGTGTGTGTGTGTGTTTGTTTTTTAAGGGGGGGGGAATCCTTTTTACGGATTCTAGGCATAGCTGTTTGGCCTGGATATGTGGCGACTCGACGCAGCGTCATACTAATTCGACACTAACGCCCCTACCCACTAAACCCTAAACCCCTTTTCCTTCTTTCCTCTAATCCCTCATGGAAACCGCCGTCAGGCATTACTTCGTGAAGGGAGGATCTAGCTACTGCTCTTCCTTCTGGTGGCTAAGGTGTTAACTATCTTCCTTCTATCTTCTGCTATTTGCTCTTTTTCTTTCGGTGGAACGCAAGTCTTTAAGGACTTCTGTTGCAAACGTGTTGGTAGCGTTCCAGGCAGCTTCTGATGACAACATTGCTTCTACTAGTGAATCTGGTTGCATTCTCTGGTTCAGGATCCTCTCCAGTTCTTCACGCTGTGGATCGAAACGAGGACATACAAAGAAGACGTGCTCCGCGTCTTCAGCAGCTCCTGGGCAGGACGGGCACTCCGAAGAGTCATCGTGCTTAAAGCGGTGTAGATACTCTCGAAAACACCCATGTCCCGACAACATCTGCGTAAGATAGTAATTGACCTCACCGTGATTCCGGTTAAGCCAAATGTCGACCCGAGGTATGAGACGGTGCGTCCACCTACCCTTCTCTGCAGCATCCCATTGTAGTTGCCATCGGCCTATGCTCTTTTGCCGTTCTTCAATTCTAAGTTCTTCCGGGCTCAGTGCAGTTGACCTTTTTCGTTGGTAAAGGGCCCGTCTTTCCTCTGCTAGAACTCTAAGAGGTAGGGTTCCAGCAATGACGCACACTGCTTCTTCTGATAGAGTGCGGAAGGCACTAGCTACTCGTAGGGCACTCTGTCGGTGTGTGTGTGTGTGTGTGTGTGTGTGTGTGTGTGTGTGTGTGTGTGTGTGTAGTCGTTAAAAGAATTTCAATAGAAAATAGCAATATATGTATATTATCCGATCAAAAATTAATTTAGAAAAAATGAAAATAAAAAGAGCTAAATAAAATTTACAAATTAAAAAATCTATGTAATTAAGTATTGATTAATTATAAGAACATAAAATCAAAATATTACACATACATATAGAGCAAATATACTCTCAATAGTTGGATCTTTTTTCAACACTACCTTTTTGATAAATATTCTTCCACCAAAATTTAAATCTATGTATTAATTAAAAATTCAATAATTTATTTTTTTTTTTTATTTCTTCCCAGATAGCAAAATGACGTATTAAGTTATTCCGAATGAGCTCAGATTTCTGATTTGGACGTCAGAGTCTACGTCTAAAAGACGTCTTTAAGACCTTCTGAAAAGGTCGAATGCGCCGCTTATTGTAGACTTTAAGAACTCATCAAAACGAGCTCTTAAAGAGCTCTTTTTTCTGAACTCGCACAAATGAATGATTTTTTATCTCTATACGCTATTATAATGATAACAATAATAAGAACACAACAAAAATAATATTAATAATAATAATAATAATAAAAGTAAATTATGAAAAATAATTCAGAGTTTCATGAAGCACCGATGCTGATTTCGAATGTTTATTATTTTAGTTAGACCTAATATTGTCGGTTTAAAGAGAGAAAGTGAAAATCGCAATTGCCGTAACTAAGATTCGAACCCGTGTCGCGCGCGTGCTAGATCGATACCTAACCCCCTACGCTGTTCAAACGATATGTCGTTACACATCTCATTATTCTTATAAGCTAAGTTTATATAGTGATGAAATGTTGCGATCATTGTCTATATTATTTATTCTATTTGATACTGTGTATCGATAGAGAAAAAGTAACTTTTACGAATATTTATATACTAAAAAATATTCAAAAGTCTAACTGTAATATTTTTTTAAATAGTCTATATAAATTTTGTTTACTTTTCACAATATAAAATCTAATAGATAAATTAATGAATATTAAAAATTCAACAATAATTAATAAGTATATAGTTATAAGATATCGTTAAATTCGAATAAAATGTTTAAAATTGATACATGCAAAGTACTCCTTAAATGTAGAAAGTTCACATAATTTTTTCAGATTAGAATCCAATTTTATTATTTTATCTAAATTAGTTTGATTACGAACCAGGTTTTAACATTATTGCCTATTACTTCATAATATAATTTAAAATTTCTGAAAAAATTAATTAACCTAGATTAAGAGAAATGAGTTAACCTATGCCAAGTGTATATCTATATATTAATCTATTCAAATTGTTTTAAATCATTTAATTCGAATTATTTTTAATCATTTTCAATTTAATTTCTCAATCAGGAAAGTAATAAATGAAAAATGAATAAGATTTTGACAGCTTTATATTAAAAAGAAATTTGTGTTTTTGTTTATAATGTCTATAAGCTCATTATACGCAACTCAAAAAAAAGTCCAAAAAAGGGACTCAGTTAGATGTCAGAAAATTGACTCCAAACTTATGAGTTCATTAAGAGCTCTTAGTTCTGACCTCGTAAAAAAGAGCTCCTTAAGACGTCACATTAGGACTTCTATAAGAAGTTTTTTAAAAGACTTCATACTGAAATCTTTCTGACTTGGATGCTGACTGGGTTTAGGATAATTGTAGGTCACCGAATGCGAATAGTTATAGGTAATTTAGTATCATTCATGTACAATTAACGAAATAAAAAAGCTAGAAGACTGTATATCTATAAATATATCCATGTAAAATTTACATGGATGGTGATATATCTATACAAATTATGTACATTTATTTCACCAGGGGCGCCTGTGCATTACCTTCCGAGTACAGCTGTTTTTTCGGCAACTAATTTTGAACGACTTATGTTTTTTTTTTTTTTTTTTTAATATTTCATAATTAAATGAGCATTATGAGTCGTGCACTTCTGGATTTTTCAAATTGAATTTTATAGAATGTGGCAATCGTCAGAAAATTTATTAATAATTCATTTATTACAAAAGTTATAAATAAACAAGTATATTTAGAGATTTTCAAAAAACTTTGCAATTTAAAATAATTTTTTTAAAACTATTGAATTTTTCTTCACTCTGCTATTCACAATTGACCTATTTTAAAATATTGGAAATAAATAATCCTAATTGATTATGATATTTGCCACTAGCTGGCGCATAAGTCAAGAAGCGTGGAGTATATGACATTTACTTACGACCAATCCAAATTATTATTTTTGAATAGCGGAAACTACGCAGACTATAGTAAGCGTTACTTCCGTCAGAAAAAAAATCTGAGTTACTCCCTAGTCGCGCCTACAGAAGTTTTACTTCAAAAATTTTTTCAAAAGTGGTTTTTTTGAAATAACTTTTAAATGGCTTCACCGATAAATTCCAAAAACTAATCAGCTCTTAACATCAAAAAACCACGTCCATCGCCGCCAGTCCGGTCAAAATCGGTTGATTCGTTCGTGAGTTATCGTTGACGAAAGAAAACAAGTGTTTTTTCGGATTTACTTCGAAGTTTTCGACTCTGTCAATATAAACTTAAAGATTTTTTATGAAGCTTAAAAAACTGCATCGAATGCCACCAACCGCGTGGAAATCGGTTCATTTATTCAAAAGTTATCACGATTTAAAAATTGAAAAAATAGTGTTTCATCGAATCTCTATCAAACTTTTGAGCTCGAAGAGCTCAAAAGCATACAAAAGCTATTTTTTTGAGCTCGGAGAACTCAAAATAATATAAAAATTGTATTTATGAGCTCGAAGAGCTCTAAAACGTCATAAGTGCAATTTCAAGTGTTTAGGTATAGAATTGGCGGGAAGTTGCAGGGATGGCCTTCAGGGTCAACCGTTTTCCTAATTTTTTTGTTTATTAATAATACTAGCAACTTTGCAGTCACTATGTGACTGCCGGAACCATAAATATATAAAATTTTGATTGATTAAATAATGACTTTTCTTAAGTTTGCACTGAACTTTCTTAAATATTAACGTTTTTAAAGATATAAGCTCATCCCAATGTTACACTCATCAAGAGCTTTCACTTGAGTACCCACATGCATTTTTATATATTTTTCATATATACATATATATAATATATATAAATTTATGAAAAATTCATGTGGGCACTTAAATGAAAGCTTATGATAAGTGTAACATCAGGATAAGCTTATATCTTTAAAAATGTCAATAATTAACAAGATACAAGTTCATTTCTTAATTATTGATATTTTTAAAGATGTAAGCTCATCTTGATGTTACATTCATGAAGAGCTTTCATTTTAGTACCCACATGCATTTATATATATATATATATATATATATATATGCATGTGGGTACTGAAATGGAAGCTTTTGATAAGTGTAACATCAGGATAAGCTTATATCTTTAAAAATGTCAATAGTTCACAAGACATAAGGTCATTTGTTAATTATGTATCTAGAGAATTTTATGTTTTTTTATTATTATACACTGAAAAAAAAAAATTCTTCACTTGAGAATAAATTTTTTTGGCTCGAGAAAATATTAAGGATGATTGAAAATTTTTTGAATAAAGTCAAAGTTCCTTGAGCCAAGAAAATTTTTTCTTGCTCCAAAATAACTAATGTCTTCCTACAAATTTTCTTGGCGCAAGAAATTTTTTTTTGTAGACATACTCGACAGTTTTAATTATTATAGTGTATAAAAATTTTTATAAAAAGCCAATGTTACTTACCAACTAACTCATAAATAGGTGGGTGTACGCCACCTAATTTACTTCTATTATGTCTGTGGAAACTTTCTGGCCCATCTGTCGTTCTATTTGGACAATCGAATACACTAACGTGATCGCTATGAATGATCCATTCTCTGTGTAAATACGTCATGAAAGAGATAATTGTAGGGTCTTCGTCATCCCATTTATTTTCATGAATTATCTCGCGAATTATTTCTTCTGCTTTTAAGAAGAGACTGGCAGGTAAAAGGGGAATATTTAACATCATCGTCAGGAGGCTATCAGAAAGAGAAATCCTCTTTTTAACCCATTGTTTAATAACAGCCTAAAAATAGATAACATTTTTTAATAATTTTCATACATTATAAAATAACTTTCAATATTTATATCAATTTTGAACATTCGTTTATGAACTAAAGTATTAAAAAAACTCACGTGAGAATAATGGAAGTAGCATCCGTGTATTTGAGCCACTGGAAAATTATCTCTTAGTGACTTTATCGTAGCTTTCTCATAATCCGTGAATATTTTTAAATTTTTATTTTCCTTCAATGCTATCGCTTTTTTTTGAATCCAATCAAATATTTTATTATACATTTTCGTATCTCTGTTTTCCATTAGGATCATAACGACAGCAATATACTAAACATTATTTAATAATAAAATAAACTAAGGTATGGATGGTTGTACTATTGTATGATTAAAAAGTTATTTCAAGAGAATAAATGCTAACCGAAAAAAATAAGTGAAGAAACTGATGATTTTAAATGTAAAAAGAAAAAAATAAAATATAAAAAATAAAACATACTTTTTTAACAAAGCGAAATTCACGTAAAGTAATAATAATATTTGTCATATTAACAATTTTTTGCTGTATTCAAGATATTCACTTTCTTTACAACTACTTTCTTCGTTTTTAATTTATTCTCTTCAGTCAAATAAAGTTTTTAAATTGTGTATTTTTTAATATTTACCATATTCTGATATTTCACATGAATTGTATATATTTGATGGATCTTCGGTTTACGCGAAGTGTTCTGTGAATTTTTTTTTAAATAAGTTACGACATTAACAAACCATAATACTATAATTAATGATGAATTTAATGAATAACGAACCTCAAAAGTACCGTCCATAAAAATATCATTACTACTGTTTAAAAGACTTAATAGAGATTCACGCGTAAAAATCACTGCTGAATGACCATCGCTTTCGACGTGGCCGGAAGCAATATTATCATTAATTAAAATGTTGCCTAAATCACGAAGTGTTTTTGGTACTTTAGGCCTACTATTTGCTCGACTTCTTGATAATATGCTTGAACAAGCATTATAGCAGTAGCTTGAACTTATTTCTGGGTAGCTAAAAAAATTTTTTAAGATAACAATTCTGATAATAGTGCTAAGCTATCAATTCTACGATAAATTTTTTTTCAATTTTAATTTCTATTTTAAATTTAAATTTTAAATTTGTATTTTTAATTTAAATTTAAATTTTTAATTTTTAACTTCTATTTTTAATTTTAATTTTTGATTTGTATTTTTAATTTTAATTTTAAATTTAAAATTTCTATTTTTAATTTTTATTGTTAATTTTTATATTTAATTTTTATTTTTAATTTATATTTATAATTTGTATTTTTAATTGTTATTGTTAATTTGTATATTTAATTTTAATTTTTAATTTCTATTTTTAATTTTTATTGTTAATTTTTATATTTAATTTTTAATTTTTAATTTGTATTTTCAATTCTTATTTTTAATTTGTATTTTTAATTTTAATTTTTAATTTGTATTTTTAATTTTTATTGTTAATTTGTATTTTTAATTTTAATTTTAAATTTTAAATTACTATTTTTAATTTTAATTTTAAATTTAAAATTTCTATTTTTAATTTTTATTGTTAATTTTTATATTTAATTTTTATTTTTAATTTGTATTTATAATTTGTATTTTTAATTGTTATTGTTAATTTGTATATTTAATTTTAATTTTTAATTTCTATTTTTAATTTTTATTGTTAATTTTTATATTTAATTTTTAATTTTTAATTTGTATTTTCAATTCTTATTTTTAATTTGTATTTTTAATTTTAATTTTTAATTTGTATTTTTAATTTTTATTGTTAATTTGTATTTTTAATTTTAATTTTAAATTTTAAATTACTATTTTTAATTTTAATTTTAAATTTAAAATTTCTATTTTTAATTTTTATTGTTAATTTTTATATTTAATTTTTATTTTTAATTTGTATTTATAATTTGTATTTTGAATTTTTGTTTTTAATTTTTATTGTTAATTTGTATTTTTAATTTTTATTGTTAATTTTTATATTTAATTTTTATTTTTAATTTGTATTTATAATTTGTATTTTTAATTTTTATTGTTAATTTGCAAATTTAATTTTTATTTTTAATTTTTATTGTTAATTAGTATATTTAATTTTTATTGTTAATTTGTATATTTAATTTTTATTTTTAATTTTAATTTTGAATTTTAAATTTCTATTTTTAATTTTTATTGTTAATTTTTATATTTAATTTCTATTTTTAATTTTTAACTTCTATTTTTAATTTTAATTTTTGATTTGTATTTTTAATTTTAATTTTAAATTTAAAATTTCTATTTTTAATTTTTATTGTTAATTTGTATTTTTAATTTTAATTTTAAATTTAAAATTTCTATTTTTAATTTTTATTGTTAATTTGCAAATTTAATTTTTATTTTTAATTTTTATTGTTAATTAGTATATTTAATTTTTATTGTTAATTTGTATATTTAATTTTTATTGTTAATTTTTATATTTAATTTCTATTTTTAATTTTTAACTTCTATTTTCAATTTTAATTTTTGATTTGTATTTTTAATTTTTATTGTTAATTTGCAAATTTAATTTTTATTTTTAATTTTTATTGTTAATTAGTATATTTAATTTTTATTGTTAATTTGTATATTTAATTTTTATTGTTAATTTTTATATTTAATTTTTATTTTTAATTTGTATTTATAATTTGTATTTTGAATTTTTATTTTTAATTTTTATTGTTAATTTGTATTTATAATTTTTATTGTTAATTTTTATATTTAATCTTTATTTTTAATTTGTATTTATAATTTATATTTTTAATTTTTATTGTTAATTTGCAAATTTAATTTCTATTTTTAATTTTTATTGTTAATTAGTATATTTAATTTTTATTGTTAATTTGTATATTTAATTTTAATTTTAAATTTTAAATTTCTATTTTTAATTTTTATTGTTAATTTTTATATTTAATTTCTATTTTTAATTTTTAACTTCTATTTTTAATTTTAATTTTTGATTTGTATTTTTTTTGCCCTCCGGGCGGAAAGTGGCAACTTTCGTCCCGCTGCGCTAAACAAAGTTGCCGCTTTCCGCCTTCGTCGAGCAAAAAAATAGTATACACTCCACGGGAAGTAAATAAGAAAGCCTCAGATCACATGTTTGTCAACCTCGGCTTCGCCTCGGCCGACAATTACATGTGATCTGAGACATTTCTTACTTTACTTCCCTAGGTGTGTAATATACTATTAATTTTAATTTTAAATTTAAAATTTCTATTTTTAATTTTTATTGTTAATTTGCAAATTTATTTTTTATTTTTAATTTTTATTGTTAATTAGTATATTTAATTTTTATTGTTAATTTGTATATTTAATTTTTATTTTTAATTTTAATTTTAAATTTTAAATTTCTATTTTTAATTTTTATTGTTAATTTTTATATTTAATTTCTATTTTTAATTTTTAACTTCTATTTTTAATTTTAATTTTTGATTTGTATTTTTAATTTTAATTTAAAATTTAAAATTTCTATTTTTAATTTTTATTGTTAATTTGTATTTTTAATTTTAATTTTAAATTTTAAATTTCTATTTTTAATTTTTATTGTTAATTTTTATATTTAATTTCTATTTTTAATTTTTAACTTCTATTTTTAATGTTAATTTTTGATTTGTACTTTTAATTTTAATTTTAAATTTAAAATTTCTATTTTTAATTTTTATTGTTAATTTTTATATTTAATTTTTATTTTTAATTTGTATTTATAATTTGTATTTTTAATTTTAATTTTTTATTTTTAATTTTTATTATTAAGTGGTATATTTAATTTTAATTTTTAATTTTTATTGTTAATTTTTATATTTGATTTTTAATTTGTATTTTCAATTTTTATTTTTAATTTCTATTTTTAATTTTAATTTTTAATTTGTATTTTTAATTGTTATTGTTAATTTGTATTTTTAATTTTAATTTAAAATTTAAAATTTCTATTTTTAATTTTTATTGTTAATTTTTATATTTAATTTCTATTTTTAATTTGTATTTTCAATTTTTATTTTTAATTTTTATTGTTAATTTTTATTTTTCATTTTTATTGTTAATTTTTATATTTAATTTTTATTTTTAATTTGTATTTTTAATTTTTATTGTTAATTTGTAAATTTAATTTTTATTTTTAATTTTTATTGTTAATTAGTATATTTAATTTTTATTGTTAATTTGTATATTTAATTTTAATTTTAAATTTTAAATTTCTATTTTTAATTTTTATTGTTAATTTTTATATTTAATTTTTAATTTTTAATTTGTATTTTCAATTTTTATTTTTAATTTTTATTGTTAGTTAGTATATTTAATTTTTATTGTTAATTTGTATTTCTTATTTTTATTTTTAATTTTTATTGTTAATTTGTATTTTTAATTTTTATTGTTAATTCGTATATTTCATTTTTATTTTTAATTTGGATTTTTAATTTCTATTTTTACTTTTTATATTTCATTTTTATTTTTAATTTCTATTTCTAATTTTTATATTTTATTTTAATTGTCAATTTTTATTTTTATTTCTATTTTTAATTTTTATTGTTAATTAGTATATTTAATTTTAATTTCTATTTTTAATTTTTAATTAGTATTTTTTATTAAAATTTTAAATTTTTATTTTTAATTGTTATTATCTATTTTTAATTTTTTATATAATTTTTATTGTTAATTTTTATTTTTATTTTGTATTTTTAATTTTTATTTTCAATTTTTATTCTCAATTTCTATTTTTAATTTTAGTTCTTAATTTTTATTTAAAAAAAAAATAACTTACGCCCTAGAAACTTCATCAAAAATTTGCTTCGGAGCTTTATTTGTCTCTTCACATTTTGTCTTCATCACCTCTTTCAGATCTGACCATGCTCCCTTAAATTTGTCAGGTAGATCGATATGTGCGTTTACAATTTCATAGTCATCTTCTTTCTGATCTAAACAATCTTCAATTTGTTTAATTACTTTATAAAATTTTACGTAGGCTCTACAGCGTTCTGACTTTATTTTGGAGCATCTAAAGATATGATTGCTATTCCAATCTCGAGCATAAGTATGCCCCTTATGAAATAGAATTTTAGATCTCGGTTTTTTACCCGGTATAATCTTCATTATCACAATGAAATAATTATTTACACTATTTGACTATTGAACTGTTAAACTTAACTATTGAACAAACTATCAAACATAACTAAAATACAAACTATTAAACATAATATAATTTTTCAATTTTATTTCATAAATTAAATTTTTTTTTAGATTGATTTATCACAGTTAAGATGCAATAAAAGTGTAACGAGCTTCTAAATAGTTAGTTACTATTAATAAAATTAATTGACGATCGTTGTCATAGCAACATGGAGTTTCATTTGTTTATCGTATGAAATTTAATTTAAATAAGCTTCTAAGTAACTACATACTATTATATAAATAAGACTAATTGACGATCGTTGATAACAACGTTTTGTTTTATTTGTTTATATATTTTATAGATATTGTTATATATGTTTACATATATATTATATATATTCATAGATTAAAATTTATAAAAATATATTTAATTTACATTATGACAATTATTATTAAATTTTTATGAACAGTAATTTTGGGTAATTATTTACAAGTGGGGTCAACCCAGGCAAACCCATTAATTTTTTTTTTTTTCAGTCAAATCGATAAATTTTTTTTTTAAATTGTTCGTTTTTTTATGTACATTCAAAAAAAATATTGAAAATGTTAATTTTTCACCTAGTTATGGTCCAAAATAGGGTTGACTCCACTTGTAAATAATTATTAATAAATTACTCGTTATAAAATTTTCATAATTAAAAAAACATGGTCGTTTTAGAAATTGAAGAAAAGGTTTTTTTTTAAATATAAAAAGAAATGAATTTTTTTTTTTTTTTAGTTTATTAAATAGTCACATAAACAGCATGATCATTAGCGACTTCGAGACTAAAAACAATGTTAAATAATTATAAGTAATACTTTAAGAATCTATAGATAATAATAATCTGAATTTTTCAAGCAATTATACATGCATGAAAATTTTGAATCATAATAATTGGTGAATCAATTATAACTAAATATTTAGAGTACAATTTAGAAATTAAGACTAGATTATATTTTTGTGATAATTTTTAGCGACTTTAATGTCTTTATAACTTCCTGGAGGTTCTTCTCGTCGATTAGGCACTTGGACGGGTCTATGGGGAGCGGTGTTGAGTTAATTTGAAATTTTATTATTAATTAAATAAAAATGATATTTTCTTCTTTACATTTGTACTACTTATAATAAAAAATAATTGTCTAGAAAAGCAAAAAACACGCTTCTTATAAAAAATCAAGCTTAAAAATTAGGAAATTAATTTGAATTAAGAGTACTGTAAAAAATTTTAATAAATATACATTAATAATACAATTTTATTTATTATACTTTCTTTATCCTGTCAACTCAAGTCTATAATTATATAATTAAGTTAATCTAAAGTAATTACCAAGTATTTTTTCAGGTTAGTATCAATTGTTTTAATTTTTTTTAATCTAAGAAAATAAATAATTTTTTTTTATTTTAATGTAAAAAATATGGAATCAACAGAATTTAAAATAATAAATCCATCTTCTGATACAATTTTCTTGAATCCCGGAAAAAATTTTAGTTATGAAAAATTCATATTACTTCATTAAAATTATTATAAAATAATAATTATAATAACAATAACAATCAAAATAATATTATTTTTGTAACAAAAAATGGAGCGATCATTCAGTCTTTAAAAAAAAAATAATTTTTAATTTTTTTTGTTTATCCGGATAAATTTTTTTTTTATTATTAATTAATTATTAAGTATGAAAAATTAAAAATATTAGATTATTACAATTAATTTAATAGCTTATATATATTTAAAATAACGGGTACTAATCATTTATAAATAAACTTCAGTAAATTTTAATACCGGTGTACTTTTCTATTTATATTTTTATTTAAGAAATATTAAAAATAATTTTAGCAATAAATCAAATGAAATATTTATATTATACGCTGAATTTATTGTATTTCACACAGCAAGTTAATAACTTCTGCACAATGCTGTGGTCAACAGTATGTCCCAAGTTATAACGATTATGTCAATTTAAATAAATCATTAAAATTGTGAAATTACTACCAAAAACCATGATTATAAATATAAAAAAAATTTTTTAATTTTAGGATTAATTATGTTAAAAAAATCATAGTTTTTATAATTGAAAATTAATCTTTTAATTTAGTTATTGAGCATTATATTTTATTGATGATCTTATAAGAGACTTCATCTATTTTATGTACAGAAATATTTTTTAATTATATATTCAAATATCGCGGTACGGGCGCGTCTTATTTCAGCCACTAAGGAATCGTGGCAGATTTTTTTCGAACTTTGATTATTCACTAACTTCAGGTTACGTTATGCTTTTGTTTTAAGGATAGATGAGATGAGCGTTCTTGTTTCATTATTAATTGAAATTTCTGTTCTGTGATAAGTTGTTGTTACATTTATTGTTAACATTTAAATATATAAAATTATATGTATTTATTAAATAAAATTGAAATTGTGAAAGAATTAATATGAATAAACAAGATATTCAAATCGTACAAGTACCTCGTAAGTATTTATTTATATTTTTAATTTTTATTGTTAATTTGTTTATTTAATTTTTATATTTTATTTATATAAATAATTATTTATATGTAGTCTTAATTTCTAATTTAAATTTATATTTTAAATTTTTATTTTTAATTTGGATTTTTAATTTCTATTTTTTATTTTTATTGTCAATTTTTATTTTTTATTTCTATTTTTAATTTTTATTGTTAATTTGTATATTTGATTTTAATTTTTAATTTTTATTATTAATTTGTATTTTTAATTTTTATTGTTAATTTGTATATTTAATTTTTATTTTTAATTTTTATATTTTATTTATATAAATAATTATTTATATGTAGTATTAATTTCTAATTTAAATGTATATTTTAAATTTGTATTTTTATTTTTTTTATAATTTTTATATTTAAATTTTATTTTTAAATTATATTTTTAATTTTTATTGCTAATTTGTATATTTAATTTTTATTTTTAATTTCTATTTTTAATTTTTGTATTTCATTTTTATTTTTAATTTTTATTTTTAATTTGTATTTTTAATTTTTATTGTTAATTTGTTTATTTAATTTTAATTTTTTGTTACGTGTGAGCCTACACCTGGTTATTTACCTGTCACGTAAACAGACCTCCGGACTAGCTCAGCGTCTCACTGAAAAATATTTAGATGTTGATAAAAGGGTGGGTCGCGCAGTGAATGAAGAATACTCATGAATTACGGTACTTATTGTTTATTGGGCGTCCCCAAGGCATGGGAGTTGCCCGAAATGGCCCTGAGAGTCTCTTTTACAAACTAATTCTATTTATGAAAGCAAATCTAATCCAGTACAATAATCCATTTGATGCAATACTTTTGATTCTATAACTGAGAGAGAGATGGGACAGCAACGAGAATGAGAGTCTTAGGAGACAATTAATCACGATGCAAGACAACTCGGACTCGACATAGATTCGGACAGACTAAACGACTGACTGATTACAAGAGGCCGCTCCTCCTGAAGGTCCCAGGTTTATGTAACCTCGGTCGCGGATGCCGCCAAACACCTGTATCACTGCGCGGAACTTGTATTATTCCGCGGTTGAACTCAGATTATTCCGCCCTGAGGAACTAGGTGGTTATTGTCAAGTTCCCTAGTCAGCAGAAAATGGTATCAAGGCGCCGAAAGCGGTTCCCTGTGCTAGAGTACCTGTTCGCTCGGTTCCCATGAGAAAGCGTCTCCTCAGCAACACGTGCAAGCAGCGATTCTCGGTAACCAGAGTCAGGCTAGAAATACAACGGAAATTCGGTGTCTAATTCAGGTGGGCAAGTTGGCCCATCGATTTATAGAAAATATATATAGAATATCATAATATTGACGGGAGGATAGGCCCACCCGTCACATGCTCCCCCGGCTAAAAAAAGAAAGCCATTCTCCTGAATGGTATTAGGAATCTATTACCTTGAAGTCCCGATTTATATAACGCGTTTTTTTTTTCCTCATCTAAATTGCTGTACCACCCTCTTGCTCAGACTAAATAATTGGAACCCTAAGAGACTTCTCTACATTCTAGAATAATAATGAATATATATATATAATAGTGAATATATAGGCAATAATGAATATATGCTAACATGCATGTTGATTACAATACTTATGTCCCGACAATATAACGGTTTTGCGAAGATCTCTGGTAATGTCTCCTTCCTGATTGGTTCTTGTGTCCTTGGATAGTGTTAATATGATCCTCTTAGGGTGGTCCTAGATGGTCCCTGTAACAAAAAAAAGGTAGGTGGGATTTCGGGAGTGTGTTGAAAGGATTAATAGGATTCCAGATCTTCAATTAAAAGCGCATTGCCCTGTAGTCCCAGCTGTCGACGACCGTTGTTGTCTGCTTACTCCTCGAGTTGATTCTCTTGGGTCGATCGGTCATCTCAATGACCTCCGGGTTGCTGATCCTGGTTCCTGATCGGGAGGCTTTGTCGCTGATTTCCATGATGACTTCCATCGGTTGACTGGATTCCGGGATAGCATCTTCCACCTCACAATATGGGTTATCTCTTCCAACATCCTCACTGGTGTCGTTTTTCGTTAGATTACGTCTCTTCATTACACGCTATACTAGGTCACAAAGTACAGTCGCACTTAAAAGTGCTATAGCAGCGCAGATGTATACTAATGGAGATCTTGTTCCGTAGGACGCCGAATGCACAGTCTGATTCAACCCTTTTTGCTTGATAGCTCTCCAGATTCGATGAAATTTTATACCTTCCGGAAGTTGTACTTCATTTTCTTCGCTGATTTCTTTTAGAACGTGGGTTAGATTCACTTGCATTTCCTTGGAAAATTTTTCTAATTCCTCATCTATCCTTGGCCAGGTTAAAACTTCCTCGGATATTTTCGTAGCGATCGTTATTTCCTGTGTGGTTGTGAATATCCTTTTTCCTGCCATTCCTTCGCAACCAGGAGCCATCCAAACTACTCCCGTTCCGCGCACTTCCAATTCTAATGATTTATTCGCTTGACACTTGCCCTTTACTATGTCAGCTTCCTGGGTTGTAAACAACCATGCATTTATTCCCATTAATTTTGTCCAAATTGTTTCCTTAATCTTCACGACTCTTAAATCACAACTTCGTAGATCAATATCTCGTGACATCTTCCACAGTGCCACTTCACATTCTTCCGTCCGATCGGTTGTCTTTGCAGTTGCCGTCTGCATAGCCAAAAATCGTCCTTTTATCACCTGGCATGATCTTATTTCTTCCTGTGTCAGCGGAATATATCCCTGATCGTTGATCGCCGTAAAGGGGGTAGTAGGCTTGACAATCGAGCCAAATCCTGGTGCTGAGATGATCTGTGTCGGGAAAGGATAATGCCTAATTAGTCTGTAACTTGTTCTCTGTATTAATGGAATTACGTATTTGTAAATTATTTGCTGATGAAAAATTATCACTTCGATGTCTATGATTCCCAGCAATAACCTTATGCCGTCGTTGCTTGTTCCCGTCAGTAGATCTGAGTTACTATTTTCTTCTAAAATCTCTTCTAATCCTTGTTTTATAACAGTTGGCGAATATACGTCACGAATTGCTTGACCTTCGTATGCCGCTAGAGCGACAAAAAATGCTGTAGCGGTGATTTTGTCCATTAGTATAATTTCAGCATCTATTTCCTCCCAGGTGGTTCCGTTTCCTATTTTTAGACCTCCTTGATTGGGGTTGATAATCCATTCGCCCTTTTCTGTTCTTCTTATCTTTTCTCCATTTTCCTTGATTTTAAAGATTTCTTGATGGTATTGTAGGGTTTCAGCGGTGGTAAATGCTTCCCGTATACTGCAGCGGTGGATGCTATCGCGCATTCGGGTCTTCATTCGTCTGATCTGTTCTCTCCATTCCCTGTATTGGCTGCTCGATTCTTCTTTCGCTACCTCGTTTATCTTCTCTTCCAAAATTTCGATTTTCCTTTCCTCGTCCTCGATGTTCATAAAGGTTACAATTGTTTTGTTGCGGGCGAATGGCCGATATTCTCCTATATCCTCTGAGTACAATCCCCTCCTGTTGTCCAAAGCGATGACCCTAGACAAGGATCCCCGAGTTGGCTCCATCAAGGCACTGGAATAATAATAAACATAAACAACTCACACCCTTTCCCCGTTTTTTTTTTTGTTGTGTGTGTTACGATTATGCATATTTGTGTGTATATGTGTATGTATTGTGGCTTAATGCTAAAGTAAATATCTTTCTTTTAGAATCGCGACTCTTCTTCCCTGGTTTCCTCCAGATTTCCTTTTTGTCGCCTCGTTTTTTCTTCCTCGTTGTTTCTCAGAGGCTCCTTTGCTAAATGCAACAATAAGTGAGTTATGGAAGATAATATTGCTCCTAGCAGATATAGACTCCAACCGTAGGCTCTGTGTAGCGTATATCCATGAACTGCCGTATCGATTATTATCTTTAAGAATTTTAATACCATGATTACTCCGATTACTCCAGCACTAGCTGTGCCAAATACCAAGAATCCTCCCCAAAATTTCTCCCACTGTTTTTTCGCGAAATTTTCGATGTCTGCCTCGTCAATGAACTTTGCCATGGATATTCCCGAATTTCCTGAAATTGTCCTTCCGGTGGCTCCTCTTACTATGGTGTTTATTGTTACCGGTGTTTCTACTGGTAGCATTATTCTGTTTCTTAATTTTTCAAGATCTTTTTCCGTGTATATTCCACTCGTTGCCAGATGTTTCAGATCTTCATAACTCCAAGTTGGTGTCGTTAATGGGCTCAAGGTTTGTGGTCTGACAGTATCTTCGAAGTCGGGTTTCATTGTAATCCATGCTCCGTCTATTTCATATCCTACTGCCAACAGCTGATTACAATCCACCATCGTTCCCTCTTTGATCAGCATCCTAGACTTTGGAGTTAGAAACCAACTCTCATTTCTATATTTTACCGGTAGTTCTTGGTAACAGTCCTGTGTCTTCCTTAATGTCACTTCCACAGCTACGCATTTTATTAAATATATTATTTCTCCGGCGAGACTAGCGTAATATCCTGGGCCCTTCATTATAGCGTAGGCAAACTCTTCTGGTTTAAGTCCCGAAAACATGAGTGCATTGGAAATTACTTGCCTCTCTACTTCACATTTGTGTAGCAATATGTCTCTGTATAGAGCTTTCATTTGACGTTTGATATGTTTTTCTACGTATATAAATTTTGAATTTATGTATGTGAAGATATCTAAATCGTGCGTTGCGATTGGTCGCGTTCTCGCTCCGTGTTCTCCTGGTTTTAATATCCTGATTAACAATTTCGGGTGTTCTGTTTGAATTAATTTGTAACCACAAACTTCTTTTTCCATTTTCTTTGACAGGGCGAAGGTCGTCTCCTCTGTGTTTAGAGTATAAATTTCTGGTTCTCCTGGTTCACCCGATAGAATCAATCCCGGACCCTCATATAGTGTGAGATGGTTGGCTGTACAAGAATCATCCCTGATGACTTCCCAAAACACATAATTCCCTGATTGGTCGATACACTCTCCTTCTGCCCAGTCGCATCTTGATCCGCTTCCTAAAATTATTTTATTACTGGCTCGTTCAATAGTCGCATAATAGTTCTTGATTGTAATTTTTACGGTCGCCTCCACGATAACTCCGTCCCATGTGCCAAATGGATCGCTGTATGAAACTCCCGTGCATTTTCCATCCACTGTTGTTTTTCCTGCTAGCATTATAGTCCGAAAATCAGTACTATTCCTTTTTACTCCTTCTATAAATCCTGAATCGCCCATCCTTAAGCTTCCATCTTCTTGTAATTTTTTACATTGTCTATAATCAAGCTCATAAATGTACTCTTGTCTTCCGTTCGTTACCGCGAAAGTGTGATACCAATATCCGCAATACGTTATCACTCGATTCACTTCTACTCTACACTCCCGCACTTCCGTATTTTTGAATTCAGCTAGTTGCAGTAATTGTAAAGTTACAGCTTCTTCTCTCGGGTTCCTGAGAGGGATGTTGCACTCTCCTACCGCGACCGCTGATATCGTTGTCACGTTCATTGAAATTCCTCCACAGTCATATCCTATTAATGCCTGTGTTGTCTGGATGATCAGCAGCATCACTAGTAATAATCTTTTTATTGCTTTACTCATTCTGCAAAAATTTTATGGCATTAATTTATAACTTTTTATCTGTATATTTTTTTTGGATCGACAGGATTTCCTTTCATCTGTATTTTATTTGGTGAACAATATCATTGGGCATGAAACGACAATTACTTAATTAACTATTCTTAAAATTACTAGTTATGAAAAAAACATTTTGATCTACCAATTATTATTATTATCTTAATATAATATATTATATCCTAATCGTTTTTCAACGACTGAGTACGTATCCTACCGTAGATTTATTCCCCATGAAATATGAGAACACAAGGATAGAGTTATTCTTTTCTCATCTGTATCGCTTCTCCAGACGTGCTGACAGTGCTTTTCTAAGTACGTTATCTATGCTGGACCCGATGGTCCCACTTGCGTCTACTTAATTAGAATACTTATTCCGCTCCGACTGATCACATCTCTAGCAGTGACAGTTTAATAATTAAAGAAATCTTCAAAGAAAAGGAGAGAAAAAAAAATTTTCATTCAACATGTCCAATTATATCTCGACCTCTCATTTCCTTCGATGCCTACAAGTCTCCAATAGGACTGACGGGGTAAGTTATTATAAGATTATATATTTTTTTGTTTTAATTTAAACGAATTATCATAGCTAATTCTGAATCCTCCCTAAAATTTGTTTATTATTTCCAGGAAATTTTAAGAATGTGTAGCATTCTGAGAATGCTAATTGAGGAAAGCCTGAGGCCTGAGAAAGGGGTTGCTCTTTTGGTGAGGTTTCGGCGCATCTCAGGACTTCCCATGCCCATCGTTCTTGAGGGCATGATTACCGAGTACAATACGGCTCGTTCCCGACGGGTCCACGATTATCTCTCCCGTGGAGCACTTGCACGGCATTTCAATGACCCCTACCCTTACTCTCAGGACACTTTTTGATTGATGAGCTGTGTTGTGGTCTCTCAGACTTGGTGAGCTCAAGTGAGGAGTAATTTGTTTTTTTTTTTTGAATTAGTTAAAATTAGAATTTGTGTAAAACAAGTGAATATATATGTAGTGAATTTAAAGTTCCAGTGTGTATCGTTATTCTTTTGATTAGTGGGAAAAATTTTCCATAGAATTTTCCCTCATAAAATTCTCCTCACCTGACTTCCCTAATTTCTTAAATTATATACAAATTTTATTTTAGTTTCGAAAAAGGTAATTTCTTATTATTAATTAGTGTGTTTTATCTTAACTGAATTAAGTGAAGTAAGTGTATATATGAATATTATAAAAAGTATATATATATATATATATATATATATATATATACCCATCGTACGTTTCTTAACGCTTAGAAAGTATACTCAGTACTTATGTGTATATCTATATATGTTTTTATAGCGATACTTTCTTTTATAAGGTTACAATTAAATTCATACTAATGTTAATTTTCAACAAGATTTGCAATCAGGAAATTTTCTAAGCTACAATTTTGAATTCTTATCGTTGTTTTGAAAAAAATCAATATTTTAGGACTTATAGCCGATTTATAATCTCATGATTTTACATTTTCGATATGTTAATAATACTTCCTAAGTTTCTATATCCCCTAAGATATTGAAGATAGTCCTACAGTATAAAAACATTATTCATAGGAAATTTCCTAAGCTGCAATTTCGGATTCTTATAAATTTCTGAAAGATTTATATTTTAGGAGTTACCGTCATTTTTGCATTTATATTTTTATATTACGTATTCCCTATACTAAATTTTATTCGTTCACTACTTAGTTGCAGCTGCACGGCTTATCTCATTTTGATAAGCTCCGATTTCTTCCACAGCGTCTCAACTCCTCAGTTGCCCCATGGATGCTAAATGGTAATTGCCTTTATGTTCTCAGTTTTTCTTATTCCTAAATTCCTTTGTTTCTCAGTTTTTTTCTTGACTTTATGTCAAAATCTTGTGAAACTGACGTGATTATTATTTTTTTTATCTTGTGAAAAAAAAAATTGTGGAAACAGTCGTATAATTGTGCTAGACGTGTTTAAGTAGAGCTGACAATTCTGACGTGTGATTTGTGTAAAGGTGTGATATTTAACGTACATTATTTTTATGAAAAAAAAATTTTTTGAAAATTTTCAAAATCACGCCATTAATTATTGAAGGTAATTAAATGAAGTTTAAGATAAATTTGATATCTTTTATCCATCTTTTACGTCTGGAAAATTATTTTCATAAAATATACGAAATTCGAGAAAAAAAAATTTTTTTTTTTAAATGGAAATTTTGCTCATATTCGAACTAATGAAACATATTATGACAAAATTTTCTCAAAATTTCAACATAAGACCGGCTACAATAGATAGATTCCCACGTAAATCTACCTATATTCTCGACGACTGGTTCGTGGTTTTCTGCCGTTTTCGTTGTTCCTGTCGTTGATGCTCCGTTGCCGTCACTGGTGAGTTATTTCCTTTAACTTGTTTTCGCATTTCATTACTACATTAATAGAATTTCCAGGTTGATTGCTCTGATGTGGCTCGATTGCTGGTTCTCGTTACTGCGGCTGTCACTATTTCTTGGATGTTGTTGCCGTACCCGTCGCTTGCATCTGATATTGTTGCTCCTGTTTTTAATTTACTGTGATCTATGGTGAGTTTTTTTCCATATTCCCTTTTTATACTTCGTTTACTATATTGTTTTACATTTTTCCAGGTGAATTATTTTGCTGAGTGATTGTTTCCCGTCCTGCTTGGTGATGTCTCTGCTGTTGGTGGTGTCATTATTGATCTAAGTGATTTGCATCCTTAGACGGTGAGTTCATTTCTTTCGTCCTATTTTTATATTCATGTGTTTCATTGATTACATGTTTTTCCAGGTTTTATTTCCTCACTTGGCTGGATGGTGTCTCGATGTTGCCGTTTTCCTGATTTTCTTCGTACCCGCTGCTGCTGCTGCTGGTGATGGGCCGTTCCAACCGTTAGGGCGCGGTAGTGATGCCCTGACGTAAGAGCATTATTTTTGCTCACGTGTGGTATCTACCACACAACCTTATCGTATCCTTTATTTATTATTATTATTATTATTTTTATTAGTCTTATTTCCTCTACCTAATATTTCTCTCTCTTTTTTTTTTTTTGAAACAACGTTCGTTTATGGGTCAGTGGGGATTCTCGCTTTTAAATTAGTAATTTACAACATATTACTATTTTAAAGTCAGGTCCCAATTGCTGGTCCTTATGAACTATTTTATAACTTACGCCTACTATTAGTGCTTCCAAATTATTTTAATACAAAATCTGAATTATTTTTAACCTCTCTTTTTATTCCCCCCCTTTTTTTTTTGTACTCAGTCGTTGTTTTCCCCTACCGTACCGAAATTTCCCACGCATATATGTCAATGTGTATATACATATGTGAGTACTTTTCTAAATCGATCTTTTCCACCCTATTCTGGAAGGAATTACACTCCCGATTGCGTTAGTTAACATAGTTTTGTTTAGTATAAGCTTTAAGCGTTGTTATTGTTTTATAAATGATAGAATTACCGGCCGGATTTTGAGATGAAAGAGTGAAAAATAGAAGATAATATATGCGAAGGGTAGTATTTCTAGTTAACATGCTGTATTATTATAGTTTGGTTATGTAATTATCTTCCAGTAGGCAAAAAATTATAAATATATTTAACACTATATTCTTTACTAAATTCTATGATCCCGTGCTAAAATCTATAATATAAAGATTCAATAATAATTATCTGATTACGTCACCTATATGGTTACTTCGCGTATCGTTTCATGCCCTGGTATTGTTGGTTTTGTTGGTATTTTCGTCTCCATTTATTCTTCTTCCGTAGTTGAGATGTTTTTCGGGTCCATAATTTTTACCAAGTCCTCTATTTCCAAATAGCTCATGACTCTGTCTAGTTCATGTCCTTGCAGATGACGTAGAAACTTGACTTTCTCTAATTCTTCTTTCACGGTGTCGGTCATCTTCTTCCTTCGTAATGCCCGTTTCACTTTCTCTCTCAGCTCTTCTTTGAAGTAGTCGGTGTGTCTCAGTTTTTCCTCTAGAATGCTCCCGAACTCCGCGCATCTACAATAGATACTCATCTGCTTCTCTGAAGCCCTCCAGACGTCGAACAGGGTTATCGACTGTCTTGTTGTAGATACGCTCTTCATAATCTCTATTTCATTCAGTACTATGGTTTCGTATTCTTCGTATTTTTCCTCGACGCATGCTATTTCTGATTTCAATTCCTCCGCTATCTCTTTACCTCCTGCTCGTAACTTCAAAAGCCAACATTTGATTAGGTCACATACTTGTACTTGGCCGCGAGTTGCGTGGTTCCATGTGTTTTTTGGAATACCAGGGTCGTAATCCCTTGGCATGTCAGCTACTTCTCTGTGATACTTGCTGAATTGCGGAACGTACCTCCCTCTTTTTGTCTTTGCGTTGATATCTGCTCCGTTGATTAGCAACATTCTAGTTATTTCCTCGTATCCTCTATGTGCGGCCATGTGTAATGCCGTAATGCCCTCTTCTGTAGTGCGTTGGTTCATTTTTGCTCCAAAGGTTAGCAAAATTTTTACAA
Source organism: Cotesia glomerata (assembly GCF_020080835.1). NCBI lineage: Eukaryota > Metazoa > Arthropoda > Insecta > Hymenoptera > Braconidae > Cotesia > Cotesia glomerata. The sequence continues at coordinate 15,388,190 of NC_058159.1, read as the reverse complement.
TATTGACGAGAGTTGTGTATTCACTGCTCCAGTCATTTCTCATTGCGTGGACGTAGTCTACTCGTTTGTTAAGGACCATCATCAATGGCGTCATTCCTTGGTTATCAGTGTGATTAACTCCAGCGCCCATCCGAAGTAGTTTATCCACTTTTCCCTTTTGTCTTCCTTCTACTGCGTAGAATAATGCTGTTCTTCCATTGTCGTCTTCTAGGTTGATTGTTGAGCCTTCCTCCAGCAGGACGTTGAATAAGTCCCATATACCTTGCTTTGCGGCTAGATGGATTGCTGCTTGACCTTCTCTATTTTTTGCTGATAAATCCACCCCTTGTCGGATCATGTGGTATAACATTCTTCTGCTCGTGACTCTTACGCGTCTTGATCCAAAATCTCTGTCTATTATTAATTCGTGTATTGGTCGGTTACCACTGTCATCATTGTCGGCATCCAGTCGTGCTCCTCGATGTATAAGAAGCCAGGCTTCCTCCATCATTTCTCGGCCTAGGGCTCTACACAAGGGCACTGTTGAATTTTTTTGATCTGCTTCATCTATTTTGGCTCCTAATCTGATTAATTCTCTCACTGATACCCGTCTTCCTCTTGTTAAAGCTTTCCCCAGAAGTGTGTATCCCTGGTTCCATTCTGGCACATATCCTAGGCCGTAGTCCTGCACGATATTGATTATTCCTATGACATCCTCGTCCATGACCGCCGTGATCATCTTCCTGTTTAATTCTTTAATATCCATGGCTTCTCGTATTTTCTTCTTAGTATCTGTTAACATATAATTTCGCGTTTTTGTTTAACAATGGGGATAGGAGGTTATATCATCCTCATGCAGAGCTTATATTTAATAGTAAGTCTTCAGATTCGGAGTCTGGAGCTGTCTGTGTCAGTTTGATTTTGTCCTGGTGTACCACTCGAAGTTTGCCTCTTATGTTTATTTCGACGTTATTGTTTTCACAAACCCTAGTTATTTCATATGGGCCCTCGTAATGGTATTTCATCTTGTCTGTCCGCGGTTCTTTTAATAACCACACTTTCATACCTACTTCGAAGACCCTTTCTGTTGCGTTGCGGTCGTAATATTTTTTTGATTTCCTTTAAAAGCATGTTTTACTTTTTGCATTTTCTAAATTAGTCCTCGCCAGTCTTTGGGTTGTTTCTAGTATTTCCACTAGGTTCGTCAAATAGTCATGGTAAGTTTTACCAGCCGTATCTGCTCCTAATGAAAATTCTGATGGTATGCTTGCAGTTCGTCCAAATACTAGTTCGTGGGGTGTGTAATTGGTTGCTTCATGAACTGACGTGTTATATGAGAACATTGCAAAGTCCAACCAGTCGTCCCACTCTCTATTTTGGTCGATGAAGGTTCTCAGGTACTCTGTTAACGAATGATGACTCCTCTCAATGGAACCGTTGCTTTGCGGGTGGTATGCGGTTGTATTAAGATGTCTGATTTTAAATAATTTACACAGGCTTTGCATCGTTTCACTCATGAAGTTCGTTCCTTTATCCGTTAAGATTGCTCGTGGTGCTCCAAACAGACAGATGATTTTTTCCGCTAACGCCTTTGCAACATCTCCAGCCTCTTGGTGTTTCAGCGGAATGGCAATGGCGAACTTTGTTAATAGATCCTGCACTGTTAATATGTATCTATAACCTCGTCTGGTTAATTCTCGTGGCCCATAGATGTCCATAGATATTTTCTCGAAGGCTGTCTCCGGAGTATCCGTGATGACCATAGGTTTCTTTGGTTTTACACGTACCAGTTTCCGTTGTTGGCAAATAAAACAGGTCTTGATGTAGTCCCTCACATCCTGCTGCATAGTCCTCCAGTAGAATTGGCTTCTTATACGTCGATACGTCTTCGTCATGCCCTTGTGTCCTCCTACAGCCGATGTATGGTGGTCCCTTATTAGTGATCTTCTATTGGTGGCTTTCGGCACTTCTAATTTCCCGCTGCATAGAATTATTTTTATTTCCGTATTTGAAAATGTTTCCTTCAATCTTGATACGTAGTATGCTTGTATTGTTTTGCTGAGTAACTCGATCCCTGTAGGCATTCGTAGGGTTTTGCATTGTTTTTGTTCTGCCAACTGTTTCAACGATGCCACGACCATGTCCAGCACTTCTTCATCTGTTCTACCGATAGCATTGGATGCATATATCATTCCGAACCCCCATCTTTTCCTTTTATTTATCATTAATACATCCCCTTTTTCTAGATTATCTTCTTGTATATTTCCCATATTTATCCACTTCATTTCCAAGAGTATATCGACTAAGTCCGAATTTATCTCTCCACTGGCAGGTAGGAAGAATACAAAGTTGTCGTTGACATCTGTTACATGCTGCCTGGTGTATTTTACATTTGATTCTTCTTCTGGATTGGTGGAGTATCCTTCTGGCATGCTTAACTCGCGATGCATTGGATTTACGGTGTCGCTGTCGTCTGTACTCCTTGTTCCGGGATTTTCCGTTAATAACTGCCCCCATAGGTCATCCCGATTCTCTACTTCCTTGTCCTGCGTTCCAGATCCTATTACTTCATCGTCGCTTTCGTTAATCACTGCATCTTTTCGTTCTGATGGCTGGAGCCTGCCTCCTTGTGTTTCCGGTGCCGAATCCGTATCTTTGTCACTTTCCGAATCTTCTAGTGACTCTTTCCTTTTGCTTTTACTTGCAGCATCTTTACTTCTTGTTTGATATTCTCGCTGATTACGATTATTTCCTGATTCCAGCCTTGGTGTTGACTTGGGTTTATTTTTGCTTCCTTTTGGACGTCCCCTTTTCCTTTTTTCCATTTGCATTCCCGAGGGTCCCGCCACTGCTGATGTCAACTCCATATCTACGTGGGATTCTTTTTCGAATTCGGAGTCGAATGTCGAATCGTCACTGGACTGCTCCATTCCTTTTGGCATTCGTTTTTTCCTACGTGCTCTTTTCCTTGGACCGCCCTGCTCCGTTGATGATGTTGCTGTATTTTCTTTCCTTCCTCTTTTTGCCATGTCTACTTCTGCTAACGGTAGGAGCTGACCATTTTCATCTCGTACTGGGTTCCTGGAGAGCGCGTCTGCATTTGAGTTGCTCTTACCTGAACGGTGTACAATTGTATAGTTATATTCTTCCAATCGATCGACCCATCGTCGTAGATGTTCACCAGGCCTTTTCGTTGATTTCAGCCACGCTAATGGTTGGTGGTCAGTGACTAAGGTGAAATTCCTGCCATAGATGTACGGCCTAAATGTTTCTATAGCGTACATTATTGCCAGTAGTTCCTTCTTCGTGACATTATAATTTCGCTCGGCTGATGACATTGCTCTTGAGGCGTAACTTATTGCTCTATCTTCTCCAAGTTTACCCTGACTTAATATTGCTCCCACTGCATATTCTGACGCATCTGTCGTGACTATGAAAGGTTTTTCGAAATCGGGATATTGCAATGTAACTCCTTCGCATAACTCTTTTTTCAATGTTTTGAATGCATTATCCTGGGCCTCTTCCCATACAAAGGGCGTGTCTTTTTTGAGCAGGTCCGTTAATGGTTTGGCCTTTCCTGCAAAATTCTTGATGAATCTTCTGTAATAGCCGGCTAATCCCAGGAATTCTCGGATTTTCTTTTCGTTTGTTGGCCTTTTGAACCTCTCCGCAGCTTCCACCTTCGTTGGATTTGGTCTGACTCCATCTGCGCTGATAATGTGCCCCAGATATGTAACTTCTCGACGTAGAAATTCACACTTTGATGGTTTTAGCTTCAATCCTACTTTCTTCAATCTGTCAGCAAACTTTTCGTATTTCTGGCGGTGTTCCTCCAGCGATCTTCCATATATTACTCCATCGTCCATGTATACGAATAATAACTCCCCCTGTAAGCCTGATAACACGCACTCCATGGTACCCTGGAATGTTGGTGGAGCTCCTTTAAGTCCCATTGCCATTCTTTTATAATGATAGTGACCCATTGGAACCGAGAATGCTGTTTTATGTTTATCTTCTTCTGCCAATGGAATCTGATGAAATCCTGAGTCGAGATCGAAGACCGAAAAATACGTAGCGCCACCAAGTTGGTCAAGTATGTCTCGAATATCAGGTAGCGGGTATGAGTTCGGAATTGTTTTGTCATTTAATTTGCGAAAATCTATCACCAGCCTCCAATTTTTGATCCGTCGGGTTTTGGTTTCTTGGGCACAATCCATACAGGCGAACTATATGGTGAATCGGAAGGTTCGATTATATCGGCATCCAGCATGCCTTGTATTTGTGATTTTAGTTCGTTTTTTAAATTATGAGGCATTCGGTATTGTTTAACATTTATTGGGATATCGTCGGTCGTCCGTATTCTGTGTGGTGGTACTTTTGCTGCTTGAAGTTTCTCCCCAGGTAGTATGTATATGTCAGGCTCGTACCAAATATTTTGACGTACCATTTCTAATTCTTCCTCCCCAAGGTGTTCTGTTGGTATAATCTCAAGTATTTTGTCTGCTCGTTCTTGCCTCGTCTCCTCATTCGCACCTTCCTCGTAAACGCTATGTATCGTTGCTTCGTTTAATTTCTCTTCAAATTTTCCAACCTCCAGGTACGGCACTGTAAATATGTGTTCCTCATCTGTTGTGTTGTAAGCATACATGCATGCTACCCCGTTGTTGACAGCCACGACTGCATCTCCCAGATAAACGCCAGGTGCTATGTCGCATCGCGGAATGTACCCCTCTTTTTCAGCATTGATCACCTTGACATGTACCAGATGCGCGCATCTCCTAAGTATTCTGATGATCTCTTCTTGGAATTTAAAGTTTTTATTGCCAAGAGTTAAATTTTTGTTTTTGAAGTCGATCTTCACTTCTTGCTCTCCCAAGAAGGGTAACCCCAGGATTCCGTCTTCTTTTAGGTTGAATTCATCCCCTACGACATCGAAGATGGTTGTTCGGCCTTCGATTTCTAATTTCACCTGTCCTAAACTTATAACTGCTTCTGATGTGATTCCTTGGAGTCTCGTTCTCTTTGATCGGTCGATTTTTGCCTCTGTTCCTAGCGTGCTGTCCCTAATAAGGTTTATTTCTGCCCCAGTGTCTATTAAAAATGTTGCTTTTCCACCCTTAACTTCCTTCGCATTGAATTTTATTTTTGTATGTATTTTCCCATATAGTTTAATATTTTTCTCTCTTAGCTTACGTTCGCTGTTTTCCGAGGTTTTTGAGTCGGCCGTTTCAGCGGGGGATATTGCTGCCCCGGCCTTCTCTAGTTTAAATGGCTTGTGTTATACATTTGTTCTTGTTGACCTTGGTTCTGTTGATACTGTCTTTGTTGTGGTTGTTGCTGCCGCTGGTTCTGAGGTAGTCGTTGTCTTTGTTGCCAAGATTGTTGTTGATACTGCGGGCTCATTGATCCATCTCTTCGGTTGTCTACTGGTTGTTGCTGCCATTGATTTCTTCTGTACTGATAATTGTTGCCTCTTCCTTGTCCCCTGTAGTTACCTTGATATCCTTGACCCCTGTAGTTACCTTGATATCCTTGACCGGCTTGATTATTATTGACATAGTAATTGTTACCATACGACCTCCTGTTATCGAAATTACTGGCATTATCGTGGTTGTTGTTCTTGCACAGTTGTCCGGTTCCTCGAAGGTTGTGTGCTCCTCGCCGTACTTGCTGCCGTCTCTCATTTTGATCTGGACAATTACGTATAAAATGTCCTGGCTCTCCGCATCCATAACATTTTGGGCCACCTTGGTCAATATTAGCTGCATCGTTCGTAACGGTGAATACTAGTGGTTCCTCTCCGACTGATTCCCTGTTGGATTTCTTCGTTGACTCCTCGGCCTGCAATTCTTCCTCGTATGTTGCCAACCTGATTCTAGCGAGGTCTCTCTCTCTGCGGCGAACTCTGTCTTCTCTTAATTTATTCATTGCCTCCGTTTTTTCACTCTGGATCTCGGCTTCCAATGCCACTTTCAATGCATCTGTAAGGTTCCTAGGTTTCTGGGTGGAAACTGCAAATGATAGCTGCGGTGTGAGACCTACAATAAATGTTTCCAGGGCCGCTGCATTTAAATCATTATTTCGATATTGTTTTTGGTCCGCTGTAAGTGTACTCCTGTCGATTTTGTTAGCTGCCTGACTTCTCATACTTTCTAAACGTGCCCCGAATCTTGCTACGCTCTCATTCTCCTCCTGCAATAATTTTGTTAGTCGACTTAATATTGCGAAGAAGTCTTCGGTACGCCCAAAATTTTGTCGTAGTTTTTCTATGACTGCGTCGATTGTCCGAGCTGTCTTCATGACTGTCCTCATGCTGCCTACTGCAACGCCTGAAAGTCTAGACGCTAATTCAAAATGAAGGTTTCTTCATCCCCATCCTTTAGCCTAGGGGTACAGTATTCAATGGCGTCGATAAATGGTTCGACATCACCTTCTCCTGAAAATACTGGGATGTGTCTCGTGAGTGATATGATGCGCTTCAACCGGGCTTCTTCTGTCTCCACCATGGTCGTCACTGGTTCTCCTGATAATTCTTCTTCTGATTCGTCGTCTAGGACACCGTTCGTCGAACCGTTCTCTAATGTCCGTTCGTTTATTAGTGCGTCAAATGAAAGGTCGTCAAGAGCAATGTCGGAATTTTCAGAACTAGGGGTGGAGTTGTGTGATTCGTTATCGCGCCACCCGTCGAACCACGCCTGCCGATCCTCGTCACCGGCTTCTTTTATATGATCAATTTTTGCGACTTACCTCAGTGCCAAGATGCTCAATTGAATTGTAATCTGCATTTACTGTTTCCCTGTGCCCTCTAAAATGATTGGTCGGCCTTCCTATTTCCTCGGAGCCCTGCTGATGACACGTTCTTTTGTTGCTGGCTGTTAATTTATCCTCTGCGTGGCTTGTGTTCCTCTCCCTTGTAGTAGCTGCTTCTATTTCTTTATTTCTTTCTTTTCTGGAGACACTTGTTTGACCTCTCTCTCTCTTTTTCACTTTATTTTCTTGTTTCACTGAATTTCTTATTTCTTCGGGGACACTTGTTTTAATTACTTTTCTTATTCCAGTTACCTTATTTCTTAATTGCACTTTACTTCAATTCTTCCTATTTCAATTAATTTCCTATTTCAATAACTTTCCTTATTATCTCACTTTCCTATGTAAATTATTCTTCTTTTTCTTGATTCCTTTTCTCTATTTCACTTATTTTCCTTATTTCAATTCACTTTTCCTATTTTCAATAATTCTTCTTTTTTCTGGATTACTTTTTCTATTTCACTTATTTTTCCTGTTTCAATTCACTTTTCCTATTTTCAATAATACTTCTTTTTTCTGGATTACTTTTTCTATTTCATTTATTTTTCTTGTTTCAATTCACTTTTCCTATTTTCAATTATTCTTCTTCTTTTTCCTGGATTACTTTTTCTATTTCACTTATTTTTCTTGTTTCAATTCACTTTTCCTATTTTCAATTATTCTTCTTTTTCTGGATTACTTTTTCTATTTCACTTATTTTTCTTGTTTCAATTCACTTTTCCTATTTCAATTATTCTTCTTCATTTTAATTCACTGTTTCAATTTCAATTATCTTCTTTATTTCAATTCACTTTTTCATTTTCAATTATCTTCTTTTTTTCAATTCACTTTTCAATTTCAATTATCTTCTTTATTTCAATTCACTTTTTTCAATTTCAATTATCTTCTTTTTTCCAATTCACTTTTCCTATTTTCAATTATCTTCTTTATTTCAATTCACTTTTTCATTTTCAATTATCTTCTTTTTACGATTCACTTTTAATATTCTTCAATAATTCTTACTTTTATACCCGGGTATTTCCTAGAGTTCTCAGTTTTTCCGATTTCTGGGTACTCACCACTAAATTTTCCACACAATTCACTTCACTCAATTCACTTATCTGGGCGACAACCACGTTGGGCGCCAATTTTTCTGTTACGTGTGAGCCTACACCTGGTTATTTACCTGTCACGTAAACAGACCTCCGGACTAGCTCAGCGTCTCACTGAAAAATATTTAGATGTTGATAAAAGGGTGGGTCGCGCAGTGAATGAAGAATACTCATGAATTACGGTACTAATTGTTTATTGGGCGTCCCCAAGGCATGGGAGTTGCCCGAAATGGCCCTGAGAGTCTCTTTTACAAACTAATTCTATTTATGAAAGCAAATCTAATCCAGTACAATAATCCATTTGATGCAATACTTTTGATTCTATAACTGAGAGAGAGATGGGACAGCAACGAGAATGAGAGTCTTAGGAGACAATTAATCACGATGCAAGACAACTCGGACTCGACATAGATTCGGACAGACTAAACGACTGACTGATTACAAGAGGCCGCTCCTCCTGAAGGTCCCAGGTTTATGTAACCTCGGTCGCGGATGCCGCCAAACACCTGTATCACTGCGCGGAACTTGTATTATTCCGCGGTTGAACTCAGATTATTCCGCCCTGAGGAACTAGGTGGTTATTGTCAAGTTCCCTAGTCAGCAGAAAATGGTATCAAGGCGCCGAAAGCGGTTCCCTGTGCTAGAGTACCTGTTCGCTCGGTTCCCATGAGAAAGCGTCTCCTCAGCAACACGTGCAAGCAGCGATTCTCGGTAACCAGAGTCAGGCTAGAAATACAACGGAAATTCGGTGTCTAATTCAGGTGAGCAAGTTGGCCCATCGATTTATAGAAAATATATATAGAATATCATAATATTGACGGGAGGGTAGGCCCACCCGTCACATTTTTAATTTGTATTTTTAATTTTTATTATTAATTTGTATTTTTAACTTTTATTGTTAATTTGTATATTTAATTTTTATTTTTATTTTTAATTTGTATTTTTAATTTTTATCGTTAATTTTTATATTTAATTTTTATTTTTAATTAAATAACAATATTAATAAAGTATCTTAATTCTTTTTTTTTAATAAAACATATAATCTAATATATTTATTTTTATGAATTTTCAGGCAATTCCGGGGAAAGGAAGTACCACATGTATTTTCAAATCGACAACCAACCTCTGCATTTAATTGAAAATTTAGATTTTCAAACTTATATAAAAATAAAAGGTATAATTCAAAATTTATCAAGTGACTGCTAACTTTAATGTCATGAATTTAGCAGACGTCTAAAAATCTTTGTTTTTTTTTTTATTAATTTAATTACAATAAAAAAAATATTTCTAAAAAATGACACTTATAATTTTTCAAGTTTTTTAAGTGTTAAATTTTTTTATTAATTATTCAATTAAAAGTTTTTCAATATAAAATTTTTAAAAATTTTGAAATGTCGGCTAACTTTATTTTCATAATATAACATTGTTCTAAATTTATGACACTAAGGGCCAGTTTTTCAATCCAGGATAAAATTTTATCCAATGATAAAATATATCTATATATTTCATATATATAAATATACAGGCAATAATAATTTTATCCTGGATAAAATTTGATCGTAGATTAATAAAGTGGCCCTAACATTAGTAAAAACTTAATTATTTTTTCATTTTAATTAACAAATAAGGTAAAAGCCCCAATAGATGATCATGTACCAGTATATGATCACTCCATGTATTTGTATACCTATATTTATGAATATAGATATACAAATACATGGAGTGATCATATACTGGTACGTGATCATCTATTGGGGCTTTTACCTTAAATTAAATCTTTAAAATTATTCTGAAGAAATAGCATTTTAATATTTATAAATTTTTATGTTAAATAATTTTATAATTGTTATTATGATAATTAATTTGTTACAAAAATTAAAAAAAATAGTGTAAAATTTATTCAATTAATTATCATGAACAAATGTTATTAAAAAATTTATTTGTGTAGATGACAACACCGCAGCTCTGGATTTCATGATGGAATTACTAACCAGTCGCAAGTATCCACTTCAAAATCCTTCGCGGGATATTATATATCGCAGTCTGGACGGAATCGATTTCACCCCAATTAATTAAAAATGATATTACATAATATTATTGTAATTATCATTTTCTGAAATAAACTATTTCAATAATCCATAAATAGTAAGTTGTTTTCATTGAACAAGTAAGTTGTTTTCATTGGTTGGTCTTCCAAGATTTGTCGCTGTTTCAGGGTAAGTGATGGTACTTTCTGCCAGTTGGGAGTAAATTGAGTAATTGTTCTGTGCATTCAACTAAAAGTCTTCCTCTATTCCTAGAGTAATTTCTGAATTCAAATCTTACGATAATTTGCAGAAATGATTATTGTTATGTTTATTAATTATTAATATTATAAATGATTCATTCTAAAATGACTTTTTTTTAAGGATTCGATAGAAAATGATTTATTAAATTAATTTATATAAAATCAGTAAAGTCTGATGTTTTTTAAACAACTATTTTTAAAAGTTCAAAAATTTTATTTAAATATAATTTAAAAAAAAATTTTTAAACTTATTAATAGTTGTAAATAATAATTCTAAAAAATTTAATAAAGTTTTTTAACCTGATTAAATCAGTAGTCTAATTTACGTACTTTTTTTTTTTTTTGTTACTTGAATTTGTATTAAATTTCACTACGAATTAGTCTTACCGAAGTTGGAGTTTTCTAATGTTAAAAATGTACGGTTGTGTTACATGCATTTGGAAGGAGCTGCTCCATTTGCAAAGACTGAAATTGCAAGTAAGTGTTTTTTTTTTTTTTTTAATAAATTTTTTATTAAATCTATATTAATAACAAAATTGAAAAAATTTTTTCTCCTGGATAGTCATGTGATAGAATTGTATTTTTTTTTTTTTTTTTAGTGAAATTGAATTTCATTGCAAAGGTCTTGATTTGAGTTTGTTACTTTTCAAGGTTTCATATTATTTTCACTGATAGTTAATTTATTATGACAAGTCTGTAGGCTGCATATGAATCTTCTCTATTTCTAGATATATAATTAAGAAATGACCTTGTATCTTGTGATCTATCAACATTTTTTAAGATATAAGCTTACCCCGACATTACTCTCATTGAGACCTTTCATTTGAGTACCCATATCAATTTTTCATATATATATGTGTCCGTGTGTGTGTGAAAAATATACCTAAATGCATGTTGATACTCAAATTAAAGCTCTTGATGAATATAACATCGGGGTGAGCTTATATCTTTAAAAACGTCAATAGTTAGATAAGTACTGTACAATTCAACAAAAGTCATTGTTCAATAAGGTAAAATTTTATTTATTTATAGTTCACAAGTCACGGCAGTCACATAGTAACTGCAAGGTTGCTGGTATTTATTTATTTATTTATTTTGACAGAACACTTTATATCCGTGAGCTTTTTTATTGGTGGTAATGTCAGAGGAGCTGTGAATGAAGATACTACTGACGCTATTCTTATTTTCCTCTATGAAATACCGAAGATATTCAACTAAGATTACATGAAACTTGACATCGCTTTAATTAACATAAGATTGCCACACAGTAAAGAATATTGTTCATTGGGAACCAGCGTTGACTGCGTGTTCGCGCAGCTTTTATTAAGACGAAAAAAATAGCCGGTAAGTTCGTTAAGAGTAAAATTTAAATACATAAATTACGTTTTTTAGAGTAGAGATAATTTTACAGGTGTAATTTCAATGGGAAATTAATCTTAATTTATTTTAATAGTTCAAGTTAATAAAAATAAGCCGAGGATTTTTGGTGACGCAATTATTCATTTGTCACATCGACTTCGCTATCGAGCATAATGAGCCTCTGCCAGCTCACCCTATTACGACATCAACCGACAAAGAGCGGACGATCGTCAAACATATTGCTGAGAATTTAGTAGCTGACGGAGCGACTTTTCATCTGGGTATTGGAAGTATTCCTGACGGAGTATTATCTCAGTTGAAGAGCCATAAGAACCTTGGTATTAATAGTGAAATTTTTAGCAATAGTGTTGTTGATCTGGTTAACATTGGATGTATTACTGTTAACAAAAAGTCTATTCATCGCGTTGATTGTAGGATCTTTTTGTGTTGGATCACAAAAATTGTATGATTTCATGCACAACAATCCATTTATTGGTATGTATTATAATTTCAATATATGATTCTAAAATTTTGAGATTTGATTATTATTTTGAATTTTTAAATCTATAAAAATGAAAAGTTCAATTTTTTTAAATAATTTTTATACAATAATGTTTTATTAATATATTTTTTCATAAATGATTTTTAAAAAATTATTTTTTAAAAATATTTTTTCATAAAATATTTTCTTGTAAATAATTTTTTATAAATTATTTCTAAGTTAAAAAAATCGAAATATGATGAAATATCTCCAAATTTTATTATCATTTGTAACACTTGTAATATTACTTGATAGTAAAAAATTTAACCAATATTTATATAATCTTAATAATATCAATAAATTATATTACAGAGATGTTGGTTGTCAATTACGTAAACGACCCGAGAACAATAGCCAAGCAACCGAAAATGACTTGTATTAATACGTGGATTGAATTTGTACTGTTCAGACAGTATAGGAACACGAATGTACTGTGGATTTGGAGGCCAGGTAGATTTTCTGACTGGCGCGACGATGAGTAAAGACGATTTGGGCCAGCCGATAGTTACATTAAATTCAACAACTGCTGACGGAAAAACAAGCAAAATATCTCCGGTATTGAAATTAGGGGATGGCGTGGTGACCAGCAGAGCCTTGGTTAGATACGCCGTAACTGAGGACGGAATCGCGAGTCTGTTTGATAAGACTCTGAAGCAACGTGCTCATGAACTTATCAACGTCGCTCATCCGAATCATCGCGAAGCTTTGGAGAAAGCAGCTTTTCAGCAGCTCAAAGGAAAGCCCGAACCTTGAACTCTTCAGCTATCTTTATTTGTCGGAAATATCACTAAAGAGTAATCACAATCTGGAGATTAAGAAGAAGTAAATTACGGCTTTAGATTGTGCATTTGAATACATATTTATGGTTTATTTTTTTATTATTATTAAAGACCCTATTAGTGGCACCTCTAATCCATATTAGTGGCACTTTTTTATTTTTTCAATGAAAAAATTTTCTACTTATAATAAAAATTGAAAATTTTTTTGATAAAAACGTCTTAAAGATTAGATATAATGTATTCATTATTGAAATTAATTATTTCACTAGTTGATTAAGTACCAAAATCAAAGAAAGGGTCAGTAATGGAGTCCCTGCCACTAATGGGGTCTTTTACTCTATTTCATGATAAAATAATGCATTTTTTATGATGAGTGTATGTGAGAGTTAATAGAATCGTTTGTAACATAATATTCTTATTGTAAAAACTTCATAATTATCTCGAAATATGATTTAAAATAATATTTATGATAAAAAATTAAAAAATGTCATTTTTATATATGCCATTTACTATTTAATGGTATTGTCAATTATAAATTTGTCGATTTACTTAAAATGAAAGTAATTTGTTATTGAAAAAATTAAATTTTTTTATTTTTATTTTTTTTCTTTTTCATCTAAAAAATTATTTACATTTTGATTTAACTTAATTTTATACACAATTTAAGAATTTATTTAAAAATTTTTAATTCATTTAAATATTTTTAATTTATTTAATTCTAGTAATTAAGTATATTTTACATTTTAAATTCAATGAAATTATTTAACCAAAGTTAATGTCTTTTGAAAGATTCCCATCTTTTCTGTGCTTTTGAACATTTTTAAAAAATGTTGAAAAATCAACGTAAGGCTGAATCTTAGCATTTCAGAATTTTTTTTTTTTTTTTTTCATTTTTTGTCTCGTTACGGTATAATTTCATAGACCAAAAAAAATTAATTTCTGAAAGTTTCAGTTCAAAATTAAAATTTTGAAAGGTCGCTCATAATTTTTTTTTATTTTTTTAATTAATTATTATTTAGTGTCAGCTTTAACTGCTGTGGTCATATCGCCAACTTTAACTGATGGGAGTGGTGCGTTGGGGTCTTTTTGGTTTGTGAAAATCTTAACCTACGCGGCAAGGATTAAATCTCAACCAAGCTAGTTTGTAAGATCAGCTTACGATTCGTACCCACGTCTGGCCGGCGATTTATTAAAATATTGTTAAAATATTGCAGTTGATTAAATAAAATTATTAAATTAAAAAAAAATAATGTTTTCTATATTGTGCTTGATTTTTAGTTCATCTCGTGGTGTACTTTTATCGATTATTGTACTAAATAAAAAAAAAAAAAATGCAAAGAATTTTAATTTTTCAGTCATTTCATTTTTTTATAGACTAGCAATTGTTATTAATCATTTGATTTTTGATTTCAGTTGTTTAACCGCTAGGAAAAGGACCTAGTCACATACTTATAAGAAGAATTGCGCCTTCGGGCTTAATCGTTACAACTCGGGAATAATCGTATCACGCTATGGCCGTCGCCCATGCGCGCCTTGGTTAGCGGTAGAGAAGCCGGCTCACGTGGCCGGCTGCAACAGTTGTGCTTGGACTTTTGTACTAGTACGACTACTCTGTGCGAATCAATTCTGATATTTCTTACTTACATCTCACTTTCATTTAAATATTAAAATTATTCATTAAATATAAATAATTATATTAGCTTCAAGTATACTTTAAATTCTCAATTCATTTAAATCAGTCTAATAGTTCAGTGAATTAACATAAATAAAATCAAGTAAATTTATTTAGTGACGCTACGCGGCCATTACGCGCCACCGTTAACAAGGATTGCATCAGCCACGCGGCTTTAGTCAATCCATAATTGACGCGTGATATTAACAATTAATTACATTAAATTAGTTATTGATATTTAATTACGATCTTATTTAATTTAGCTTATAAATAATTAAATTCCAACTTCAAATCATTTGACTAATTTCTACACTAAAAACATCAAACTCAATTGACTAACATTCTGTTATCAATTGAATATTATTTGCTCTCACCTTGAGACAATTGAACATTAATAGATCTCACTCTGAGATAGTTCAAAGTGATTAGATATTACTAGCTCCCACCTTGGGACTTGTCTAATTCAAATTATCGATAATCTTCTATCTAAGGCGGTTGAGCTCACCCCTATTGCGTTATTGCAACGTAATTTTACACATTCACACTTACACATACACAATTTACTTGTATAATTTCATCAAGGAGGTTTTTTCCCAGCCTAGCTGGGTTTTCCTCCTTTGGGGACAAATAAATTCTTCTAAATTGTTCCCCAAAAAATCCAAGTATATTTATTTAATTTCCTAATCCCAACTTTATCGTATAATTTAAAACAATTACGGGAATTATCCGCATTGGATAGTTTTCGACAAAACATTTGGTGCCTCCTGTGAGGTGTACACGAACCCTGATTTGCGAAGACGAGCAAGACGTGCCGAAGATCCAATCACTATACCACCCAGCTGCTGCCAGCATCGTTGGACTTCAATACAAATAAGATAAGTCTTTAACACTAAATCATTTATAATATTAATTAATATATTATTTAATCATTTGATAATATATCCAACTTATTTATTTGTAATTTAATTAATTGTTTGACTTTGGCTGACTAATCGATTGTCACTTGGCAATCAATTCATCGGTCAACTAGTGCAATTGGTTATCATTCAAATATTTATTTACGTTATTATTTTAATTATTTACGTATAACTTAATTTAATTAATTAGTCGACAATTCACAATTAATTGATCATTGTCCGGTGATTAATTGTTGTGCAACAGAATAATTAATTATCAATTCTCAAATTATTTAATATTTAATTATAATTAATTATTTAAATTGTTTCTCAAATCAATTGATTACTGTAAGTGATCTATTTATTACAGAAATAAGATAATTAATTATCAATTGATATTTATTATTGTTATTTATTATTACTATTATTATCATATAAATTTATCGCAAAATGACTAAAACAAAATGACTTTAGAACAAACACGTGTTCTATTAACTGCTAAAATTACCGCATTGAACGATGAATTAACAGCAAAGACCACAGACATTCAGACTGCTTCTTTACGTTTTCCTAAAATCGAAAAAATGTTCGATCAGTACGATGCCAGTATCGACGAATTAGAAGTGAACAAACCTGAGGACCCAGAAATAGAACTTGCGGACGGAATTCGCAAAATTTATTACAATCTTGCAACTAAAATAAAAATTCCCAATCAAGATGTTCTCAATGCCACTATTCAAACTGCAATTAACGCTTCGACTCTTAATCGAACACTCGAGACTCAACGACTTACTAAGCTCCCTACCACGGATTTACCAAAATTCGATGGCAACTTTGAAAATTGGCTTTCTTTTAAAAATACATTTAAGACACTGATCGACGAACGTAAAGATTTAGATGATCTTAATAAGTTTTTATACCTTCGCGGATGTTTAACTGGTTCTGCTGCAAACAAGCTCGCGCTTTTGGATGCAAGTGCAGAAAACTATACACAGGCCTGGGACCTTTTAACAGAAACTTATCAGAAAGAGCGCGCTTTAGTTTTTAAACATTATGACGCTTTTTTAAATCTTAATTCAATATCAACCCCGACTAATGAAAATCTCACTAAATTCATAGATGATGCTCGACAACACTTAAATGATTTAAAATCATTAAAAGCAAACCCAACTGACGCATTTATAGTAAGATTATTAGAACTTAAATTACCAACAGAAATTAGAGACAAATGGGACGAAACGTACGAAGACGATAACACTCTCCCAACGTTTGACGCATTTAGCAAATTTATAATAAAAACTGCTTTCCGACTCAGTACACGTAAACCTAATAAACAGCGCGACTCCGATGGCTCCTTTAAAAGACGACGTAATGAATATTCGAGTAATAATTTCAAGAAACAAAAAACAGACTCACCAGTCCGAGCTTTAGTAACAACCACTTCTACTGCCTGTCCATGTTGTAAACTATCTCATCCGCTCTATAAATGTTATAAGTTTGATGCATTAACTATAGGAGAACGCATAAAATTTGTAAAATCTGCTAAACTTTGCAATAATTGTCTTCGCGAACACAAAGGAACTTGCCCTTCCAGTAGTAGATGTCAAACCTGTAAGAAATTCCATCATACCAAACTGCACATTCAACAAAAGACAGTTCAACAACCCTCTAATCCGAATACTTCAAAGAACAATGCCGTAAAATCCGAGTCACCTATTACTGTTACGACTGATAAGGGATCTACATCTTGACTAGTAGTACACAACTATACGACAATTCTCAGAACACCGCGTTTCCAATTGATGATGAGCGCACTCATCCAGTTGCGTGATTCAACGGGTGGATTCATACAAGCTCGCGCTTTACTTGACACCTGTGCAACAGCTAATTTCATTACTGAAAATTTGTCTAGCAAATTAAAATTACCAATGCAAAACTGTTCTATTCCGATCGGGGCTGTTAATGGAATGCAAACCTTTTCAAAACATGTCGTTCAAATAAGTTGTAAATCTTTAAATAATAAATTTCAAAGATCATTATCATTTTTAACTGTTAACGAAATTGCAGAGCTGAGTCCAAATGAAATCTTTCCACGTAATAAAATAGACATACCTAAAAAGATAATGCTTGCTGATCCGGAATTTCATATACCAAGACCCGTAGATGTCCTTATCGGTTCAGGTACCACACTTTCTCTTCTATCTGTCGGACAGATTAACTGCTCACAAAATGATTGTGATTTAATATTACAAAAAACGCAACTAGGATGGGTTGTAGCGGGAGGAGTCATTGACGACAAAAATATATTTTCTGTAACTTGTCAACTAACTGATCTGTCGAGTCAATTAACAAAATTCTGGACTATTGAAGACATAAGTTCTAGTGATTCTCGATCTATTGAGGATTCTACATGTGAGACTTATTATCAAAACACTACTATTCGCGATACAGACGGTCGATATATAGTAAAACTACCCTTTCGCGCAGACGATGTCGAGTTCGGGAATTCCAAACAAAAGGCTCTAAATAGATTTCTGTCTTTACAGAAGAGATTAAATTCAGACTCATCATTAAAATCCGAATACAATAAAGTCATGAATGAATACATCAATCTTGGCCACATGGTACACGTACCGGATGATAGTGGACCAGGGTATTACATGCCCCATCATCCGATAATAAAAACATCCAGCACTACCACTAAGGTACGCGTTGTATTTGATGCTTCAGCTAAAACCGATAAAGGTATCTCCTTGAATGAAGTCTTACTAACAGGGCCTACTATACAAGATAATCTTTTCACCATTCTCTTACGTTTTCGCACTTTTGTCTATGCTATGACTTCTGATATCGCTCAAATGTATCGACAAATTTGCATACATCCGGATCATCATAAATTTCAACGAATCCTTTATTATCATAACGACAAAATTAGTACCTTTGAACTTAAACGAGTTACATTTGGGGTTTCTGCAGCTCCATTTCTAGCTATACGCACGGTAAATCAACTTGCTGATGACGAATCTCATAATTTTCCTGTAGCTTCAAAAATATTAAAACGAGATCTTTATGTCGACAACTTATTAACCGGATCCAATTCTTTGACCGAAATTTTAAAATTGCGTGACGAAATCATTCAACTAGTGCGAAAGGGTGGATTTGAACTCAGACAATGGGCTTCGAATCACCGACACGCACTGGATAATTTCGATCAAAGAACCTTAGATTTAGATTGTGCTATTAATGATGATCCTATCTCTAAAACTTTGGGCATAGCATGGAATTCTCTAACTGACGAATTTATCTATACAGTCAAATCAAACGATTCATCACGAAAAATAACTAAACGAACCATTTTATCTGACATTGCAAAAATTTTCGATCCTATCGGAATTCTCGGTCCTATTGTATTATGGCAAAACCATCATTCAAGAATGTTGGAAATTAAAGGTCCATTGGGATGAAACGGTCCCACAAGAATTGCATTTGCGCTGGTGTAAATTTGCTGAACAATTACCCCTAATCAAAGACTTTTCGGTTGAACGAAATATTTTAATTCCTGATCCGACTGACATACAACTGCATGGATTTTGTGATGCTAGTAGAGTAGGCTATGGTGCTTGCATTTATATAAGATCAGTGAATAAACATGGAGACGTGATCGTGAAATTAGTTTGTTCCAAATCTCGAGTTGCTCCCATTAAAGATGTTACAATTCCAAAATTAGAATTATGTGGAGCATTATTACTTGCTAAATTATATAAGGACACAATTCCTTCATTTAACTTTGACATATCTAAAGTCACATTTTGGTCTGATTCAACTATTGTACTTCAATGGCTCAAACGATCTCCCAGCACTCTCAAGGTCTTTGAAGCGAATCGCGTTACACAAATTCAAACCCTTTGCAGTAAAATCGAATGGCGACATGTCAGAACCAAGGATAACCCGGCAGATTGCTTATCTAGAGGTCAACTTCCTTCTGAATTTCTAAATAACAAAATGTGGTTGATAGGTCCTACGTGGCTATCACAGGATCCTCTCAATTGGCCTAACTTAAAGCCAACAGTTCTTTCTGAACTTCCTGGTGTTCGAAAAATTACTTGTTTACTAGCTTCCACTGACAATTTATTTAAACGGTTTTCATCATATTCTAAACTTATAAATTCTTTTTCCTATTGTTTGCGAATGTTAAAAGATAATCCATTCAAACACAAACCTTTAAACGTAGAAGAAAAATTATTAACTGAAATTAAAATCTTAACTCTGATTCAAAACGAACAATATTATGATGAAATCAAACAAATTAAAGAAACCGGAGAGACTAAAAATCTACGATTACGATGCCTTAATCCATTCATTGATTCAAACGGATTATTGAGAGTGGGAGGCCGTTTGAAACATGCTCCTATATCCTTTTCGAAAAAACATCCTATTTTATTACCTTCACGTCATTATGTTACGGATCTAATTATTAGAGAAACTCATGAAAGTTTGTATCATTCGGGTATACAAAGTACACTTTCAAATCTTAGACATAAGTTTTGGCTGCTAGATGGCAAAAATCAAGTACGTAAAATCATTAGACATTGCGTTAAATGCATTCGATATCAACCAATTCTCTTACAAAGTAAAATGGCCGATTTGCCTAGTTCTAGAGTCTCGGAATCTCCGCCATTTTCTCACGTAGGAATTGATTATTTTGGACCTCTCTTTATCAAGGAACGTAAATTTCGAAACAGAACTAAAGTCAAGGTCTATGGATGTGTTTTTGTTTGCATGGCTACTAAGGCTGTACATTTAGAAATCGTAAGTGACTTAACTACCGAGGGTTTCTTAGGAGCTTTCGGACGTTTTATTGGTAGAAGAGGGGTTCCATCTCATGTATATTCTGATAATGGTACCAATTTTGTGGGTGCAAATAATCAACTAATAGAACTTTACCAACTATTCAACTCTAAGTCCCATCAGGACATTGTTAACAACTATGCCATAAAGAGAAACATTGTCTGGAAATTCAATCCACCTTTATCTCCTCATTTCGGGGGTATCTGGGAGGCGGCAGTCAAGTCATTTAAACACTATTTTAAACGAGTAGTGAAAGAACAACTTTTAACATTTGAAGAATTAAATTCTCTAGCTATACAAATTGAATCTATATTAAATTCTCGTCCTCTATGTTCATTGTCAAGTGATCCTAATGATCCTATTGCTTTAACTCCTGCACACATTTTAATAGGTCGTCCTCTCACTATGCTACCTGAAAATGATTTTTCTGACGTTCCAGATAATAGACTAAGCTCATGGCAATTCACTGTCAAGGCGCGACAAGATTTCTGGAAACGCTGGTATTTGGAATACCTTCATGAGTTGCAGACCAGGCAAAAATGGGACTCCAATCGAGGGGATATTAAGGTCAATCAAATTGTCTTACTAATGGACAAAAACCAACCCTGTATGCGGTGGCAGCTGGGAGTAGTGATCGAGACTCATCCAGGAGAGGATAACATAACACGAGTGGCTTCAATTCGAACAGCTCAAGGCATATATAAACGGAATATTACTCTGTTATGTCCATTACCAATCAATTCTTAAAATCTGTAAATTCAAAATATTGTAATCATGTAATATCATTGATTGTAAACACTACTCATAATATCTTGCTCAACCTTCGCAACGGGGGGAGTATGTTTAACCGCTAGGAAAAGGACCTAGTCACATACTTATAAGAAGAATTGCGCCTTCGGGCTTAATCGTTACAACTCGGGAATAATCGTATCACGCTATGGCCGTCGCCCATGCGCGCCTTGGTTAGCGGTAGAGAAGCCGGCTCACGTGGCCGGCTGCAACAGTTGTGCTTGGACTTTTGTACTAGTACGACTACTCTGTGCGAATCAATTCTGATATTTCTTACTTACATCTCACTTTCATTTAAATATTAAAATTATTCATTAAATATAAATAATTATATTAGCTTCAAGTATACTTTAAATTCTCAATTCATTTAAATCAGTCTAATAGTTCAGTGAATTAACATAAATAAAATCAAGTAAATTTATTTAGTGACGCTACGCGGCCATTACGCGCCACCGTTAACAAGGATTGCATCAGCCACGCGGCTTTAGTCAATCCATAATTGACGCGTGATATTAACAATTAATTACATTAAATTAGTTATTGATATTTAATTACGATCTTATTTAATTTAGCTTATAAATAATTAAATTCCAACTTCAAATCATTTGACTAATTTCTACACTAAAAACATCAAACTCAATTGACTAACATTCTGTTATCAATTGAATATTATTTGCTCTCACCTTGAGACAATTGAACATTAATAGATCTCACTCTGAGATAGTTCAAAGTGATTAGATATTACTAGCTCCCACCTTGGGACTTGTCTAATTCAAATTATCGATAATCTTCTATCTAAGGCGGTTGAGCTCACCCCTATTGCGTTATTGCAACGTAATTTTACACATTCACACTTACACATACACAATTTACTTGTATAATTTCATCAAGGAGGTTTTTTTCCCAGCCTAGCTGGGTTTTCCTCCTTTGGGGACAAATAAATTCTTCTAAATTGTTCCCCAAAAAATCCAAGTATATTTATTTAATTTCCTAATCCCAACTTTATCGTATAATTTAAAACAATTACGGGAATTATCCGCATTGGATAGTTTTCGACAAAACATCAGTTGGTCGCATGATTAAGTATACTGGTTTCGGTAACGCAGCTGGAATGGTTGTAAATGAAGGACTTTCAGGTAGCAATCAACCTAAGTCGAATTACTCCTCAGAGTCCGGAGAAAGCGACACTGAATAGTATACTAAGTATAACGAAAATATAAATCCTGTCATTGGATGCTAAGAGAATCCTAAACCTAGTCCTTTGGAATGAATGACTGGGAACAGAAAGAGTACGAGGCTATGAAACTTATCAATCTCATTACTAAGTTGTCTAGGTAATTCTAAATTATTTACTGTGTAAAGTTATATATTTTTTGTTGATAATTAATTTGTATTAATTTTATGATTTTTAGTGACGAAATCCTTAAGCCATGTACAGTTGGTGAAAATGGCAAGTCAAAACCAATAGAGCATGTATTTAAACTACAGAAAGGTATAAATTTATCAAAAAATGACAATGATGAAGATGAACAAATTAAAAAATTTATTATTATAATTTTCGTATTCATTTTTCAAATATTCAGTCTTTCTTCAATTGGCTATCTGTTCAAAATTCATCACATCAGTGTGCAATGATTTTTTTTTTAATGTTTACTATAAAAGTATTTATACTATATTATAAAATATTTATAATTAAATTAACCTTTACTTTGTGAAAAATAAAATTTAGTTTATCTGAAAAATTAAAGAAATAGATTAAAAAGCGAAAAAATTACTGAGCCACGTTTTTTCTTGTATACTGCCGCCTTAAAGTCTTAAAACCAAATAGTTATCTTTATTACTAAATTATTAAATAAACGGTGCAATTATACAATTTAATGGAATTGAAGTACATAGCAATAATAAAATAAAATAATCAGTTAGGTCCAATTTAAAAAAAAATTTTAAGACACTGAGATTTTAAATTTTTTGTGAAAATAAATCTTAGCATATATTTAATAATTTTTTATGATAAATAAACTGAGGGCAATAAAAATTAGAAAAAAAAAGTTTACATGTAGAAGTTAGAAAATACCATTTTTTTAATGATTTTTCAAAACAACTGCTACCTTATGTCATAATTTTTTAGCAATAGAATTTTAATGAAAAAAATTTAATTAATAAGTTTCACATAAAAAAAAAAAAAAATTATTAACGAAAAAATTTTTCAAAACATTTTTGTATTGTAATTAATTAATTATGAAAATTAAAAAAAATTGACAGTTTTCAGCAAACTTTAGTATCATAAAATTTTTCATGTCTTATAATGAGAAGCATTTGAGAATTCTCTACAATCAAAAAAATTTTTATAGCGTCTTATTAAAATTATGTTTATTGTTATACTCTTGCTAGCTCAAAAAAATTGATTATGTAATTTACAAAAAATTTATTTACTTGAGTAAGTAATATGACACTGAAATCAGCTGATAGTTAATTGATAGTTAAACATTTTTTAATTTTATATAGTTTTATAAATTAGTTATGAAAAGTTACATCATTATTTTTTTTACAATTCTTACATGTAAAATTTATCTCCTAAAGTTTATTGTGTCATAATTATTTTGATAAAAAGATAAAATGTCTTTTTTATTAGCCATAATTCGAACCATGAAAAATATGGAAAACTGTCAAACAACTCCTGACCTTGAAATTCAATACATACCTTTCATTTCTCGAAAGCAAAGTAGGGGGAGTTCTTTTCCTTCTATTCTCTGTAAATAAGAAGTTAGTGATTATGAGTATCACACACTTAAAAAAAAAAAAAATAAATAAATAAAAAACGGAGTAATTTTACAAATATTTGTAACAAAATATCGATAATAATTTCTGAAAGAATGTCATAAAAGGAGACATTCAAAAATATCTGAAAAATAAATAAAAAATCTCGATAAGCTGTCTAAATTAAGTGAGTAAACATTAATTTAATTAAGTGAGGTTAACACATGTTTTTTCAACATCCAGCATTGAAAGTTAATTAGATATAAATATCCAATTAGCATATAGCTGTACATAGGTATATATAAGTATATAACATATTGTGTCAATTGAGATTATTCGTGTAAAAATTGAGTATGTGAGTTCATTGGCTGTCACATATGCATTTAACCACGTGCCCGTGGTGGTAAACGTCGGACAATTGAGTCAATTAAATGCATTTAACTTTCGTCTTTTCTTGATCTGTGCTGGGTATTTGGATCGTCAGTCCAGTTACAATAAAACTGAAAAAACTTAAATTACTTCGCTAAGCTCGTATCGCCCTAAAGATTTTAAAAATACTAATCATTGATAAATATTTTTTTTGCTCGACGGGCAGAAAGCGTCAACTTTCGGCCCGCTGCGCTAAGCGAAGTTGCCGCTTCCTGCCTTCGTCGAGCAAAAAAATAGTATACACTCCACGGGAAGTAAATAAGAAAGCCTCAGATCACATGTTTGTTGACCTCGGCTTCGCCTCGGCCAACAATTACATGTGATCTGAGACATTTCTTATTTTACTTCCCTAGGTGTGTAATATACTATTTTAATGAAATTTCCAAGTAATTGATAAATTTTAAAGTTAATAAAACGTGATAAAAATTTTTTTTTTTTTTAGAAGAAGAAATATTTAAAAAATTTTTAATCCTGTTTATAGTTGAGAAAAGATCGAGATTGTTTTTTAGTAGAAAAAAATTAATAAATAATTAGTAGAAAATAGGCTTAGTGAAAATAGGCTTAGTGTCAGTGTTTGCACTATTGAATCCGCATATTATATACCAGCAAATGTAAAGTCGAAGTTGATAAAAACTGTGCTATAATTGAAGTCGGGTAGATGATGATGAGTTTGAAAAATTTTAAATATATCATCAATAAATAATTTAGATCGATTATTTTTATTTTGTTATAATTATAATTATCTTATTTAGCAGTGATAGCTACATTAATACACAAAACTTGATACTCACGTAGTGTTTAGTTCATTGATGCCAATCCATCATTAAAATATGACAGTCTTTCTTCACTATTGATTTATTTTAGTGATGTGTATCGTGTTTTTTTCTTCATATTTTTCACAAAGTATCCAAAAATGTTAGTTTAAGTGTTATTCATTCAAATATTTTTTAAATTTATTAACTTTTTTAAATTGAAATGATTCTGTAGATTATTTTTTCATTATATTGGTTCAATTATTTAAATATTTTGTATTTTTATTAACCGAGAAATTTTATTATTTTAATAATGGCTGAAATGATTGAAATATTCAATTTTTGTGGTGTCCCTTACTAATTTTTCAACTATAGAAATTTATAATTTTTTAAATTTATTTTATAAATATTTTTATTGCAATAAAAGTACCAATCAATTCAATTTATAAATATGAAGGCTGTGTAATCAAGTACTCGTTAAATATTACTCGATTAACATTTAATATCATTTACATAATCATCGACAGTTATTTTTAAATCGTTTAAAGAATATTAATAATTTTTTCATTTATTGTTATTGTTACTTTCCGGAATTTAAATGAAGAAATTTGATAAGAATTTTTAATTATTTTTTTTTTTAATTTCAGAGTAAGTAATATGCTTGATGTACTATCAACAAGGATTCAAGAAGTTTAAGCTCATTGGGACTCGAGAAAAAATGTCATTCGTGATACTGAAGATAATGTTAAACATCTTTCACTTTATGGTTTGTTAAAAATTATTAATTTTATTAATAAAAAAATGATTAATTATAACCATTAATTGAAAAAATGTAAACAATATTATTTTTTTTAGGATTAAGACGCACAGGCCAGTAAACTCAAAGAAGAAGAATTAAAAGCAGAGAACAAATAAGAAAATTAAGAGAAAATGCGCTGTTCAAAATATAGGAAGCTGAACTTTTTGTTCCTCCTGTACCAAAAATATAATCATTTATTTATTAATGTTGTCAAACATTTACACCTACATCAAGAGTAAGCATTAAATTAATTTATAATTTTTTGTTCCGTGAATATGACTTGGCGTGTTACTAAGTATATATATATATATATATATAACTTTGAGCGTGTCTTCTAAGTGTCTACATTCACGTAGTTTCTTCTTGATAGCACACTTACACTTGTTGCGTAATTACACGCCGCGTACATACCAATAAGTCAAATATTATAAAATAAAATAGCAGTATCACGATAAGTTCATTTATTTTTTATGGTTAATTAATAATGATACTCAAAGTTCACGGATATAGTATATTGTGCAACAAGTGCGACAAGTTGTCGATTGCCCACGAAACCGATGTTGAACGCACGAGCGAAGCGAGCCCCCCCAGTCCCTAAAAACAAATAAAAAGTTAAAATAAAAGAAACAAATATAAATCAGATAATAAATGCAAAGTAATTAATTAATATTAATTACTAAAAAATAAGTTTACACACTGAAACAATCAACACATAAAATTAAATGACATTAAAGTTAGCTTTCACCACAATTTTTTAATTTTCTTTAACAAACAAATTTTTTCCAAAAAATTATTCATAAAAATTAGATTATTTATTTTATAAAATTCCTACATGTCAATTTTTAAAAAAAACTTTTTCATGTCATAATTTATTTTTCACCAAAATTATTAAAATTATCATTTTTCTGCTTAATTAATTTAAATCACAATTTAACAGCTCAATATTAATAAATTATTTTTACTATCGTTAAAAATATTGTAATGTCAGCCTCACTTCTTTAATATTGACAGTTAGATTGTGTTTTTTTTTGTTATTTATTTTAATTATAGCAGTTTTTACAGTCAATTGAATGCGACAAGGATAGTTTGAGTTCGCCAAGAATAATTTGCGTGCGACAAGTAAACTTGTCGCACTCAAATAACAGTTTTATTTATGAAAAAACTCACGCGTAATTTTAAAATGGGCAAACGGCTCTTTTTCAACCGCAACTGCGAGCGTCAAGATACTACTTTTCCCGCATGAGTAATACAAAATTAATTAACAAATTCAAAAAATGAAAACAATATTCAAGTGTCAACGTTTTTTTTTGTTTTGTTTTTTTTTCTTTTTTTAAGCAATGCTGATGATTACACTATTGTTGTATTTTATTTATATCCTTTTATAAGAGCTGATTATTTGCAATGTTAAATTTTAATTAAATGAAAATATTTTCACTTGTAATTTAAATAATGAAAATTTTTACTCGAGAATTATTGTAACAGTTTTGTAAATTAAATCCGCAGTGCGATGCACAATGAACAAGTACATTTTTGTAAGCGATGGATAAAAATAATAATAATTCGCAGAAATTTAGAGAAAGTATGTTTCAAAAAGTGGCCATAGAGTAAATAGTAAGCTAAAAAAACAATACAAATTACAGTAATTATTATTTTCAAACCGTGTCACGATTACGATCAGAAACTTTCACAAATTTTTCACTTTATTATTTAAAGCATCAATTATTTTATTTTTAATTTTAAGTATTATAATTAATAATTATTGTTATTTTTTCAGGGTACATAACTGGGAAGAAATTTATTACTCGTTGAACCGGGCGGAAATTTTTTTTCAAAAATTTTTTGTCATTTTTCATTTATAAGTAACCTGAAAAAATATGAGTATCCTCGAGTTCCGCAAACAGTCAATTTATTTTTTAATTATTAGAAAAATTAACTCAAGAACTATTGACCATATTGATAATCTTTCAAATAGTTTATAATTAAATGCTTCCTGCATTTATAATTATTGAAAATAAATAATTTAATAATATTTAAAAATATACTTTTCTTCTTTAAAAATATAAAAATTGATACCACAATATTTATTCTTATCTTAGTTCGAAATGAATTTTTTATTTATAACTAGCAGTCCGTCCCGGCTTCGCTCGAGTATTTATTTAGATTTATTTAGATCAAAATTTTTTAATGACAATTGACCTAACTTAATATTTATTGCTAATCTTTTATTCGTTTTAACGGTTTATATACAATTATCTACATTTGAAAAATTTATTATTAAAATCCATAAATTTTTCCAAAGAATTTTATAATTAATTTTTAAATAAATTTCAAATAGCAACTTTGCAGCCACTATGTAACTGCCGTGACTAGTGAACTATAAACAATTAAAATTTTGCTATATTAAATAATGACTTTTGTTAAATTGCACTGTACTTTATTAAATATTGACGTTTTTCAAGATATAAGCTCATCCCGATGTTACACTCATGTTAGAGCTCACACAAGAGCTTTTATTTGAGTACCCATATGCATTTTGATATATTTGTCATATATACTTATACATAAATATGTAAATAATATATATAAAAAATAGATGTGGATACTCAAAGGAAAGGTTTCGATGAGTGTAATGTCGGGGTGAGCTTATACCTTTAAAAATTTAAATGTTTACAAGATACAAGATCATTTTTTAATTATGTATCCTGGAGACAAAATTATTCTTATTCTCTTAATATAGATTAAAGATTTTTACTAAAAGAAAATTCTTAAAAATTAAATAATTAATTCCAGGTTCTAAATGAGGAAAGACTAAGAGACGCAATAAAGCAAATAGCCATAAAAACTCCAAGAATTATCAAATCCCAAAAGAAAAAGCTTTCGCTCAAGCAGAATCCCGACCTCGAGCAATATTATCCCGCATGGAGAGCACGATGAGTCACAAATTGCTCCGACTGACCGGCTATATCTTCTTTAAGCTTCTGTCACTGTTCATAAAGTCGGTGATAGCCCAGGATTCCCACATAGAAATGGTGCGGAAGGCCAACAATCGCGGAGTGCCTATGATGTTCCTTTTTCTGCACCACAGCCACCTGGTCTACATCATAATGAGCTTCGTGCTGCAATGCAACAACGTGAGAAACTCACTGATCATTGCCGGAGACAACCTGAGGATCCCGATCTTCGGCAAACTCCTGAACGACTTAGGAGCCTTCTATATAAAGCGACGCATAGATCCAGTCCAAGGTCGCAAAGACATACTGTACCGCGCGACGCTGCATACATATGTAATGGAAAGTCTGCGCGCTGGTCACAATATTGAATTCTTGATTGAAGGCGGTAGAACAATAACTGGAAAACCTTGCATGCCTAAAGGCGGAATCCTCAGTATAATTATCGACGCATACAAAGACGGGACTATCGAAGACGCTCTTATAATTCCACTCTCGGTTAATTATGACCAACGGCAATTTCGTGAGAGAACAGCTTGGCCAGCCGAAGAAGCCGGAGACTTTTGGTTCTACTATAAAGGCGATTTGGTCGACCCTCAGCGGAAGAAAGCTACGGGATAGTCAAGATGGACATTCGCGAACCGTTTTCACTCAGAGAGATGATCAAGTCTATCGACATCCAGTAGTCCAAGTTGCTTCTCAGTCCGACGAACAACAAAGAGAAGAAATCTCTGAAAGCTACGATGTCTACCTCGTCGCTCTGTGGCACAGATGTTGTTGATAATAAACAACGATTGCTGGTTGACTGCTTGACGAGACATGTTGTCTACGACTACGCTGGACAAACTTGTTGAAGCCTTCGAGTTTATGAAACAAGAATTGGGGTGACTCCATAAAGACATTACTTTTTGCGGAGAGACTATTGATGTCATCAACTATGCTCTAGAAATTTTAGAACCCGGATCGGTCAAGCAGGAACGCCCGGAAATAATTCAGAAGCTGGAAGGACAATCAACGGTATTGAAGAAAAAAACTGTCATTTCTATTCAACCGGTGTCCATTTTCCCGAACGTGATTGAAGTAGCGTATTACAGCAACTCGATGGTCGTTCATTATGTCATGGACAGTATTGTTATCTCGGTTTTATATACGACGCTGAAAGAGCAAATTAACAACCTGCTTATTATTGCCGAGGATAAAATTTACGTTTTTCAACATATTTTAGTGGAGAATGCGCTCAAGCTTTGTGATATTCTCAGACAGGAGTTTATTTTTTCTAAGCCTTGTCAGAATTTGGAGTATTCTATTATTATCTCGACTATTCAAAATTTATCCTATGCTGGGATTCGTATGTTCTGTGAAGAGTCTTAACTACAGGAAGAATTGTGGAGCAGAAGGTACGCTAATAATTTTGATGACAGTTCTGATGAAAAGTATACTGTACAAAATGCTGCTAGGAAGATTCAGTATAAGTTGAATGTAGAAGCTGAGTCTTCGGGATGCATGGAGTTTTTTCATACTATTCTTAGGCTTATTATTGATATGTGTACATTCAGTGCCTTTGCTTTAAGGAAACTCGTTGGCAGGTCGTTTGTCAAAAAGGATGTATTTCAAGAAATTATTAGTAAAATTAAAATTAATATTTATAGAGGCGTTATTAATTATGGTAAGTTATTTTTAGAATTATTTTTTTTATTAATCAATAAATTTATAAAATTTATTTTTTAAATTTTTTAAATAAAAAAAAATTTTTTTTTTAATACTTATGAAATTAATGAAATTTATTTTAAAAATTACCAAATTAAAAAAAATTGTTTTTTTAATAACTTATAAATTTATTATTAAAATGAAAAGAAAAAATTTTTTTTTATGTTCTCAATTTATTTTATTAAAGCCGCAACCTAAAATTTAACAAGAGTTGACAATAATAATAAGTAGTGTGAGATCCGTGCTCGTACCCGTGCCCCGTGCGTGCGAAATATCTGCACGGGTGTAGTGTATGCATGTGACGCTGTGATCGTCAAGCTTTGGAGTGTCATTTGTTTTTTATAGTCAGTCTAAAAACGTAGCCATTAATAGTGCTTTTTTGTGAGTTTATGTTGAAAAAATATATTGAAAATTAATAAAATGAGATGTTATAAAGCTTGTACGTATTGAATGATAATTTTATAGTAATTCATTTAATATTGAGTTTATTAAATAATATGATACTGATACTGATTAAATTATTAAAAATATCTAAAAAGTTGTTCAATGTATAATTTTATACTATAATTTTATTTCATTCGTACAGTATTCGAATGAATAATTTTATTTTATTAATCCAATAACTCTAAAAATTTGTTCTTTACTTTTTGGATGAATAGAAAACCAAATATTAAATTCATGCAAATTCTAAAATGTGTTTTATCAAAAAAAATAACAGGTATACTCATTATCATCAATGTTGTTAGTATTTAACAGTGATATTATTTTATTATGTAGTGACTTTATGAAATTTTACTTAGTTTCAAAATTTATATTAACTAAATCTATAGTTATTAATCTTTGATTACCATATCACTTTAATCAATAGTATTGTACTACGTTATGGTCAACTATAATATTTACTTTATTATCTAGAATAAAAATTTAAATAAATTACATTTTTATGTAATAAATAAATTTTTTTAAATTTATTCTTATTTTTTTAACTAATTTTAAATTAATTTTTACTTTTAAAAAATGATGAAACGTCATAAACTGTCGCATCTAAATTTTTCTGACACAAAAAACATTCTTACTTGTTTCGTGTATTTTCATATGCCCCTTGTTTCACTTTTTTTATGTTATATACTTACTCGACAATTTTCCAATCTTCATTGGTAAAATATTTTTTCAAATTAATGATGACCTGTTTATCTAAAAGTACAGACGGTACATTCTTGGGAATAGTTTTAATTTCATTTTTTTGAATTATATAATTTGATTTTAATACTTTAACTAAATTTTCAGTAATATATAACCAATTTAACATGATCAATAATTTATCATACTGCGATTTTTTTATAAACGATAGCATAGATTTTTGTTTGCTTGGTAAACTAATTGCTGTTTGACGATCCTTTCGGTCGTTGTCATTGTTTCACGCTGGCGGAATAGTTATTTTCTCCAATGTTTTAATTTTCTTATCAATTTATTTTTTTTTTTAATAAATTAAATTTTTATTTTCAGTACCGTCCTCTCAGAGGAAATTTGAAGTGTTCTTCGATTTTAATCATGGAGAAGTTTGGTGTGTCGAGGGTTTAGATTACTATACTTATATGGAAATAACCAGGTATATTTTGTTACTTCATAAGTTATTGTAATTATACATTTTATATAAATTAATAAATTATTTTCTATTTAGTAACGTTAAAAAGGCTAGTGACTTCTTGTGGGCCTGCATTAGTGAAAGAGACATCCAGATTCCTAGTTGCGGGATTCGGACCATTGATATGAGTGAAAATGGTATAGATTTGTCAGTATTTTCTATCAAATACATGTCAGATATATGGTCACTGTTATGCATTAATGTGTTAAGTCCAATGGAAATCCTATGTACTTAACACACTATTGCATAACAGAGTCCATAAACAATTATGCATAAAAATTAATCAATCAAAAATATTTATAATGAATTATTGATTGCAGTAAAAACATTGAGAATAGAGATAACTTTGATGATTCAAATGAATCTCCAATTGCAACTTTCAGCCCGCAAAGTATAACAGAAGAAGACGATACAATAAATTCTTTTAACGATGAAACAACTACAGGTAATCAGTAATTTAAAAATTAGAAAAACGGTTGATCTTAAAGGTCATCCTTGCCACTTCCCACAAATTCCATATCTAAGCGCTGAAATTATATGTTATTTTGAGCTGCCGGACCAAGCTACTATTTAAAAATTTTATTTTTGAGATTTTTGAAAATCTAAATAACCGAATCGATTCAAATTTTCACGAAATTTAATGGCAATGATACTCTTTAGATCGTCACCTATCTCGATCCTATCGGTCAAGCCGTTGAAAAGTAATAAGAGATTTACATACATACACACACGTACATACGTACAGCTATACAGACACCATCGCGGGAATAGTCAGGAAAGTTTCCTAGAACCTTAAAATGTCGAGATCTGATGGAAACTCGATTTTCGAAAAACGGGATGAAACCAATAACTTCCCCATTATTGAAAATATTTAATTTTCTTTGTGGGAAGTTAAAAAGTAATAATATCCATATAGTACTGTAATTAGCTAACATCAGACAATAATTTACATATTTTTTTATCTTTTTAATTATCATAAAAAATGTGAAAAGCAGTTGACTGTTCGAGCTCGAGCCAGCCCTGTAACTTCCAGCATCAAGCGATCTCCAAACGCTGTGGACATGAATATTTCTCGACTTTTCAGTTCTTCGAGCTCAAAAACACAATTCCTACACTTTTTGAGCTCGAAAATTAAATAGTTGTTGAAAAAACCTTTTTTTGTTTTAAATTTTGAATTGCGATATCTTCCGATGAAATCAATTCATTTTATGGGGTTTACGTCACTCAATGCAATTCTCTAAACAAAAAAAGATAATTAATGACCTGGTAAATGATTCAACGTTAAATTTCGAAGTTACTTTGAAAAAACCTTTTTTTTTAATTTTTCGAAATTAAATATCTCTCGACGAATCAACCAATTTTGACGTTTTTGGTGGAGATTGACGTGGTTTTTTGAGCTCTCTGAATTATGTTACTACATCGTAGTCTAGTCGAGAAGTAAGTTTTCTGCGAAAAATCAATCTGAGCCTCTTCAAAGTATGGTGATTGGTGCATTGTATTCAGAATTAAATCCTGAGAAAGAGGTATTTTTTAATTTATCCGCCATCAAAAATTTCATTTGTTATCAACAAAAAAAAATTATTTAATTAACAATTTAATAACTTAAACAAAAATCAAGATAAAATTTTTTTTTTGGCACGGCTATATTCCTTTAAGTGTGTAGATGATACTATAATTTATTTAGATTTTTAAATTAATATTGAATGTTATAAAAAAATTATTTTGTGTAGCATGCTTTGCTTTGCGGCAACGCCTAGGCACTGAAACGGCCGCGCAAAGCTCAATTTTCAACGTTAAATTAAAATTATAAATAATGGAGCTACAACTCCAGAAGTCGAGACTTGTTTAACTGAGATTTTCTTCTCTTTTAGGATCTTTTTTCAAATTTCAGGTATCTTCAATATTTTTGAAGTTATAACTAAAAAATGGAGACTACTTTTCTTTCTCTTCGTTTTTTGTTGATAACAAATGAAATTTTTGATGGCGGATAAATTAAAAAATACCTCTTTCTCAGAATTTAATTCTGAATCCAATGCACCAATCGCCATATTTTTAAGAGGCTCGGATCGATTTTTCGCAGAAAACTCACTTCTCGACTAGACTATAGAAAACAATCCGAAAAATAATACCGGAGTAATGTAAAAAAAAAAAAAAAAAAAAATTTTTCGTTATCGATACCTTTCGAACCATTCAACCGATTTAGATATTCTTGATGGCAATCGAAGTGATTTTTCGCGGTTAAGAACTAATTGTTATTTTAGAATAAATCGGTACAACTGTTTGAAAGTTATTTTAAGAAAACAATTTTTTCAAAATGTTATTCTTGAGATTTTTTAACACTTACAGGCTCGAATAGGTTCAAATTGTATTTAAAATCTAAGTTTGATGAAAGCCATTAGAACGGCACTGATCTCAATAAAATTTGTCAAGCCATTAAAAAGTTATCAGAGGGTTAGACACACTTTTAAAAATAAATCTTTAAAATAATTAGAAAAAAAATTAAAAAATGAAAATTTTAATTTTTTACAGAAATCGAGGCTGATGGTGAAGAAACTCCGGAAGATGTAGAGACGGAGGCCATAGTGGAAAATGTTACAAGAGAAGATAATAATGCTGAAAAAAAACAAATGGAGGAACTGGATATTTTAGATTACTTTGTCAAGTGTGAGAATGGTTACATTTGTATAATGTGTCCGGCAAAATCTTCAAATCTACATTTTTCTGAAAATTTAGAAACCCATTTAGAAACTCGTCATAAAATGGCATTGTAAAGTTCTATGAATAATAAGTTATTGTTTTTTTTTTTTAACAATATTTAATGTTTATTAAAAAAAATTTTTTTCTTCATTTTTTTGTTTTAATCATTTTTTATTATATATTTATTATATTTGTTACAATGTATGGCATGATAACTGCCCTTTGCATTTTTTCTTAAATACTATTAGATATTTTAACTGCTTATTTGGCTAACATTTTAATTAATTTATAAACTGCACTTTTTAATTTTAACTTTTAATAATAAAAAAATAAATTTATCTGCAACTATAACAATGCTTATAGACTCTCTTATGGGGTAATAAAATCACTGCACTTCGGACAACGATCGCCTGCTGACTATTGCAAACGAACTAGCTCATCTTCCATCGCTGTGCCCCCTGCCTTGACTAGATTCTCGAATCTTTGGACATATTCACAGATTTCTTTTATAGGTTCACCTCGTAGAGTCTGCGTTAGGAGCCAGTCGAAGTCTGCCTCTACTCTTCCGCCACTCCACCTCTCTATAAATTCTACTATCTTCTCATTCGCTGCAGCTTTTAGGCTTCTGCACCTGAAGATATGCTCCAGGGTTTGATCTTCGTTCTGGCACAATCTACACTGCCAGTCTTTGAAGCCTTTTTTACCTGCTCTCACTATATTGCCGCACCTGATTCTGCTCCACACCTCCATTATCCAGCTTGGTATTCTGCTGTCTACCCAGTATGGCTCGGTACTAATGGTAGTTTTTATAAACTTGTACCTGCGATTAAAAGCTCCACTCTAAACATTGCACCCGCTCTGACTAGAGAGTTATATAGGTACATCCTGTCTCTGAGTGTACTTCTAGCTGTTCTTTGAATCAGGCCCCAGGTCGCATTTATTGCCACCCTGGCCTTCCCTGCCATTTCTCTCATGTTTTTTCCAGCTATTTCTACTGGAGATCCAGCAACCTAGGTACTTAAATTCTCTAACTTCCTCCAAGGGCTCGCCTCCATACCACCATCCTCTCGCTTCTTGTCCGGCAGCCTTTGCTTCCTACTACCAACACTTATGTTTTTTTTGTATTAACCTTCATTTGTTTTTCGTGGCGTATTTCTCTAGGATGCAGAGCATTTCTTTCATACTATTTTAATCTGGGGTTAACATAGCTATATCATCTGCATATTTGCCTAAAAATACTTTAATACTGCCCATCGCTATTCCTCCAGCATTCCGCCTATTAAATTCTGCATCAATGTCATCTAAAAAGATGTTGAAGAGCAGGGGACTCAGAGGGCAACCCTGTCGCACACCTTGTGATGCCTCGAAACTCCCTTTA
The DNA here is from genome assembly GCF_020080835.1 of Cotesia glomerata. Lineage (NCBI taxonomy): Eukaryota > Metazoa > Arthropoda > Insecta > Hymenoptera > Braconidae > Cotesia > Cotesia glomerata. The sequence goes on along the minus strand of NC_058159.1, from coordinate 15,352,030 downwards.
CTCTCGCCACCTACTGTAATTTCATTCACCGTCCTTCTGTACACTGCCAGGATGAATCTCAGCATCCTGCCCCTGATTCCTGCTTCCAAGGCTTTTTGAAAGAGAAGTTTTCTATCTACACTGTCGAATGCTGTCTGGAAGTCAACGAAGCAGATAAATGCCTTGTTGCCTTTTTTTTCTTTCATCCAGTTGTTAATGACAGCATTTACTACAAAGACCTGGTCTCTTACTCCCCTCTTCCTTCTAAATCCTGCCTGGCTCTCGTTTAAAACGCCTTTTTTCTCACTCCACCATTGGGCCATGTTGTGACTTCTGCTTATCTTCTTTCTCTTCTCCTCTAGCCACTCTTCTTTGCTTTTCCTGCAGGTTTCTCTGTATGCTTTCCTGGCTCCCACCAATGACTTTTTACTCTCTTCACTGATCTCTTTCAGGTGATTTTTCAGAGCTTTAAACATCTCTTTTCTTTTCTCCCCACATTCCTTGTTAAACCAGAGCCTCAGTCTGTTTTGTTCATTTTTTATTATATTTAATATCTAAATTTGTTTCAAAAAATTAAATTAAAAAAATTTTTTTTTATAATTTTTACAATTTCTAAACTTCAATTCTTTTTGTTATAATTTATTTATTAAAAAAATTAAAAAATATCTGTCAAATTAATTAAAATTTCATAAGTAAAATTTTCTAATAATAATTTAATAGTTATAAAATTAAAAAAAAAAATTTCTGTCAGCTTCAGTATCATCAAACAAGACAAAGAGTACGCAGTAAATACCACAAATATAATCTCCATTTAATACCTAGGAGTAACGTATACCTTGTGTGATCTACGCTCTTAGAGAAGAAATAGTGAGCATGCAGTAAGAATGAGAAATATACTGAGAAAATATTAGAGCTTAGAAGTTAAACACTGGTGTCTCCTGAATAATAGTTACAAGACGTTAATAACGTTCGGTCGTTCAGAAATTCAGACTTAGCTGGGTAAAATATTTGTAGGCCAAGAAGTCTGTTTAGAATCCCTTGATCACACCGTAGGCCTCCGAAGTCAAAATAAAGTATATAAAAAAAAAGTTAATAAAAAAAAAAAATTAAAAAATTTTAATTTTTCACATATTTAAGGCCCAAAGTGGAGTTGACCCCACTTTTAAATAATTATCGAAATTTTTTTTATGACCTTTTGAAATTAGCAACTTGATTTAATTAAAATATTGACAATTAATCTATTGAAATTGTTTTGATCTAGGTCATAGCAAAATACAGCGAGTGGCAACAAATAATCCCAAATTCGCAAATGATGGTAATCTCTAACCCAATAAACGAAGTGAAGAAATAGGAAGCTCAATTATTCGTAACGCATAGTAAATTAATATTGCTAAGTACCGCAGTAGTAACAGGTACTTCCCTGTTTAAAATTTCCAATAGGATCCCATCAAAAGCGACAAAAGCCACTTAGAAACCCATAAATTTTATTGGTTTCTAAGTGGCTTTTGTCGCTTTTGATGGGATCTTATTGGAGCTTTTCAACAGGGTTGCGGTCTGATATCGCTGATAATAATAGCACTCTATTGGAAGAAAAGGATAAGATAGAAAGATAGGATAGAGATAAAGATAAGATAGAAGAAAAGAGGATAAAATAGAAAGACTACAGGAAGCTCACAAACTCCATTGTGATGCTCTATATACAATGAGTTACCGTTGTTCTTTTACCTTTAACTGTTGTGATTATAATAAAATAATAAAATAAAAAAAAAGGCCATTCGGCAGCCGAAATGGAAGTAGATTTCATAACTTCTCTCTCGCAACTTATAAGAAGTAATCAAACCGACATCAAATGGACAAAAACATATAATATTTTCAATTTTAGAAAATATTTAGAATCGAAATGATAAAAACTACATAAAATAAAATTCAATATGAAGTAATGTTATAAAATAATACTGATAAAATATATATGATAATAAAAAATTATCTCGCTTATTATTGATTTATTTTCTTTTATTTTATTTACTCAGATATCTAACAACAATTAAATTTTCGTAAATTAAATGTGTATCTCGATCGTTATTCATCATCTTCAGAATCTATTTAGATTATTATATTTGGTAATAAAGGAAAATCATAGGTCCCTAATGTTATCGGAATAAGTTTAATGAACGATGTTTCACCAATTTCGAAACGGAAATCACCTATGAGTGGATCATTTGTAAATATATCCAAAACTCCAATCCGTGCTTTTGATCCGCGTATTATAATTATTTGGTGCAAATGTATTTGTTTGATAATGTCTTTGAAAAATGTACTCAAACACATAAGATATCTTACTACTACTCCTTCAGACATTGGCTGTAATAGTTACATTTTTATGAAATCTACTAAAAACTGTTTCTTTTAAGTGAACTAAAATGAGTAATATTAAAGCTATTTCCACTTCTAGCTAGTGAAAATTAAAGCATAATAAAAGAGCTTCAAGATGCATTTTACCGAATTTCGATATCTTGTCTAGTTCAGTAATTATATCAAGTTAAAGTAGTGTAAACATCAATTTTTACGATTTTCAAAATTTCAAAATCCTGTCATTTCCAAACTACTCGACCGATTAAGCTCATCTTCGAACTTAACCTTGGTATTTATTGATAGATAAAGCATGTTGAGTTTGAGAACAATCGGATATAAATTGAGAACGCTATCGTGCTGACAAGCCGCGTTATATCGTATAAATATATATATATATATATATATATATATATATATATATATATATATATATATATATATATATATATATATATATAAACACATACATATATAAACTTTTTAACTATATATATTTTCTGACTCAGCTCGACAAACAGAGTCAGAAAATTACTAAATTTTTTAAAAGTTGCGCCATGAGGACGGCTGTAATAGTTAGATTTTTATGAAATCTACTAAAAAGGTGTGACTTCTACTTTAGACTAACCAATAGCATTTCAAAAATTTAATAATGGATTAATCAAGATAAAAAGCCTTAAATAATTATTTAAAAATGATATAGGTTGGTCAAATATTAACGAAATCAAAGCTTTATTATTTTTAATTTTTTTGGTTTTTAAATGTAGTTTTTGAAAAAAAATTTTCTTTAATTTTATAGAGCTTCCTTCTATTTAGTATGTTCATTTAAAAAAAAATAAAAAATCACTAAAACGGTTGGCCCTGAAAGGTGCTTAATACTGAATTTATGACATTTTCGAGCTTTTCAAGCTTTATAAAAATTATTTCTTTACTTTTAATTCAATTAATAAAAACAAAAAAAAAAATGATTTAAAGTCGACTAATTCAGATGTTAAAAGAAATGACAAATGTAATTTTTTTTTAATAATTTTTTGTAAAAATTTTTTTTGATAAATAAAATAAAAGATTGTTAAGTGTCTGCTACAGTCACTAAATTTATAATTTTAAATAACTTAATTTTTTATAATAAAATATGACTTAATTTTTATCATGACTTAGTTATGATGAATAATTATAATTGAAAAAATTTTATGCTATTTGAAATTTTATACTATATGTTTATAGTATAATTATTATAGTTTTTATATTTTAATATTGAATTCTAGTGATCTCCAGTTTAATTATGAAGATAAAAAAAAATTTTTAGATTGATTTTTTGATATTTTTTTATCATGAGGTACTTTTGGATGAAATTTAAAAAATAATATTTAATTATTAATTATTTTATGGACTATTTTAAAAAATGAAAAATTTAATAGTAGCTATATTATATTTGAAAAACAAAATTTTAAATGATTTTTAAGTAATTAGTTTTTATATTGAAATAATTAAAAATTCATGAAACGAAAAAAATTTAGTATTAATAGTGGTGTACCTTCCAATTTAATTATTTATAATTAATTAATTAATTAGTTACAAATATAATTAGTTATATACGGAATTAGAATTAAAATTTTTAAAATGACTTTCCTTAAAATATACTGTCGTTTGATGTAAACAGTCTTAAAGTATTACGGAAAATAAGAGCTGCAATAAAATGGCGCCACCTATCGGAATAAAAATTTTTTCAAAGATGCATTTGGTATTTTACTCCATCGGGATCCTGGGTTATCGGGATTATACCCAATCGGAAATCTTGGTCATCGGGATCTATCTCATCGGAATCTAGGCAAACGATTTCTATTTCATCGGGATTCTGGGTTATCGGGATTATATCCAATCGAAAATCTTGGCTATCGGAATCTTGGTAATCGGAATCTGGGCTATAGGAATTCAAGTCATCAGAACCTATGCTATCGGTCTTATAGGTCATCATTTCCTTGGCTATAGAGGTCTACCCGCCTAATCGGCTCGGTATTTGCATTTCGAAAGAGTGGGACCAGGGTTCGATTCCGGCGCGCACCAATATTTTTCAATGATTATAAACTAAGAATATGTGCGTTTCATTGCCAGCCTCTGTACCGGTCGGGTTTTCTGTGGTTTTCCCGTATAGTTATGGAGGTAAAATGTCATTATAGAAGTACCTCCATACTATTTAAGACCGTAATGCAAATGGAGGTACTGATTATAACGCGTAAGTTGGCCACAGTCGCAGCACATGTGTGTCGAGCATAAAAGAAAAAAAATCCCGACATGCAGGGGGGTGGTGACGAAAGAGTGGTTGAGAGTTATAATGACGGGGTTGAGAGATTATATTGCGGAGAAAAAAGTGGAGAGACAATAATTCCCCACCCTCCCTTGTAAAACACTCTACAGTGATACAAGTAAAACCATCCTCAATTATATATTATTATATTATATTTTATTATCATATTATTATTACTACTTTTACATTTATTATTACTATTACTATATTTTGTTATAATACTTACATTTTATCAGATTTTATTATAAAATTCTTTCTTTCCTATATACATATACAATTATAATAATTATATTTCAATTATAAAATAATAATCATAAATAATAATCAACAATTTATATTTTGAGCTAAGGTCACCATATAAAATTTTTTTTCGAACTATAAAATCTTTTTAGAATTTAAACAAACTAATTTTTACCAATATTTAATAAATACGAGTAAAGTAAGTAAGAGAACAAAGAGAGTCACCTAGCGATAATTATAAGGAAACTGCTAAGGCAAACAAGATA
>NC_058159.1:15220863-15346791 GCF_020080835.1 Cotesia glomerata | reverse complement strand
TGGTGCCATTCGAAAAGGCTTAACTAAACTTAGATTTTAAATATACTTTGGAACGATTCGGACCTGTCGATTTTGAAAAATCGCAAAAAAACTACAAAAAAAAATTTTTTCAAAAGTGGTTTTTTTGGAATAACTTTTAAACGGCTTTCCCGATCAATTCCAAAAACTAATCAGCTCTTAACATCAAAAAACCACGTCGATCGCCGCCAGTCCGGTCGAAATCGGTTGATTCGTTCGTGAATTATCGTTGACGAAAGCAAACCGAAAAAAGTGTTCATTCGGAATTACTTCGAAGTTTTCCCATCTATCAATATAAACTCAAAAATGTTTCATGAAGCTTAAAAAACTGCGTTGAATGCCACCAACCGCGTGAAAATCAGTTCATTCATTCAAAAGTTATTGCGATTTGAAAATTCAAAAAATATTGTTTTATTAAAGTTTTATCAAACTTTTGAGCTCGAAGAGCTCTAGAAACGTCATTAGTGCAATTTCAAGCGTTTAGGTATAGAATTGGCGGGAAATTGCAGGGATGACCTTCAGGGTCAACCGTTTTCCTAATTTTTTTGATAATTTTATAATAGGGAAACCATTCAGTTGCGTGTGCAACGATTTAAACATCTGCAGAGTAATCAGAGAAAGATGCAATAAAAAGATAGACTATTGTCAGGAGATAGAAAAGTTTGGAGCCTTTCTTAGGTCATTAAGTATTATATTTAAAAAGTACCTTGACAAAAAAGATTATTTTTAAATAACAGGTAATACTATAGTAACCTAGATTTGACAAAGATTAAAATTTTCCTCGGGACATAATATAATGATGAAGTAAGTGAGGAGGATTTTAGTATATTGAGTTATAGAGTCGAATTTCAAAATAAAAAAAAAATGTAAATTATCTCGGTCCGATCTAATATTATAAGTAAGTGCTTATCGCGACACTAAAAATGCTATTTACAAGTATAGGCTACTGATTTTGTAGCATCGCAGAAAACTAGTATTATTTTTTTCGCTTATGAAAATCTCAATATATAATCGAGTCCTGAAAACTGCCATGTCCTGAAAACCACCAGGTTCCTGAAAATGCTATGTCCCGAAATCAACCAAATAAATCAAATGTCCCAACAGACTAGAGGGTCCTCAAAACTGTCGTATAGAGAAAGTCCTGATATCTGCTATTTTTTGATAAAATCCGCTAAATTATGAAAAAAAAACGAAAAAAAAACCATACGTTATTTTTTTGTTGTTTTTGGAGTCGCAAGAGCATGAAACAAAAAATGGTCCTGATAAGTACCGCAAATCATATATATATATATATATATATATATATATATATATATATATATATATATATATATATATATATATATGTATGTATACATAGTACATAGGGGGCATTCCGCACCAAATCAATTGCTTTGAAAATTTATGAATTTTTTTAAAAATAGCTACAACCTTTTCAAAATTAAATTTATTGGGACTTTTTTTTTAATTTTTGTTTTTAAAAATTATTCGAATTTGTCTTTATAATTTTTTTTCACGAATTTCGGAAACCATTGACAATTTTTCGGTGATTTTAAATTAAAATTTTTTTTTTAAATTTTAATTATATAAAATTTTGACTTTTTATGAGAATCCTCAGAATTTTTCGCCGTTTGTTTTTTTTTCGATTAGCCTAAAAATGTGTTATTGAAAATCACACTTATTATCGAATCGAAAAGTGGACAGTAGAGAGGGGGGGAGGAATTTCGGGTGACGGAGAACGCGTATATCGCGTGTACACAGCGATCGTCAGCTTGTCAACTCGACGAACGTCTTAGCGTCTCATAGCAGTGTTGTTCTTTAAGTTAATCCCTGTGCTGTAAAGAAAAAAGGTTGCTTTACAAGTGTTCTTTTTGTCAATATAAGAGAATTTGTTGTATTTGCGTGTCAAGACATTAAATAAGGAAGTAAATAACTTGATTATATTTTATCAATAACTACTTGTCACGATTTTTAAATAACTTCATAATTCGAATGATGTCAAAATTAAATTTTTGTCATGATAAAAAGAATATGATACTGAAATCAGCAGACATTTGTTAATTTCTGAACTTTTTGTAGCAAATCTGTAATGATAAAAAAACTATTTTCAAAAATTCACACTAATAATTTTTTAAATTATCTGAAAGTGAAATTTTTTATATTTCTTTTATATTAATTCGATTGCTATAAAAATTGTCTTATATCTGTTAATTACAGTGTTATAAATATCACATTGAAATCGGTAGGCATCGGTCAATTTTTAAAATTTTCATAGTGAATCTGTTATGATAAAAAAATATTTTTAAAATTCCTACTTATATTTTTTTTTAATTTTCTAAAAGTAGAATTTTTTACTATATTTTTTTACAATAATTGAATAGTTATAAAAATCGAAAAACTAAGCTAGGTCTGTTAATCTTAAGAGACGGTCCCCATACCACATTATCGATCGTGGTAGGCAATTACAGCATGAGCTCGCAAATCAACAATTCTGCATAAAAACAATTAAAATTTCACATGCCTATTTCTGTCATTATTATCTATTAGATAGCTGAGCCATTTTTTCGAAATAGAATAAAAAAAAATATAGTAATCTTTGCAAATTAGACACAAATATGCCGTGCAGATCGCGACTTCAAATTATGTATTATATTTCAAAGATGCAGGCAAATATCGAAAAAAACGCTCTGAAATAAAATTTGTATTGGTAAATTACATTGATTTAGTATACGATTACGTTTTTTTATAGTGACTAATAAAAATAGCATCCAAATACCTAAATCAATGATAACACGATGATAAAAACAAGCAATATGGCGTCAGGTAAACAAATTCGTAGTTTTCATGAGTAACTCCATCTGTTTTATTTGTTTGCAACTACTGTGGATGTGTTAGAATTCCTTACAGAAAAGAAACGATAGATGTCTCTAGCAATATTAAAAATTACAGCAACCAGAGTGGCTGAATCGTTTGATAGGATTTTCCCTCTTACAATGCCGCGCGCGTCATGTTACATTGAATGATGTGTGTCCAGTCAGGCTACGTAAGTTGCGTACTAAAGAGGTAACATACACATTTGTCACTCTCCGTACGTGTGGATGGAAATTTATCGTTTTTAGCGGATAATTATTAATTGAATGCTAATAATAAAAACAAATAATTATTGTTATTATTCATTGAAGTTTGAAGTCTCAAACACAATTTTTATATAAGCTATGATCAGTCATCTACCAAGTGGTGTAATAGCTGCGCGATAATAGTATTGTCTCACATCCTCAAATTGCCGGTTCGAACCTATGATAATTTTTTTAATTTTTTTTTTTTTTATTATATATCTAATAAATATTTAATTGAAATTATGATATAATTTTTTAATGAATTTTTTTTTTAATTTTTAAATTTACAACAAAATTTTTTTTTAATTTCCGAAAATCATATACAATCATATCGGTTACTTGGATTTTTTAATTTTTTTATTTTATATCTTTTTGTGAAGAGAAAAAAATTTTTTTTTCTTAATAGTCTTATGAACGTGGACTTGGCGCAATTTTTTTACAGTGAAACTGTTTTTGTTCGGATATAATTATATATATTTATATGTTATTATATATTACTTATATATAATTATATATTACTTACATATAATAATATATGATTATATGTAATTATATATAATAATATATAATTGGATGCAGTATTTTTTAATAATTATATATAATTACATATAATAACATATAATTGCATATAATTATATATGATTATATATAATTAGATGCAGCATTTTTTAATAATTATATATTATCATATATTATTAAATTTAATTATATATAATTACATATAATTATATATAATTGCATATGATTATAAATAATAGTATATAATTAGATGTAACATTTTTCCAATAATTTTATATAATCATATATAATTCCATATAATTGTACAAAGAATTGTACAAAAGTTACAAACATTATTATATACAATTATATATAATGATATGTAAACTGATGAAAGGATTTATTAACTATTAGAAATTTAATTTGTTTGAAGACAATTTTTTAATTTTTTACATTTTAATAATTGTTTTTTAACATTCAATAAATATTTATTTGGGAGGAATGTACATTTATTATTACTTAAAAAGTATTTATTAATAGTTAAAAAATATTTGTTAACTGTTAACAATTTTTTATTAACGTTTAATGAATCGTATTTAATAAATAATTTATTAACTGTTAATAAATATTAATTAAATCCTATGATGTTAAAAAATCATTTATTAATAGTTAATAAAGCTTATTGAATATAAACAAATCCTTCTATCAGTGCAACTATACGGAAATCATATATAATTATATATGAATCATATACAATTGTATTTAATTTTTTTATCTCAGAGTCTGCTACTCCAATCATTAATAATCTATTGATCTATAGTATTTTTTGTAGATGAAATATTAAGAACTGCATTAATTTAGTTAACTTATAAAAATTGATTATGTTTACGATTTGCATTAGTTGTAGTTACTTCAAAGTCTGCTCCACAAGTAAGTCTCAAGTAGGTAAACGGGTAGCGCGTCAGTCTCCGAAGCGCCAGCTCCCCGGTTCGATCCCCGCGCTCGCCGAATTTTTTTTAATTTTTCTAGAAATAATTATATATGATTTTATATAATTATATCTAATTACTAGCTGACCCGGCAAACTTTGTTTTGGCACGTGGATTATTTATAGAGTATGAAAATATATCTTATTTATTGTAAGAGTGTACGTATATGGCATGAGAGTGGAAGATCTTAATAGAACGTAACATAATCATTCTCAGAACGATTTCTGACGTTAAGTTCTGGGATGAGCCAAATTTGTCAGTTAGTTAAGAAATGAAAGCAATTCAAAAATTTTCGAAACTTGATGAAATTTTCACTTTTACGTATTTCCGTGCAATATCGGTTAAATGCAATTTTATAATTGACAAAATGAAAAAATTCTTGTTAAAAAAATTAAAGTTTATAATTAACAAATGAAAAATAGGGGTGGATCGTAGAGGGGTGAAAAATAGAGAGTTATATGAGATTTTTAATTGTAAGTCATGAAAAAATAAAAAAAAAAATTTTCCCAAAAAAATAAAGTTTATAATTAACAAATTAAATATAAGGGTTCATCGTAGAGGGGTGAAAATTTAGGGTTGTATGTATTTTTGTATGCTGTGTCATAAAAAAATAAAAACAAAAAATTTTGCCTGAAAACTAAAAAAAAAAATTTAGGGGTGGACTACCCTTAACATTTAGGGGGATGAAAAATAGATGTTGGCCGATTCTCCACCCTGGCCGACAATCACGCTAAGGATCACAAAAATCGGTCGAGCCGTTTCGGAGGAGTTCAAGTTCGAACCCCGTGACACGAGAATTTTATATATTAGAAGATATATGATTCTATATAATTATATAGGGCCATTTTTTATATATAAGTTATGTATAATTATATATTATCTTTTTTACCCGGGCGTCCGATGAAAACTAGATTAAAAAAAAAATTTTCTAGATGTTATAATTATTAATCATTACAACTTTATATTTTGATTATTTTAATTAAAAAAAAATACACATGAATTCACCAAAATATCGAGCTTTTGTTTCTAAGAGATGTAATGGATTGTTTCCAGAGAGAAAAAAAGAAAGGATTTTTCGAATTGATTTGTTTTCATTGTAGAGTTTTATACCGAGATTTCTTTAAAATAAAGATTTCTCCTAAGGGATTATAAAATGTAGAGAAATTTTTTGTAGAGATGCTGCCCACCCGAAGTTTTAAGTGTCAAACACAATTTTTATACAAGCTGTGATCATCGATTGTTAAGCTGGTGCAATAGCCGCTTAGCAATGTTTTTGTCCCTCGCATTCGATATTGGTGGTTCGAAGCTGCGATGACTTTTTTTTCATTTTTTATATATCTAATGAATATTTAATTGTAAATATGATGTAATTTTTAAATCGATTTAAAATTGAAAATTTTAATAAATAACTGTTGATATTAAATATTTTAATTTATTCTTCTAACCCGTTATCACCTATTCGGTGATTATTTATATAATAAAATCACGGTTGATAAAATTAATATAAATTTTAATTAATATTGCAATAAAATTATCCAACTGTAGTATTTCTGCTCGTTCATTATTTTATTTCTTTATCTGTAATTTGAATGATAAACTATAAATAAAAACTATAATTTATAATTAATTATTTTTTCTTACTACGCTGGTCGAAAGTACGAGGTTCCCGCTGCGATTTCACGGCAGAAAGCCTCACATTTATGCCGTGGTCGAGTCGCGCATGCGCTCTACGACGGGGAGCCGAAAAAATGTATTCATGCACTGACAACGAGACACAAGGCGGCAGAAAGTCCGAAAGTCGGTAGTCGCGTTTGTCGCGCTCACTCTATTACTTATGTATACAAGCCTAACCTTACTTGTGATTGTTATAAATGTACATATCTGTCTTGTTATGTGTCAATGATTTTAGGTTGAAACTAAGTTAATTACAGAAAATGAATATTTATTTTAATAAATGAGACTTGTTGAATATTTAAATTACAAAAAAAAACGAGAAATATTTTTTATTCTGATAGGAATTCTCAAATAAATAAATTCATTATTGAACAAGTAATTATTTGAAAAAATACACAAACAGATTTTTTTCTTAATTTTTTTTTTTCTATGCATTTTACGATTATGATTTCATTTTTCTGTTTTTTTTTTTTTTTTTTTTTTTTTTTTTTTCTTAAAATCAGAGTTAATTTATAATATATGTAAAACTTTAAATTTATTTAATTAAATTTAAATCTTTTCTCAAAAGAAGGTAGTAATATGATAGATTATATAGTAATATCTGTTTTGTCGAAAACTATCCACTTAGGATAGTTTCCGTAATTGTTTTAAAAATTATAATTAATTTGGGATTAGGATATTAAATAAATTATGCGTCGATTTGTAGGGGAATAAAATGAAGATTTATTTATCCCCAGAGGAGGAAAACTCAGTTGGACTGAGAAAAAACCTCCTCGAATGAAAAAATATACAAGTAAGAACGCAAAGCGTGTAGTGCGAATAAAGAATATGTGTAAATTGCCGTCGCAAACAACACAAACGAGGTGAGCTCAACCTTCTTAGAAACGCAAAATGTATTAATTCAGAATTCGTGAATTGACGCTAACTTTTAAGTTAACTAGAGTCAATTGATAGTGCAATACTAATTAATTGACGTACAACGTCAGTGTAGATACTGATTGATTATAATTATTAGTGTAGGAACTAATTAGATAATTTGATATCAGAATCGAATAGTTGATGAAATTTGATTCGATAGAATGATGATTAAATATTTAGCAATGAATTTAATATAATTTATTACAAATATTGCGTGTTAACTATGAATTGACTAAAGCCGCGTGGCTGATGCAATCCTTTGTCAAAATGGCGCGTAATAACCGCGTGGCGTCACTTATTAATTTTGATTTATTTAATTCACTGAACAGTTACTAATGAAATTTAATGATTCGAGAATTTAATTGGTAATTGAAGTTAATGAAATTAATAATATTTAATGAATATTTTTAGTTTTAAAGTAAATGCGTAGTATATGTAATAAATCAGAAAACGATTGGCACAGAGTAGTCGTACTAGTACAAGCGTCCAAGCACAACTGCTTGCCGCCGGCCACGTGAGCCGGCTTCTCTCCCGCTAACCAAAGCACGCATGAGCGACAGCCATGGTGTGACACGAATTTTCACGAGTTGGAGCGATCAAGCCCGAAGGCGCAACTCCTCTTATAAATTTTTATTAAATGTCTTTTCTATCGGTTAAACAATATCTTTATTGACAGGTGTATTTGATGCCTGCCCCCCCCCCCCCCCGACCAGCAGCACTCGCATCGCTCGTGCCGCAAATGTCGGGGGCAGGCATCAATTTTTTTTAACGCAATTTTTAACGTACTTTCGACCGCAAAGCAAGAAAAATAGTATACACTACATGCGCAGAAAGTTTGAGAGCCCTGAACTGCGCGCTGTGATGCCCTCGGCTTCGCCTCGGGCATCATGGCGCGCAGTGCAGGAATCTCAAACTTTCTGCCCTTGTAGTGTAATATACTATTAGTCTTAATTGGAGTTTGAAGTATCAAACACAATTTTTACACAAGCTATGACCACATCTGAGTGAGCTGGTACGATCGCCGCATAGTATTGTTCTCGTCTCACATCTTCGATGCTGTCGGTTCGCAACTACCAATGTTACTTTTTTTTATTATTTTTATCTAATTAATAATTTTTTTCTTTTCTAATTAATTGATAATTATTATAAAAAAATTTTTATAATTACTTCAATAAATAAAAGAAGGCAATGATCAAATATTGTTTTTATAAACTGTAGCTATTTCGTGAAATTTCAATGGATTATTGAATATTAGTTAATAATTTTTTATCATTGATAAATATTATGAATTTTTTTTTTATTTCAAGTCTTAAAGACAATTCTTTAAATAATTTTCAATAATATATGTCGACAGCGTCTGATGAACGTGTGGTTAACCCTTCGTTACTCGCGCTATATGGGGATTCCCCGCACAACACTACTTAACCTAATAGAGTTGGCGTGAGTACGAGTGAGACACTAGAGAAAGCGCGAGTAACTAAAGGTTAAACTTTTAGCTTATCGAGACGCGCCAAGTCGCGTGTTCGAGGCCGCTAATGTCAAATTTTTTTAATCGATATTTTGGAAGTTCATCGACTTATTTGTTTATAAAAAGAAAAAAATTAGTTAGTGTGGATTTGATTTTTTTTTAAGTTCATGAAATTTGTTTTTAAAGAGAAATAAGTTTTTAAATAATTTTTGAAAAATCGATCTTTCATTATTAGGTTTTCTGGATGATTCATAAAGCTTGGAATTGATTGATACTCAAATAGTTGAATAAATTTTTCAACAGTTAATTAAGTTTATAAAAAAAAAAGAAATTCAAAAAAAGATGATAAACAAATTTCTCTGGGTATCTGAGCGGTCGCTTACTATCATTATTATTCGCTTCACATTATTAAGTATTATTTTCTTCATTTCCCTAACAACGATTTGAGGAGAATGGCGGACGCATTCTGTCTCGAAGTTCGGTTCAAGTTCTCGTAGAGCTCATTTTTTTTCAAACTTTTAAACTTCATTTTTCGATGAAATTTTTTTTTTCCTATTTTTTTACAACGATTCTTTGTTACTGATAAAATTTTGCAAACAATTACTTTTTTTTTTAATTTTAACTATTTCTTCAAGCTGAAATTCAAAAAATTCAAAATTATGTATTGAAATTCAAAAAAATTATTTTGAATTTAGCTAATTTTTTTATTTATAGAAAACAACAATAGCTATATTTAAACAGTGAATCGAAAAATTTTTCGAGGAATTACAGCTATTTGTGTATAAGCGCTTGAGTGAATTCGCGCTTTTTCTCCTGGCCAACTAGACTAGAACATTGGCACGAGAGGAGCAAATGGACTTCGGCCGCTCTTGACTTTTTCCGAGCATATAAACGCTGCTCGCTCACGGATACAGTAGTTTATTGCTGTGTGGTGTGTGGGTTTAGAGAAGGGGTAATTTTTATCCACGATTTGCTTGCACTGGTCGCGCGTTTTGGCACCAGAGATTTTCTTTCTTTGTTTTTCGTGTCATGTGATGGCGCACTTTGAGTCGGTTTCTCCACTATCGTTCAGTCTATTATATAGTCTACGACAGTGTATACGCTACTCAATGATTAATTGTGCTCTGTGATACGAATAACGTTTCGGACATTGTTTATCGTACTTTTTTATTATATCAATAACATTTGTTATTGAAAAATCAATATATTTTTTATTATATTTTGTATTCTTTATACATAGTGTGCATGTTTTGTAAAGTGGTGTGATTTTTTGTAAATTGGTGTAAGTGATTTACAATTTTTTACAATGGCACCACAAAAAAAAATTCCTAAAACAACAACTTCAGTTAAGAAGAGAATGCAACTGAGGCGGTATGTAACTTATTGTATTATGACCCTGAATTTAACAGACATTTGAAAAATTTTTGGTTTTTAATGTCAATTCATTTTTCATAAAAAAAATTTTATATGTAGAAATAAATAAGATAAAGTACCTCCCTGATTAAAAAATAGTATTGACACGAAGAAAAAAGTATTGAAAAGTATTGGATTGAGTAGAAAACCAATACTTTTTTTTTTGTTTCAATATTTTTTATGAGTAATACGCGCATTTTATAATTATTCAACAATAAAATAGTTGATTTATGTAAGTTTTTTTAATTTTAAATCAAAACAATCAGATTATTGTTAATTTGAAAGTTGACATGACGAGAATAGCCGATAGATGTTGTTTTCTTTCGTGAAAACGGTACTAAACCGTAAACCTCAATTTAAAAACTTTTTTAAACTATAAATATTGAATTATCCGTTATTTCGCGCTTCAATCAACAATTTGTTTTGTTGATGTTTTGTTTTTCTTTTGCCTCAATTTCCAGACCTTACATTTATATAAATTTATAATAGATTGGATAACTCAAATACATGTTTCAATATACAAACCAATTTAAATAGTGATGGATGTGACCTTCTACATATTTACATTTCTGATACAGTTATTAACCAACTACTTCGCTCTATTGTAATAAAGCGTGTGATCGTTATTTAAGTATTTTTATTATAACTTTATAAACTTTACTTATTTTGTCAATGTAATATTAATAATTATTGACATCAAGCAGCCCACGCTTTTTTTACAATAAAGTGAAATTTCTGTTTTTATCGCGATTTTAATTTCAAACTTGATGAGGATTATTTACAACGTGAACAGACCTTACACAAGACCTATTTACCGTATATTTGTGCCATTTCTACACTGATAGAAAGGTTATCTGGACTGAAGAGAAAAGAGAAAAGAGTTTATAAAAATAAAAAAGACCATTCGGCAGCCGAAATGGAAGTAGATTTCATCATGAATAGAAAAAAATATAACGAAGATTGTATACAGAACTAGGGCTTTTAACTTATATGCAATCGACAAAAATATATATCGATGGACAAATACTAAAACCAGTGCAATAGCAAATTTTATAATTGGCATAGGGGAATGGGGCATAATTTTGAGACTACTCATATGACATGGACCTCACATTAGAGCTTATTTAAAGAGCTTTCGGATGCAATTTACAGAATTGCAATAAGTTATCCCATTCAAAAGTTATTCGAGTTCGAAAGTAAAGAAATATGAATTTTTATGATTTTCAAAATTTTGAAATCCTGGTATTTCTAAATTACTTGACCGATTAAGCTCATCTTCGAACTTGACTTTGGTATTTATCTGTAGAATAAGTATGTTGAGTTTGGTAGAGATCCGTTGTAAATTGGCGACGCTATCGTCCTGACAAGCCGCGTTATATCCCATATATATATAAATATATATAAACTTTTGAACCATATGCATTTTCTGAATTCGCTCGACGAGCTGAGTCGAAATATAGCAAAATTTTTCAAAAGTTCCGTCATGAGGACCAATGCAATAGTTAGATTTCTATGAAATCTACTAAAATTTCATAATTGGCATAGCGGAATAGGACATAATTTTGAGACTACACATATTATTTGGTACTGAAATTGAAGCTTATTTTAGAAGCTTTTAGATGCATTTTACAGAATTTCAATAAGTTATCCCATTCAAAAGTTATTCAAGTAAGAAAGTGAAGAAATATGAATTTTTATGATTTTCAAAATTTTGAAATCGTGGTATTTCTAAATTACTTGATCGATTAAGCTCATCTTCGAACTTGACTTTGGTATTTATCTGTAGAATAAGTATGTTGAGTTTGGTAGAGATCCGTTGTAAATTGGCGACGCTATCGTCCTGACAAGCCGCGTTATATCCCATATATATATAAATATATATATATATATATATATATATATATATATATATATATATATATATATATATATATATATATATATATATATATATATATATATAAATACATACATATATAAACTTTTGAACCATATGCATTTTCTGAATTCGCTTGACGAGCTGAGTCGAAATATAGCAAAATTTTTCAAAAGTTTCGTCATGAGGACCAATGCAATAGTTAGATTTTTATGAAATCTACTAATAATATGGAAAAGAAGTACATTTCTTGAATGAAGAAAAAAAAATTTGAGCTAATTGTTTTCCTTATAGTAGTCTCGGTTCAAGAATTGTTGTCTTCAATCAAGCTAACCTTTTGATCAGTGAACATAAGTTGAATATTATATTTAAAATATTATAGTTGATGATATTTTTGTTTGTGACGAGCTCCCCGTTCCGGGAGTAAGAAATAAGCGTGCCTGCTATCTTTCTAGGCTGTTATAGGCGTGGCCTGAGTTTCTTCCTGGAAAATTTTATTAAATATATCACTACTTGTGAAAATCTTCATCGAGATAATGAGACTGAGTTATGTAATTATAATATTGTTATTAATCTAGACAGATTAAATTGGCGTTAAACTGCATATTTTGATTTTTTTTTTCTTTGACAAATGTACGAAATTAAATAAAAGGTCATTTGATTTTTCGATTTCACTTAAAATTACGTTTCAATATTCCGTTTACAGACACACATACATAACTACAGTTACTTCGACAGTATATTTATTAATTTTTACAATGAGAAAATTTTTTTTTCTTCATACAAATAAAAATTTGATTTTATCCACAGAATTATCGTATTTCGAGTTTAGGAATAATTCATATGACTTTCCCAGGAAGGTTATGAAAAATTATTTTTAGCATATTTTGTGTGATTAGTGAATCAAAATATGCTTGTCGGGCATTAAAGGCGTTGACTGCTTTAAACTCCGCCTTCAAAGATGACCATATGCATCACTTTCATATTGTATGAAATTAAAATTGTTGTGACATGTTTTAGTTGGGAAATTGTTGGAAATTATCGTACAACTCTGTAAAAATTTTTTGTTATCTATCATATTCAGCTGCTACCGAAAAAAAATCGATAACCTCTACCGATTTTAATCGATTGTCTCTACCGAAAAATCGGTAGCCTCTACCGATTATTTTTTTTGAGGGTAAAAGGAAAGAAATTAAATTTTATGTTTCATCTTCATTTTTTTTTAATTCTCATTTTGAGTATTCTCTTTCTTTTTTGTATTATTGTATAAATATTAGTAATTCTCTGTAAATATGTTTTTCGCTGTCCCAAGCATTTTTTTATTAGAAAAATTGTTATTTTGTTACTAAAAAAAAATTTGTTACGAAAGTAAAAAAACATTTCTATTTGCAGCATTAAAAACTAAAATGAAACAAATTTTGGTCTTTTGCTGTAAATTCGTAAACCACCGAGATAACAGTCCCCTGGGCAGTCCCATTCCCAAAATTAAAACTTTCAGATTTAATTTTAAGCTAATCGTCCATAAAATATAATTTGGTCTACAATGTTTATAAACTTAATTAGTTAACTAACAATCTCTTTCAATAAAAAGTACCGAAAATTAATTTGTTTCATTAAATTTATTAAACCAAAGTTTGTCCCAGGCATTTTAAGAACAGTCTCCAGCCAGAAGTCCAACACGGAAAAAAAGTGGCTTTTAAATCTCATCAGGTGATACAAAAATTGTATCACCTGTGAAGTCAACAGAGGTGAACCTGAATTAACATCACTCGGTGATACAATTTTTGTATCTAATGTATTTTAAATGGCACTAATTTGACGGTAATATGCGCGCCCTTAAACTTTGAAATAAATTTTTCAAGACAATATTTTTTTAGCATCGAACATATATAATCATCGGCCATGTTATTTTCACGTTTTTTTATAACAAATTCTTAATCCTATAATCCCATCATAAAGTTGAGATGAAATGTATGTGAAGCTAATTTATTCGTGATGTGATTGGTTGAAAATATTTATTCTCATTCTGATTGGTTAAAAGTGAATATAATATACATAAACGACACATAAATATACCATGACAATAAATGACGCAAGCGCTTGCGTGCGAAAATTAAATTCTAGTAAATAAAAAAATACATACGACACAAAACATTAACAACAAATATAACCTATACAATATTCCGGCGCATGCGTGTAGTGCACGCATAATTTACTTCACTGTGATGTGAAATGTACATCACAGTAATACAATATTTGTATCACCTCACACCAAAACTAACGCCACTCGTACAATCGGATTTTTACATCATCAGTTGTGCAACTTTTAAATCATCTTATTTTTCCGTGAAAGCCAAAAAAAATTGGTTGTCTGTAAAGTCGGTTTAGGGACGATAGTTTTACTTGATAACGTCATAAAAAAACATTGATGAAAAATTGCATACTTTTGTGAATTATTATCACTGAATTATTATTTCGCATTTAAAAATTAAAAAATTTTGATTATTTAAAAAAATATTTTAACAAAAAAATTGACTCGTTCATTTATTGATAATTAAAGATTGATACAATAATTTGATAATTGATATAATTATTATTATTTATAATTAATATTAATTTTTTTATTATTCATTCATCGTTGATAATTTTTTTTAATTTATTTATTTATAATTAATATTATTCATTAACAATCATTAATATTATCGACAATAATAATCTGATATAATTGATATTATATGCCATAAATTTTTTTGAAACTAGTTGAAAACATTGTTTAATTTTCAAATATTATTAACAGTTTTTGAAAATTTAATTTAAATAATTTGTTCAAATATAATCACGAACAATTCGTTATAGACCGGTGTTCTAACTGCTAGCTCTGACGTCACATAAAAAGAGAGATATATGTCACACAAGCCAACGCTTCAGCTTCTCTATCGTTTGTTTGATCGTGCCTCTCTATCGCTTGTTGCGCGCTCTCGCTTGCGCACACAGGCTCAGGCGGAACGTTACATTTTTTCGTGAGCGCTGTCGGTATTCATCAATTTATATATAAGACGTTATCACGTCAAAAATCAAGCGTGTAATTTTACCTTTTGTAAGGTTTATAAGGATCTAACAAGCCTTAAGTTGAAACCATAGGGCTTTTAACGCTTTTTCGCCATTTTATTTAGTGTCAAAGCACCGTTTGTGCTGGAAATAAGTGTCTGGGCCACTTCAAAACTCAGTCCCCGGGCAACTATTTTTATTTATAATTTCTTTATAAAATTGAATCCAAAAGTCTTAATATTATTCTAATTATTGTAAAGATTCATTGAAAACTTGAAAAGTTAAATGCATTGAAATAGTTTACTTGATTTCTTTTAATTTGATAAAAAAAACATTCCTCTGGCAAACAGACCACTGTCATGTTATATGGCAAAAGATATGTGTATGGCAAAAGACACACAAATATCGCAAAAACAAAAATTAATTTGGCTGTTTATTTATTATCATTAAGCTGATAGTTTTGTAACCCTTCATAATTTTTTTTCTAATAAAATCAAAAATAATTTGGTCGGACAATTTTGTACAGATTTAAGACGTCCTTACAGAGAATCACCCATATAAGTATGCCCCGAGGATTGTAAGCATCGATATTTTTTTGACTTGCACAGATTCCAGTTTCCGTCGAATTAGTCTCTACATTTTACCCTTGTGATTTTTCTAGCTAATGTTCATTGTAACTTTCAACGTTCAATCATTATGACATTTCCGTGGCTTTCTTACAAACATGCACATGTATGGTGTTATTGTAGTAAAATCGTCGTAGAGCGAATAAAAAAAATGAAAATCGTAGCTGTAAGTATCTACTTTTTGGATCTGAGTTCCAAAAATTTTTTCAAAAAAATTTTTTGGTAATTTTAAGAAAACCGATGAAAAAAAATTTCGAAATTTTTTTAGTTTTTTTTCTTAGTCTACGGTATTGGAAAAATTTTTTTTGACTTCACCTCTATATGCACCAAATAACCTGTTTATTTACCTTTAACCCTTCAGTACCCACGTTCTTTTTAGTGTCTCACTTGCACTGCAGCGACCCGACTAGAAATTTTAGTGAGACGGTAGTTTGCTCCAAATGAGGCATGCCGAATGTCAAACTTGCTGCAAGTGAGGCATTCAAATGAGGCCGATGTTTGGGAAGTAACGCAGTTGCGAAGCTCAGCCTTACTTGGCTTCCAAATTCGGTGGCTGTTTGGAAGCCACACTTGCTGGAAGGGTCCTAAGTTCTTCTGCCAAGATTTCGACAAGAAAGTGAAGCCAAGAGCGAGATTTTTCAAATATTAAGTGAATAAAAAAAAAACAAAAAAAATTTTTTTTCTTCTTTTATTTAGTATTATTTTTTATTATTTTATTTTATATTTTCAGTCATTTTTTTTTCGTTTTTTAGGGTTTTTCTTACTATGCAGAAGTTTTTTTGGATTAGTAGATTTTATAGTTCAAGGGAGAAGGAGACGATGGAGTTAGATACATACACTCGCCTGAAGAGTAATTATAATTAATAACTATTAATTACTAAAAACATGTCGAACGCGAGACTCGAACACTGTACTCGACGCACGAGAGCCCTATACCATACCGCGACGCAACGCCGATGATGAGCGACCTCTTGCCTCAAGATAGTTATAAGCACGACACTTATCGGTTACCGTTGCAACGGTCGAGTTAGGAATTCCGATACTCCTTCGCAAATGCCGTAGATTTCTCAAACTCGGCAAGCCGAACTTCAGGAAACCTTTGGAATACCTGACTAGGAGGAAGTAACGGTAATTAAAGGTTTGCCGAAGTTTGGCATACCATCGATGTCAAGTAAAATTTCCTCAAATCAAGAAAAACGTTCTTAAATCATGAATTTCTCTATTTAAACCAAGAATATTAAGCTCTTAAAAAATATATACTTGATTCAAGAACATTTTTTTTTCTGTGTATTAAACTGTGAAAGACTACTTAACATTAGTGGTTTTCTACATATTTTTGATTAGGCGCTTGTTTTCCCAAAAAACTTATGATGTTTTTGAGCTCTTCGAGCTTAAAAGTGAAATTTATGTGTTGTTTTGAGCTCTATGAGATTAAAAAGAAAGCTTTCCTATGCTTTCGAGCTCTTCAAGCGCTAAAGTTTGATAGAAGTTTCATATAGAACACACTGATACAAAAATTAACTTGACTCAAGATCGAGCCAAAATGTTGCACCATGAATACCATTTTGAAGAAAATGAATTTTTTTAGTCAAGAAAATTAATTCTTGAGTTAACAGATTATTCTTAGTCTAAGAAAATTTTCTTGTTTTAAATATTTAATCTCTCGGCTGACGGTGATCGAAATTACTTTTTTAAGGTAGTACTTCCGCGACAGTCCAGATGAAAAATTTTGGCTCACTATCCATATTATACGTATAGACAGAGCTAAGGTTGTAGGTTAAGTTTTTTTAACGTTACTGTACTCGTCGACTACTATATATTCTCTATACATACACTGAAAAAAAAGTTCTCTCATCCGTACGATACGAGATTGCTACTGACACGATCTACACTTTACTATCTAGAGGAGAGCGAGGTTAGGAAAACTGTATACTAACGGTAGCAATACGTTTCGTGAACGGCACCGAATAGATCGTGACGGTAACGATTCAGACTGCTACTGGTAGCCTCTACGGATCGTACCGGTAACGATTCACTTTTACGATACAGTAGATCGTGCCGAGCAAAAAACTTCTTTTTCAGTGTAGATAGATAGATAGATAGATAATAAGTTTATTGGTTTCTGGAGCCTAAGCCTCTCAGAACCATCATCAAATATATATATTTGATTATGTATACATTTATAATTAGTGTATAAAGTACAGAGTTTTTGATACATAATAATAAAATCAAAATAAATATAGTAATTAACAGTAATAACGGTTAATCATGCTTATAAATAATACTTGTGTTATACATATTGTGACGTTATTTTTCACATGGGGTCTGTGACAACTGAGCGTCACATCGAGCACTAGCTCAAAAGTTCAAAAATATTGTACAGCGATAACCCAAGATACTGTAAATAGAACGATTTAAAATTTTTTTTATTGATTTATGGTAATTGTGGATAGTTAGTTACAGGGTTAGGTAAAGTAGGAGGCCGCGATATCAAGCCTCGCGGTAATACAGGATTTGGGGAATTAGTTCGCGAATTAGTTACAGTAAGATAGAGGAGTGATCATCGATCAAGAGAGTTCGAGTTCGACCGCCGTCCGAGACGGACGTGTTCCAGATAGTCGGTCTTCAACCGTTGTCCAGGTTAGACGCTACAGAAAAATTATTCAGTCTTCGTCCAGGATGGACGCGTTCCCGATAAATTTTTATTCGTCTTCAGAGACGATTATGCTACAGATTCTCTCTTTTTTTTTTGTTTATTTAATTAATTATTTAATTAGCTTCGAGTCGTTTGGGTTATAGCTACAGATTTAAGAGTAATAACGAGGAAAGTGATTGAGTTTTGTGTGAGTAAGGTAAAGTAAAGAGTAAAGTTATTAGTTGGCGTCTCGAGCTTGTGGACGAGTCTACGTTGCCGTGGAGCGGGACAATAAGTCACCCGGCCTCGTGGATGCTAGGTAACTAGCCCTTTTGAGACTCCTGGTGGACTACGGAAGTCCAGCTGTAATGTTGGCGCTCCAACATGGGAGGAGTCAGGTGTGAGTAGGAATCGGTTTTAGTAATTTTGCCCTTGTGGTGGTTTTGGTATTTCTGACGAGACTTGACCAACCTCGCCGAGAGTACCGCTGGTCCACGTTAATTTTGGCAGGCCACAGGTGTGATCGGACCATTGTGCCTGTGGAAGCCTTTGGTCAGTGTTAATTTTGAGGGTTAGAACCTCTTGTAAAATCCTTTTACGATTCCCTACTTATACCGGCTCCAGGAGAAGTAGCCACCATGGACGATCCTGGCTCGGGAAAAGGAAAGAAGGTATTATTTAATTTATGTTATTTCTGTCGAGTTAATTTCGTATTCTGGGGAATAGTCCTCTTGTAAAACGTTTGTTGCGGTACGTTTTAAATTTATTCCTTTTCTTTGAGTAAAGTAAGAAGGATGCTTAGTTTAAGGTATATTTTATGAGTTTTTATTTTGTACGGTTAAGAGAGTTAAGGATTTTGTGAAGGGTATGTTTTGAAGCCCCAGGTCATTTTAGATATTTATACTTTAATTGGGTTATCGCTCCAGTAAGAATCAAATGTAATTAGAATTATTTAATTTTTGTATTTCTAGCTAAAAGTTATATTGAGTTCTGTATGGTTATATTTATTCGAGTTTCCGGTAAATTCAGTTCCTGTATCTGTTTTGTTGTAACCCTTATAGTTAAAGTTTTGTTAAGTTTTTTGGGACTTTGTTAATAAATCAGCTATCAATCCGAAACATCAGCGTCTTGATTTACACACGTTTCCCCAACGTGCAACCGGATCACCCCCTCTCTCCACAATCCACACACTGAGCGACACCGAGTATACCCAACTTCTCTGCTGCAGCTCCCAGCCTTATTGTTACAGTTCTTTGAGTTTTGGTAATTTCTCGCAAATAAAATTATCTGGCGTCCTTACGGTTATAGATGAGGCAGTTCGCGGGAGTATGAGAGTCGGAAGTATAACGTTTGGGGTTAAATCTCTAGGTTTCCTATTAAAGATATCGTTTGTAGTTTAGTTCAAAGAGACCACCCACCAACCCCTTAAATCTCCCAGAGATTTTAACATTTTATAAAATGGCGCCCAACATCGAGGCCTGAAAAGCGCGGGAGTCCGCACCGATCGAACACCTGTATCGAGAAAAACGATGTGTAAATCAAACAACTACGCATGATTGCATAGCTGGATTAGGTTTTGTGGAATTATTTATTAAGGTATTATTTTTGGGTAGTATGCTCTTCGCTTGAGTTAAAAATTTAAAGAATTTAGGAAAAATAGTTATTGCAGTTATTTATTCTCAGAAAGCACCTTAGATTATTTTTCTTTTGTTCAAGTAAAAATTCTGAGAATCAAAAATCTAAAATATAAAATTATTAATTTAAGTATTTATTCCCGGAAATACTGATGGTATTTCTTTTGTTTAGCTCAAGTAAAAATTCGTAGGATTACAGAAAAAGCTGAAGAAAGAATTTCTTTGTTACAGTCAAAATGTTACATTTACTCATACCTTTTTTTTATATATGTGCTTCATCTCTAAAAATTATATTTATATTGAGCATTGGAATGTCTAAACATTCGCACACGTGCGGGCTACAGAAAAAGAAAGTTATAGGAATGCATCATATTCCTAACTTAAGTAAATAAAATTTTATTACTTTATTACGGTTCTTAGAAATCCATTGTTACAGCGTAAATATAATCCGCTCAAGAAGTGACAAATAGTCGGCTACAGTATTACGCAGAACAAAGGGATTTTTGTATTAAAACGCTATAGTGTTGCTAGGCAAAACAACCACTTAGAGGCGGCAAACACCACCGCACCTCTCTTTCTCACCTACAGACAAGAGTCCATGTGCTTGGTAGCACGCGCCACGAGAGCGCCACTCGAGCGTCCAAAATCTTCCAACGCACCCGAGAGTGGGGAGAGACAACACTACCGAGTTACGCACGGGAGAGGGTAACCCGAAAGGGGATAGTGGGCCTTCTAAGCGTTCTGATTGGCTAAGACGCTCGAAGAAAATTCGATTACCAATTAGAAACAACGACGAAGAAGAATTTCGGGAGACAGCGACATCCTCGGATAACCGTCGATCACCGATCATTCTCTCGTGAAAAATTTGTGAACTTCAGACGTATCTGCAAGTATCAGCCATTTTCAAGTCCTCTGTGCTTTATCGAAAAGTTAAACTACGTTATATATCCCAGTTACAGTATTTCCAAATTGTTTAATTAAACAAATTCAGTTGATTATAGACGCTACAGTTATTTTGCAATAAAATTGGAAAATCTTACAGTACAGTTACTTGTTTAATTGAACTTGTTTCAATTATTCAAAGAAATAAACTACGCAGTTAATTACTACTTAAGTTATCGAAAAGCTACAGTCTATCTTACCTTGTTAATTATTAACATTGTTAAGAAATTACGTACATAAAATTACAGAACAACAAATTAAGCTACAGTATTAAGTGAAATTAGAATCAGTGAAGTGAAGCTACAGAATTAATTTACGACACCTGATTGGTAAGTTTAGACCTACCGCTCTAGTAATCTATTCTATTATTCTCTACTTAAAATCCTTCTAAAGCCCTAGTTAGCCTATCGAGTTACAGTTGCCTTTCTTAAAAAAAAAAAAAAAAAAAAAAAAATGTCTAACGACGAAGGTCAGTCAACGGACGCTGAGTTTAATCCCAAATTATTTGACGATACAGAAGATTTTATATTACGCTATCGTAACCCACCACCGATAGGGGTACGTATACAAGAGAATGTAGCTACAGCATCGGGCGGATTCAACCCGAATACCGCTACCCCAGGACGAGGTCGAGGACGTGGTCTTCCCCCACCCGCGAACTCGGGGACAATACCGAAATCTAACCGCTACAGTAGATCAGATTACAGGCATTTACCGACCGACCACGTTACAGTACGACGACCAAGATCTAGAGACGAATCTCGGCGACACAAAGTTCGCCCGAGCCCCAGAGATTACGAGGTTCCAGAGGACGTAAGCAGTTCAGATCATGATAGCAGAGCCCCGGCGAGACCCAGTGTCTCAAATTTAATGAACGTGCTACATAAATGGCACGTGAGCTTTGGAGGAACACCCGAAGAAGATGTAGAGACCTACATCATGAGGATGGATGAAGCTCTAGAACTCGCCCCCGCTGATGGAACAGGCTTGCGTAAAAGTCCTTCCATTTACGTTCCAGGGAGCGGCCCTAACTTGGTACCGCGGCCACTCACGAAATCTTAGATCGTGGACAGATACAGTTAAGGCACTACGTTGCAGATTTGCCGATCCAGACTATCAAATTTCCTTGAGGGAGGAAATTTCCAACCGCACTCAGGCCAAAGATGAGTCGATCAGCCACTATTTGGCTTGTATGAATGGCTTGTTTGAAAGAACTGACCCCCCATGGCCAGAAATTGAAAGAATCAAATACGCCCATCGGAATATGTTAGCCTCGTTCCAGTTAATATTGCCCTTGGAGTCGTGCACTTCAATGGAGGACTTAGAAGAGCGCGCGTTCCGCCAAGAACGTATTATACAACGATCCAATATCTACAGACCACCTCCATTACCGCGACACTCAATGTGCCCCTCGTTTGCATTCACGGGGTCGACAAATACGAGTTACAGTAAGAGGCGACCAGAACAAAGAACCTCAGGTAATCAGTACAGCAAACTATCTCAGTTACAGTCAGCCCAGGATGACATAGGTCTAGAAGAGGAGGGAGACCCCACTGCATCCACGGACATCGACGAAGCTCCAGTAGAACAATTAGAAGCGTTACAGTTGCGGAAAGAAAATCGGAAACCGACAAGGAATTTCCAAACAAACGTTAAAGCCACTCAGGCGAGTAGTGAAGCAGCCAGACCAAAGAGTAGTAAAATACTACCAGAACCACTGGCTACCAGTCTGTCGGTCAAGGAGACCCAACAAGCTCCCGATAAAGTTACAGAGTCCAACCCTACAACGACAGAGCCTTTATGTTGGAATTGTGCCGGAACCGGTCATCGTCGCCGCGATTGCCCAGGACCAAAACGAGTGTTTTGTTACAAGTGTAATGCCTTGGGTTACACCATGGCTAACTGTCCTTTCTGCCATCAGGAAAACGCGAGTTGGTGAGTCAGCCACCGACACACGACTCACCAGCGATGGGAAAACCGTCGGAACCCCAGGAGTCGAAAAACTCGGCCCAAGCTACAGAAATAATTGATTTTACTCAGCTACAGAAAATCTCTTCGGGAAAATCCCCTACAGCCTTTTTCGTTACCGTTAACATCGCCGAACAGCCATTAGTAGCCCTAATTGACTCAGGGGCCTCAAAATCCTTCATAGGACCAGAAGGAATAGCTCTAGTTACCAGGTTAGAACTGGGAGTTGATATAATAACTCCACGGCGCGTCATACTCGCCAATGGCGGTATACAACTAATAGATCGCGCGACAAAAGTTAACGTGCAGCTACAGAACTCAATCGTTGAGACTAAACTCCATTGGATGCCATCCTTGTCTCACCCATGCATCCTTGGATTGGATTTCCTCCAGAAAGCAGAGATGGTAATCGATTTTTCAGTCAACAGATGGCACATCCGCTCTCGGCCAACTGAACAGTTTCAATTTACGGCCAACCCCGCTCAATCGTGCACCGTCCTCTGCTGCGGTATACAGACATTATCTACAGGGGAAAAGGAAACGCTACAGAAATTTCTGGACGAGAACATACAGTCTACAGGGAGAATAGGGGTCACTCATTTAGTAGAACACGATATCGACGTGGGAGATCAACAACCCATTAAGCTCAAGCCGTATAACGTTACGCCGATCATTTTAGAGTCGATGTGGAAGGAAGTCGACAAGATGTTAGAGGACGGAGTCATTGAACCGTCCCACAGTCAGTGGTCCAGCCCTGTTGTGATGGTACGCAAACCCAACAATAAGTGGCGTTTTTGTATTGATTACAGGAAATTAAATGCAGTTACAGTGAAGGATGCATATCCGCTACCGAATATGACAAGCATTTTGGATCAACTCAGGAGAGCGAGGTACATTACGACCTTAGATCTTAGTCAAGCGTATTTTCAAATTCCCTTGACTCTTCGAGCACGTCCTTTGACGGCCTTTGTGGTACCGGGAAGAGGGTTGTTCCATTTCCGGAGAATGCCCTTCGGGTTGACCAACGCTCCAGCGACCTTTCAGAGAATGATTGATCACATCATTGGTCCAGAGATGTATCCTCACGTTTTTGTGTATTTGGATGACATCATAATAGTTACAGAAACAATCGAACAACACCTGGAGTGGCTAAAGAAAGTGTTGAAGAAGCTCCGGGAAGCGGGTCTAACAATTAATAGAGAGAAAAGCGAGTTCTGCTGCTCAGAAGTTCGTTATCTCGGATTTTTGGTCAACTCAGACGGACTTCAAGTCGACCCAGAGAAAACAGCTGCAGTACGTGAATTCCCAGTTCCAAGGAACATTAAACAATTAAGACGATTCCTGGGAATGGCGTCTTGGTACAGAAGATTTATTCCAGAGTTTGCGACAATCGCTTCACCACTTACAGCCCTCTTAAAGAAAAATCAACCATGGGAATGGGGCCCAGATCAAGATGTCGCCAGCGAAACACTCAAGGAATGTTTAACTTCAGCTCCAGTACTGGCTTGCCCAGACTTTAGTAAACCGTTCACGCTACAGACTGACGCTAGCTCAGTGGGTCTAGGCGCTGCGTTGACCCAAGTCATTGATGATCAAGAGCGTGTCATCGCGTATGCGAGTCGCGCATTAACCGACGCAGAAAAAAAGTACACCGTCACAGAGCAAGAATGCCTTGCTGTTATCTGGTCGATCCGTAAGTTCCGGTGTTACTTAGAAGGATACGAGTTTACAGTGGTTACAGACCATAGCAGTCTACGATGGTTACATAACCTCAAGAACCCGACAGGTAGACTCGCGAGATGGGCTTTAGAACTAATGGATTATTCTTACACCATAATCCATCGCAAGGGTGCCCTTCATCATGTTCCAGATGCATTATCCAGGATTCCAGAGGGTTATGATGAATCCCTGGCAGTTATAGTTGAGGTTCCAGATCGCTGGTACGACAGGCGAAGGAGAGATATACAGCGTAGACCAGACAAGTTTCCAGATTGGCAAATAGAAGAGGGAAGACTTTATTTCCATCGACCTACATACTTCAACGACGCCGAGGTTGAAGATCTTGATGCGTGGAAATTAGTCTTGAGAAAGGAGCATCATCAACGAGTCCTCAACGAGAACCACTCCACGCCAGAAGCAGGTCATCTCGGAGTTGATAAAACCTGCAGGCGAATAGCCAAACGCTATTATTGGCCGAACATGTTCCAGGATACGGTTAAATTCGTTCGGCACTGTGAAGTCTGCCAACGTACCAAGGTGGAACAGACACCACCTGCAGGCTTCATGGGGAAGAAAAGAGTTCAAGAACCATGGACTATGGTTGCTACAGACATTATGGGACCGCTACCGAAGAGTATGAATGGATATTCATACCTGTTGGTTATACAGGACTTGTACACCAAGTGGATTGAGTTAAAGCCGCTAAGACGAGCTACAGGTGCAACTATCAGCGAAGCACTAGAGGATCTAGTTATTTTACGATGGGGAGCTCCGAAAGTTTTACTCAGTGATAATGGAACTGAGTACCTCAATAAAGACATCCGAGTCTTGACAGAGCGAGTGGGATTCCACCACATGACAACCCCACCATATCATCCCCAGGCAGATCCGGTAGAACGTGTCAACAGAGTTCTAAAAACAATGATCACCGCTTTTATTGGGAACAATCATCGAGAGTGGGACAAAAATATTCCACAGTTCCGCTTCGCGCACAACTCAGCGTTCCATAGCTCCATTCAGGCGACCCCGGCCTTCCTAAACATGGGTAGAGAGCCAGAAGCTACAGTTACACTAAGAAGAGACCTCGAAGGTGATCCAGACGTCGTTCAGCGACCACCCCAAGAGTGGACTGAACGAATGAGACAGCTGGATTCTTTGAGGGGAAGTATAGTACACGCTCTAGATTCAGCATTCCAGAAGCAAGCTCATTATTACAATCTTCGACATCAAGACCGAGAATATCAAGTTGGAGATATGGTATGGAAGAAACAATTTATTTTCTCCCAAGGTGATAAATTTGTCTCATCAAAACTTAGTGATCGGTTCCATGGACCATTCAGAATCACAAAGAAGATTTCTCGAGTAGTATACGAGCTCAGTGACCTTACAGGAAAGATAGTCGGAAAATTTTCTGTCCAACACCTCAAACCCTACTTTATTCCCGACTAATTCCTTTCTCTGCAGTTTCTGCTACAGTAGTTTTAGTTACAAAAAAAAAAAAAAAAAAAAAAAATTTTAATAAGATTCGTTTCAGGTTCATTGTCCAGCATGGCAGATTCTAATCTTTCAAAAGAGATTCAGGATCTTGAGGAGATCCTCTTCATCGATCTGTCCCAGGATGACGACGATGAGTCGGCCGCGACCGAGGCTCCGGAACTCCCAATGGACGACGCCATGTCCGTTACAGCCGAGTCCGAACAACAGGACGAAGAAATGCCGCCCAGAGCAAGCACTACGCGCGGCGAAAGTTCCAGACAAGCAGGTTCCAATCAACGAGCTACACTCTGGGAGAGCCCCGAGGGGTTCTGGAAACCGCTACTCCCGCATCTTGAGACACTACGTTGGCTCAGAGAGACCGAGCCAGAGTTGGTGACAGCTTTGGCTAAGATGGCTGTCCGCATGAGCCACCGCCTAGATGATTCGTGCCCGCTACAGATTCTGAGTGGTTATAAGGTACGGCGATCAATCGAAAACCTACGACCGTACCTACTGTCGACGCAGAACAACAAACCACGTCGACCACGGTAACGACCAGTGTCCAAACGGACCTACCGAAGACTAGGGTAAAAACCACGCCCGTTACAGCGGAGATCGGAACGCAAACCGATCCAAGAGATGAAGGAGTCCAGGTAGCCATGGAGGTTGTAGAGGAGGCTCTACGACAGGTGACCACAGCTCTAGGAAAAGTTCACGACAAAGAGAACGTCCTGCAGAACAAAAATAACGCTCAAGGAACGTTAAACAACGTACAAAACAAGAACGCTCCAGAATCTACGAAGTTCCAGGGAAATCAGTCCAAGGGTGAGAGCCGAGGTACGATCCCTAAACACTCAAAGGACCCGTTACCATCGAGTGAGAAACCAACTCTCCCCAAGAGACCAGAGTATCCAGGAAGTCGATTCGGCCTGATCCGGAGTGAGCAAGAGCTCCAGAACCCGATGACCCCACCAGTTCCACCAACTAAGGAGAGGTTTAACACCTACCCCTCATCCGAATACCGGTCAAGTCCCAGACCGTACTCAGCTCAAGAAAGACTGAAGAGGGCTCGTGATCCATCATGCGAGTCCCCAGTGATCCTGGAAAACCAGATTCCAAGACGTTTCCAAGATCGACGAGTTCCAGAAAGTAGATTAGCCCAACAGCAACAGAGTACAGACTTCCAATGGATGGGGAAGCCGAGAAAATGCTGGAATTGCAGACGAGAAGGCCATCCATTTAGCTCTTGTCCAGAGCCAAGGCACATCTTTTGCCAGATGTGCGGTCGGGCCAACGAGACCGCACGGACGTGTCCAGCATGCGGCCCTAAATGGCGAGCCATGGGCCCGTATAAGAAGGAATATGGGGGCAATGTTCCCTGGGAACAGTTAAGAAAAGCACCCAGGAGGTCTGAGGCAGAGAAATCTCCTCCAAGAGACTAAGACTTGCCATGTAAGTCCCTCAAGCTACAGTACCGTTGTATTCGCTCCGGCGATTACGTTACCGTAGGCCATTGGGTCTAGGAGTCAAGCTCCACGAGTCGTAAGACGACAGCTACAGGCAGTTCAAAAACTGCAAAAAGTTTTTGCAAGTTCAAGTCAAAAGAACGTGCAAGTCCCCAGCCATTAACGCTAAGCCAGTCCGAGGTGGAGTAAAGTTCCAGTTGCTTGAGAAGTGGTTCAACATCAGAAGCAGCTCAAGAAGAGGTTCCAGTAAGCAGAGTTCAAGATCAGAGGAAGCAGAATGCAGACCCGGTAGACTCAGACCTCCCCCGGGGGGAAAGGGGTTGTGACGTTATTTTTCACATGGGGTCTGTGACAACTGAGCGTCACATCGAGCACTAGCTCAAAAGTTCAAAAATATTGTACAGCGATAACCCAAGATACTGTAAATAGAACGATTTAAAATTTTTTTTTTATTGATTTATGGTAATTGTGGATAGTTAGTTACAGGGTTAGGTAAAGTAGGAGGCCGCGATATCAAGCCTCGCGGTAATACAGGATTTGGGGAATTAGTTCGCGAATTAGTTACAGTAAGATAGAGGAGTGATCATCGATCAAGAGAGTTCGAGTTCGACCGCCGTCCGAGACGGACGTGTTCCAGATAGTCGGTCTTCAACCGTTGTCCAGGTTAGACGCTACAGAAAAATTATTCAGTCTTCGTCCAGGATGGACGCGTTCCCGATAAATTTTTATTCGTCTTCAGAGACGATTATGCTACAGATTCTCTCTTCTTTTGTTTATTTAATTAATTATTTAATTAGCTTCGAGTCGTTTGGGTTATAGCTACAGATTTAAGAGTAATAACGAGGAAAGTGATTGAGTTTTGTGTGAGTAAGGTAAAAGTAAAGAGTAAAGTTATTAGTTGGCGTCTCGAGCTTGTGGACGAGTCTACGTTGCCGTGGAGCGGGACAATAAGTCACCCGGCCTCGTGGATGCTAGGTAACTAGCCCTTTTGAGACTCCTGGTGGACTACGGAAGTCCAGCTGTAATGTTGGCGCTCCAACATGGGAGGAGTCAGGTGAGTAGGAATCGGTTTTAGTAATTTTGCCCTTGTGGTGGTTTTGGTATTTCTGACGAGACTTGACCAACCTCGCCGAGAGTACCGCTGGTCCACGTTAATTTTGGCAGGCCACAGGTGTGATCGGACCATTGTGCCTGTGGAAGCCTTTGGTCAGTGTTAATTTTGAGGGTTAGAACCTCTTGTAAAATCCTTTTACGATTCCCTACTTATACCGGCTCCAGGAGAAGTAGCCACCATGGACGATCCTGGCTCGGGAAAAGGAAAGAAGGTATTATTTAATTTATGTTATTTCTGTCGAGTTAATTTCGTATTCTGGGGAATAGTCCTCTTGTAAAACGTTTGTTGCGGTACGTTTTAAATTTATTCCTTTTCTTTGAGTAAAGTAAGAAGGATGCTTAGTTTAAGGTATATTTTATGAGTTTTTATTTTGTACGGTTAAGAGAGTTAAGGATTTTGTGAAGGGTATGTTTTGAAGCCCCAGGTCATTTTAGATATTTATACTTTAATTGGGTTATCGCTCCAGTAAGAATCAAATGTAATTAGAATTATTTAATTTTTGTATTTCTAGCTAAAAGTTATATTGAGTTCTGTATGGTTATATTTATTCGAGTTTCCGGTAAATTCAGTTCCTGTATCTGTTTTGTTGTAACCCTTATAGTTAAAGTTTTGTTAAGTTTTTTGGGACTTTGTTAATAAATCAGCTATCAATCCGAAACATCAGCGTCTTGATTTACACACGTTTCCCCAACGTGCAACCGGATCACCCCCTCTCTCCACAATCCACACACTGAGCGACACCGAGTATACCCGCCTTCTCTGCTGCAGCTCCCAGCCTTATTGTTACAGTTCTTTGAGTTTTGGTAATTTCTCGCAAATAAAATTATCTGGCGTCCTTACGGTTATAGATGAGGCAGTTCGCGGGAGTATGAGAGTCGGAAGTATAACGTTTGGGGTTAAATCTCTAGGTTTCCTATTAAAGATATCGTTTGTAGTTTAGTTCAAAGAGACCACCCACCAACCCCTTAAAATCTCGCAGATTTTAACGTTATAATATATATACACATACTACGGTTTCAGTGACTAGCGGCTATTTTTCGTACCCCCTCTCCTAAAAATAATCCTCTAAAAGTGAAATTTATTTTAATTTATCTCGAAAATTACACGGTAAATAATTTTCATTTTTTTTTTATTGTTCGAAATATCATATTCTTCAATCTACTAGTTTTTCGATGAAGTGGTGAAATTCCTTTGATGGAAAAAATTAAAAATACTGTCATTTTCTCACGCTTCTCCTGCATAGGTTACAACATATGTTACATGTACAAAAATTATGCATTTAATGACTTATATTCAAAGTTTCGAGGATTTTTTAAAATATTGCTTTCATAACTGTAGTACAGTTTGAAAAATCTCAAAAATAAAATTTCCAAAAATTCGTTTTTTTGAAATATCCTTTAAACGACTGAACCGATCAATTCCAAAATCTAATCAGCTCTTAATCTCAAATAATCACGCCGATTACCACCAGCCCGGTCATAATCGGTTGATTTGTTCGTGAGATATCGTTGTCGAAAAACATTGAAAAAATGTTTTTTTCCTGAATTTCTATGAAATTTTTAGTCTGACCAGTTTACGCTTAAAGATTTTTGAAAGAACCCAAAAAACTGTGTTGAATGCCGTAAACCGCGAGAAAATCGGTTAATTCATTCAAAAGTTATTGCGGTTTGAAAATTTTAAAAATAGTGTTCTATAAAACTTCCATTACATAGTAATCCAGGACCAGACTTTCAGTATGTTGATTTTTACGATGCTGCCGTCTACAGAACACAATTTGAATTATTGAAAATTACGATGTTATTTAGTAAATTTTTTTTTCGTAAGAGCAAGTGAATAAGGACGCATACTATATGTTTTAATAAAAGAGAGACATAGTCCAGTAGTTTGCCACGCCACCACCGAAAGATGACCAACTACTGTATCGAGGGTCTTATTATGTGACTGAACAAAAATTTGATATATTCCCTTCGATAGCGTTCGGGAATAAACCTTGGACTTGTGGCGGAGAGGACACCGGGTTCGATTCCTGGGTGATACAGAATTATTTTTTAGGTGACCTAAACTTCTTTTTAATTTTAGTGATAGAAATTTACGATGTTGCATCGTATAAATTACGATGTTTGAGTTCTGGTCCGGCACTACAATGTCCTATACTACAAATTACGATGTTTCCATCGTAATTTTTCGTACAATTTTCTTTCCGTGTATGCCGACAACTGTATTCCACATTTTAACTTTTTAAACTTTTTTTGACTTAATATTGACTTTTTTGCCTTAAATTAGACTTTTTTTGACTTAAATTGTTTAGTTTCCTTTAATCAAACTTTTTTTGGCTTACATTATTTCATTGCCTTAAATTTGACTTATTTTGTCTTAAAAAAACCACTGGTTATCAATTCGAAATCTAGTTCCATATTTGACTTAATTTAAACTTGAAAATTAAGTCAAATCGAATGTGGTTTTTATACTTATTTATTAATTAAACTAATCTAAAATTAAAACTGAATTTTAATTATAGCAAATTTTTTTTTAATTATTTCTGATTAAAGTAAAATAACTATTAAAAAAATTTTTATTGCAATGATTTTTTTTTATTCTGTTCCTGAAGAATTTGTATAAGCTCCCGTTAACAATATTATTCATTTTCATATTGATTAACCAATTCTCCAATAAACGTTTTATTACCTGTATTAATATAAAAACATACTGATAGTAAATTTTCGACAGGAATCGCAAATACATTTTCAGTTACAATGAATTCATATAAGTGTGATAGTTGGAGAAGTCAAGTCTGACAGCCTCTTTGAAAGATTTTGCTTGCAGAAGAGTTATTATTGCAAAATGATGGCCAAGGCACTTACAATTACTAATTTTTTGACAAGTTAGTTTTTTGACAAGCTTGTAACTGTTTAATTTTGTTTTATTTTGACTTTAATCTAACTTTTTTTGTCTTAAATCCGAATAAAGTATATTTCAATTAAATCATTTTTGACTTAAATGCAACTTTTTTTAACTTAAATCTAAGTAAAATGTATTTAAATCGACGCAATTCTGACTTAAATGTGCCTTTTTTTGTCTTAAATCGATCCTAACTAAGCCACAAAAAGTCAAATCTAAGTCAAATGTTATGGAAATTTTACACTGACTGAAAAAATTAACTTAGTTGAAATTTGAAGGATTTTGACTTAAATTTTAAGTCATAATTAAGATTTTTTTTCGACCCGGGTAGCCTTTTGAGCTCAAAGTGCTCAAAAGCACAGAACAGCGATTCATTTAAGCTCGGAGAGCTCAAAATTACACAAAAATTCTATTTTTAAGGTCGTAGAGCTTAAAAAGTAAGTGAATTGTTGAGCAGTCAGGTATGGAGGGTGAAGTTGCTGGGATGGCCTCTAGGGTCAACCGTCTTCCTAATTTTCTTCTCAAGTACTTATAACTTTGCAAAGAAGTGTATTGATTGGATTGGTTTTTTTTCTTATTTTCGTTTTTGAATCATCCTCTGCGAAGAAAATTAATTTTTTGTAATTTTTAACAGCTATTTTTGGAAAAAAGTCGATTATTAAATTGCATGCTCCCTTTCATATTTTTTAAATGGCTTGACCGATTAAGATAAAGGTTATGATATATTTAAATTATCGCCCGAATTAACATTCTCCGAAATTCTTTACTTTAAAATTTCGTCTTGTTTTTACTACCAGTCAACAAAAAGCTACCAAAATCCGAGAATGTCAAGAGTTTCAAAACAAGAAGAAAGCAGTCGACACGAGTCCTCTTTCTATTTTTGCCGGCACAACGCTTCCAACGTCAGAGGCCATACTAACGGAGTCAGGTATAAACCCACGTGAAGAGGTAAGTGATTTTTATGTTTGTAATTCTAATAATTCTATTAATTTTCCCTATTCGGTTAAACGTGCTAAAGTCGAGCAGGAAGATACAACGTCTTTCAGCTATGATTGTAGGGATGAAGTTGTTAATATCGATGATATTGAACACGTAGAAGAGATTACATACGAAATTATAGAAACAGATGATTTTTCTACTGAACAACTAATCCTCGATCAATCTAAATGTCTTCAAAATTTTTGTAGTTTTGATGCATCAGTTGATAAGACGATCAGTAACTTTAACAATCATTTAACCATAATGGAAACTCATTATTTAGCAGATAACTCTATTGCTATCAGTGAGAGTTCAAACAAATCAAATAGTTTTGAACAGAATTCAATCGAAAAAATGAAGTCATTCAATAGCATCGATTGCAATGAACAAAACATTGCTGAAATCTTAACTATTGACGAAACTCTCTACGTCGTTGAACAAAATGTTGAACAATGTGATAGTAATAGTGCCGACACCGATGTTCTGTCCGGTAAAGAATCAAATCATGATTCTTTAATAAAGCAACCGGAACGGAATTATAATAATAAAAGCTTTGTAAATTGTAATAAAAGAAAATTTGATTCTTCTAATGAAAGTAAAAATTTATGCAATAAAGACGTTAATGATTGTAATAGCCAGAAAACGTATAAAAAAATGTCAGTTACTTCAGATTCGGATTCTGATTTGTTCCAAAACAGTAATATACAAGAATCTAACGACTTTCATGACATTCTAAAAAGTAAATTACTTTTTGAATCCAATAGGTTTGAGTCTATTGATGATATGTGTCGTGAAATTTTTGAATTGTTTCCAGCTCACAATCGTATTACTAATATTCCATATTTATTTTCACAACTGTTACGATTTGGATGTCATAATATTAAAAATTGTCGAGGACGTATAATTGATATCGATATTTATCGGGCTACTAACTTAGGACTTAATACTATTTTGTATTTGAAATGCCATAATTGTCAATATTTCGATAAATTGTATACGAACGAGCCTAAACCCGAAACGGAAGCTCATATCAATCAAAAAGCTGTTATTGGTGTACTGGGATCTAAAGGCACATTTTCCTCTTTTAGAACTATTTTAGCCGCGTTTGATGTACCGTATCCTTCAAAAAATACTTTTACTCGATGGCGACAAGAATTTACCGATCCTCTTGACGAAGCACAAAAAAGTTTTATATCAAAATTCTTTAGAAGAACAGCAATTAGCTCGTGAAAACGGCGATGTTGTTGACGGCATTCCATACTGTACTGTCATAATGGATGGATTTTTTAGTTCAAGAACTTTCGCTGGTGGTAAATATGATGCTTTAAGATGCGTTGTTGCTATTATAGGATATCGTACCCAAAAATTAATAGATGTGGTGATTTACAATAAATATTGTTCGATATGCAGAAAAGCTGAATCGTTCAAAAACAAGCCACCACCTCATGAATGCTTTAATAATTACGATCCTAAGAAAAGTTCAACAAGTATGGAAGCAGCTGGTGCTGTTAAAGCATTTAAGCGAAGCATTGAAGTTACCGGAATGATTTATAACATGTTCATTGCTGATGATGATAGCAGCGTTTTGAAAAGTATTCTCGATGCTGATGTGTATAAAGCTCAGGGAATCATTGTGAAAATGATCAAATGTACTAATCACATGTTTCGCGGCTTAGGTACTAAAATCAAGCAAGCTTCAAAAGCTTCCACACCGAATCCTGAACGAGGTATAATGGGTACTTATCGAAAAAAAATAAAAACCAGTGCAATTAAAATACGTCGGGTTATCGAAACTGAAGTTGATCGCTTGAGAAAGAATTTTGATAATGACAATATAAAGATTGATGAGAAATGCCAAGTTTTTGAGGAATGTAGTGAGCAATTGCAAGCCAATATTTTAGTTGCACCTTACCATGTCTTTGGGCATCACAATGATTGTCCATCATTTTGGCCATGTGACACATCTAAACCAGATATGGTGCCAAAACTTAAGGAGCTAAAACTGTTTGATCGAATTATCAAAATTGTAACTGATTTAAGCAAAAATTCGGTCCATTTATTACATAAGATAACCACTAATATAGTCGAACAGTTCTTTTCACTAACGCGACAATATAATTGTGATAAAGGCTACAACTTGTACCAAAGAGATGATTTTGAGAAGAGAATGATATTGGCAGCTATTGATCAAGCTACTTCTGGAGCTCCTTTGTCGACAATATTTGAAGCAATTAATAAAGATGTTCCATATACAATTGTAGCTTTACAAAATTTTCATCGGGCCCACCGATTTGTTGATGCCAAGAGTCGTAAGAATAATAAAAATAAAAAAACTTATCAGCAAATTTGTCAAGGGACTGATGGGGATTATGGCCCAGCAGCCTATCAACCCGACAAATCTGACGAGTCATTGAAGAAAGATTTTGAAAATCATAACCAAGTACTTCGTGATCGTCAGAAAAATCGTTTGCAGTATGAAACTGAAACAGCGAAAACATTACATTATGGATTTTCTCATAAATTTGAAAAAGACATGATTTCGGCTACTTTCTTCGGTAAAATATGTCGGATGGCGGAAACTACCTCTACTGCAAAAGTTGTTGCGGATATGTTAAATGAACCCCTTGCGCTTAACAATGAGACATTACGATCTATGGAATGTTATAGAGATAACGCCATACGACATTTGGAAAGGCATGTAGTTCATGATACAATTTTATCTTGCGGGCTACGCCTTTCTGTAGATGACGAATATCCTTATTTATTAGCTAGACCAGATGGTATCACCAATAATAATTCTATCGTTATCGTTTGCAATGTTTCCAATGATGAAAACATCAGTGTTACTGAAGCACTAAACTGCAAGAACTGGAAAACCTTATTTTCATCTAAACAAAGTGAACAAATCAATAAAGATCATCCTATGTATTACAATATTCAAGGGCAATTGCATATTACAGGTATGAAATATTGTTACTTTGCGGTTTATTCAGTAAGTAAAGATGAATGGATTAAAAGTGCTAAGAATATTGAGCGTGATGAAAATTGCTGGAATCGAAAAATGAAAGCAAAAATCGAAAGATTTTATAATTCTGCTTTTATTTATGAAGTTGTTGATAGCAAAACTAATCGAAGTATGCCAATTCGTGAAGCTCCGCATACTGTCGCAGCCAAAGAGAAGCAAGCCGAAAAAAAAAGAAAAAGAAATCTGCAAACTATGCAGAAAATGACTCCTCAGCTTGCTAGTCTGGATGTACAGTTAACAACAACGGATAAAATTGATGATGAAGATTCCATTATTTCTGAAAACGACTCGAAATCATAAATATGTGATTTTTCAGATTGTTCAAATTTTTCTTTTGATTCTACTATGGATGACTCAACTTTTGAAGATAAAACAATCGGTACCCCTTCATTAGAGGTAAAAAAATTACAATTTCTTTCTGTTTCTGAAATTTTGAGGAAAGTATATAATTGCAGTAAACTGAGAGATATCATACTTATTTGGGAAACCAATAAAATTATGATCAGTAAAATTTGTTCAGAAATAGAATCAAGTGGTGGAAGTTTAGATTCAAAGCCTACTTTGAACAAAAGTACTACATTTTCATTACCTATAAGTAAGGAAGGATTTGATCTTGTTCATGCTAATCGGAACAAGCTAGTAAATGAATTATTTACTTTAGTTAATGTCATAGGTGATGGTAACTGCTATTACAGGGCGCTTTCTGAATTACTATTTAATAGCGAAGAAAATCATCTGAACCTTAGAGTTTTCATAATAAACCACATTCTTGAAAATATTGATAAGTATGGGCCTGTAATTTTCAGTGGAGCCATTTCTGTTGAAGACGAAAAAGGGAATATACTGATAAATCCTAAAGTTTATGAATTTTTACGAATGATCGCTCGCACAAATTCTTGGGACAATGAAGGTTCACTCTACGCAATTAGTGATGCGTTAGGTGTTTGTATTAAAACAATTATGGTCAATTTACAATCAGAGAAGATTGAATACATTCGCAAATGTATGCCTCCATTCAAAATGATTCTTACGCCGTTAACACTAGTGAACCAAATAAATTATCATTTCATTGCAGCTCATCCTAAAGCTGGCCAGAATTCAAATGATTTTAATAATAGTTGGCAAGGTTTAAAAATTAATTATTGTTACTTGAATGCAATATATAGGACTGCCCGTGATACATTTCAAAAGTCAGGGCATGAAAATGATGATTACATTTAAATCATATAAGAAAAGAATACAATTTGAAAAATAGAGTAAGTTTTTGGTAATGCC
This sequence comes from Cotesia glomerata, assembly GCF_020080835.1. Lineage (NCBI taxonomy): Eukaryota > Metazoa > Arthropoda > Insecta > Hymenoptera > Braconidae > Cotesia > Cotesia glomerata. The sequence continues at coordinate 15,310,017 of NC_058159.1, read as the reverse complement.
TTGAATTTTAATAAAACGTTCATACTCAACGCATTGAATTATTTAAACTTCTGAAAATAGGAAAAAAATGGAACATACGTCGTTTTTGCATAGTAAAAATGCTAGCGAAGCAATACATGATAGTTATATACCGTAGGATATTGTATTTTCAGTAGTACATTATCCTTTGTTAACTTTAATATTGTGTATGCTTGTATTTCCGTTTGATCGTTTTAAGCGGTCTAAGGTAAAATGTGCATAAAGCTATAATTGAAACTATTACCAATAACTAATATACATACTTAGCGTCTCTCGTTACATAAACTATATGTAATTAACCCTAGACTGGTCACCCAATGAGCGTAACGCCGCCTAACAACTACTCAACCTATAGAGACTCGCTATTGTGCGAGCGAGAAACTAAAAAAGAGGTGACCATAGTCTAGAGTTAAACACATATCTCTATTAAATAGTTCTATCAGTATATAAAAAAAGGTATAGTCGCAACATGTTCATTCAGCATTACATTAAGCGGCCATTTTTCAGTCATTTCGGATCAACGTTTCAAATTAGGCGCTTTCATTTGTATATTAGTCATTGTGTAGGTAACCAATTTAGAAAAACCAAAAGTCCTTACTAACGAGTCCATATTACATGCACATTTGGGACGAAACCGCCTACATGATCTTATGAAATCGCCTGTTATAATTGTAGCTAGTGTTGTGCTGGCAACTTGTACTTCACCTCTACACAATATGAATGATGTTCACATGAAAGTTAGAAAGTCATAATTTTCTATCGATTTGCATGTGCAAAAACAGTACGAATTTAGTTATTATATTAGCAAATTTCATTTAGTTGCAGATGAAAATGAAAAAGTTAATATTATTTTATATATATATATATATATATATATATATATATATATATATATATATATATATATGAATATATATTAAATATTTTTTCTACTTAATAGATATTTTTTTTTTAGAATAAATCTAAAATAAAAAAGTTTTTCATAATTTTTTTTTCAAAAATATTAATTTTTGGGATAAGAAAAATTATGAAGCATGTCAATTTTTTAACTGAAAACAAATTATGAAAAATGTCATATTTTGGGTTAAAAAAAAAGTTTTACCAAAATATCTAAAAATTAATATTTCTTCTACTTGTAAAATATTTTTTTTGTATTAGAGTAGATCTAAAATAGAAAAATGTTTTTAAATTTTTTGAAAAATTTTTATTTTTGAATTATTAATATATTTATCTTTCGATAAAAAAAATTCCATAAGTTTCTTGAAATATGCTTTTCGTGGAGGTACTACCTTAATAAGAAAAGTTGAAAATTTGTTATCTGGCAGTATATGTAGAATTCATCTGTCAACTCTACAAATTTAAGGGGGTCTTCTTGTTTGACGCCCTGGTTTTTAGCATTTTTTTTATGAAGACCAATGAAGAGATAGAACTTTAACCTTTTTACTATTCATTTATACATATTTCAATAGTATATAGTTACATTTTTAGCCATGAGTGGAACCACAGTAGAACCACCACCAAATCACGATGGATCCACGATGAATCCACAACAAAACCACAGTAAAACCACTGTGGAACCACGGTGAAATTGCAATGGCAAAATGGCACAAAATCCACAGTGGATCCACCGTGGCTCCACAGTAAGTCCACTACAATCGTGGTTCCATCGTGGATCCACCGTGGTTGCTAAACTGCGAGGGAATAGTTTTTTTCTTATTCTACTTATTGTCATAGAAACAGACATGGTTTTGGTTTTAAAATAATTTTTTTTTTAATTTTCAAATATACGTTTTACTGTAAAAAAGAAATGTTTTTAACAAAATTAGTTCTCAAAATTTGCCTTTTTAAATTAAATTTTTTAAGTTTAAAAATTCAGATTAAATGAGGAAATGTTATTCATAAAAGTAATAACAACAATTAGGAAAACAGTTGACCCTGAAGACCATACCGGTAACTTCCTGCTAATTTAACACTTAAGTGCTCAAAATGGCACCTACTACGTTGTAGTGCTCAACGAGCACAAAAATTTAATTTTCGTGTGATTTCCAGCTCTCCTAGCTCATACTTCTGATAGAAGTTTAATGAACCATTATCTTTTAAATTTTTAAACTGCAATAGCTTTCGAATGAATGAACCGATTTTCGGCCGGTTGGCAGCATTCAACGCAGTTTTTTAAACTTCATTCAGAATTTTTAAGATCGAACCTGAAATTACAGAGTAATTCTAAAAAAAACCAATTTTTTGGTTTTCTTTCGTTCAAAAAATTTATTGTTTTCACCCCGTTTTACGAAAATCGAGTTTGCATCGAATCTCGACGTTTCAAGGTCTTACGAAGCTTCCCTGACTATACCCGCGATGATGTCCGTACGTCTGTATTTTTTTTTTTTTTTTTTATAAAGAGGTACGAAAAAGATCTTCAAAAGACACCGGTGTCGTTAACTATGCCGCCCATCTTCCAGCAGATATCGATCGTCGGTATTGTGGAGATTGTTACGCACGAAAAAGGACATTCCTCTTCCCCTCTCCCCTAGATGGTACGGGGAGGACTGGATTGGAACCGCGTTAGCATTACTTCAATCCAGTCTTGCTGCGTCTCACGACGCCTACTCCTGGCTACTCGTCCCTTTCTGCGATTTTGTCTTTCAGGAGGTGCTGTGCATAAACTGCAACAGCTGACCAGTTTTCCTCTTGTTTGATCATATAGGTCACCAGGCTTGAGGGGGAGAGCCTGGTGCCTATGATCTCTTCAGTGTTTCTTCTGTAGTCCTTCCATCGAGCACACTCGAAGAATGTGTGTTCGGAGTCGTCGATTTTATCCGGGCAGTATTTGCACGTTGGTGTGCTGTGCAAACCCATCTTGAAAAGATAGGCATTGAACTGCCCATGTCCCGTCAATAGCTGGGTCAGGAAAAAGTCCGTATCCCCGTGCTTCCGAGAGAGCCAGACGTTGATGTTTGGGATCAGGCGCGCCGTCCATCTGCCCGTCTCTCCCGATGTCCATCGGTCCTGCCACTCTTGCTGCGTTCCCGCCTTTATCCTCGTTCTTGCGTCCTTCATGTTATCATCACTGTCTTTAGCGTCATAGAGTTTTGCTCTTTCGAACGCTAATAGGTCGATGGGCGCGGCTCCTGCAATGACCAATACAGCCGCTTCGGAAACTGTGCGGTAGGCGCAGGCAACCCTGAGAGCGCCTCGCCGCTGTACTGCTGCGATCTTTCGCCGGTAGGTCTTCTGCTTTAATATGTCTGCCCATATCTCCGCTCCATAAAGCAGTACCGAGTGGACTGCTTCTAGAAGAACTCTTCTCTTTCTTGTTCTTGGTCCCATGGTGTTGGTCATAATTCGTGCTAGGCTAGACACAGTCTTGCTGGCTTTCTTGCATGCACTGTCGAGGTGTTCACGGAAAGATAGTTTCTCGTCTATCATTACCCCTAGATACCGCAGGGCCCTTGTTGACGTCAGCGTTGTTCCTCCCATGTCCATAGCGAATGGTTTTGGAAACCATTTTTGACGGGTCAAAACGACCATCTCGGTTTTCTGTTTGGCGAGTTTCAGGTGATGCTTATCGAGCCAAGTCTCGACGGTGTCGATGGTTTCCCGAACTAGCAGTTCGGCCTCTTCCACGCTGTCCGCCACTATAGTGGCTGCAACGTCGTCTGCAAAGCCTGTTAGCTCTACTTGCTCTGGCAACGGGATTTCAAGAAGCTCGTCGTAGTCTGCGTTCCATAGATCAGGCCCCATTATTGAGCCTTGCGGCACGCCAGCCGTTATGGTGTATTCTTGTGGGCCTTCAGTAGTTTCCACTATTAGCTTTCTATCGTCAAGGTAGTTGTCGACTAGTGCCAGATTTTCTGGCTCCGCGTCAAACTTGTGCTCCAGAGCGTCTAAAATGTCTCCCCAATTTGCGCTGTTAAATGCGTTTTTGACATCTAGCGTGAGGAGAAGACATACTTTACGAGCTTTGAGGCTACCAGACCATGCTTGTGTTGCTGTCTTTATGACTTTCTTGATCGCTCCGACTGTCGAATGACCTTTCCGGAAGCCATGCTGGTTGGTGGCAAAACCTCCAGCACGGTCGATGTCGTCGCGAAGTCTCCCTTGTATGAGCTTCTCGAGCAGTTTTCCAGCAATGTCTAGCATACAGAGTGGTCTAAACGACGAAGGTGTTATGGGGGTTCCCTTACCTTTGTCTAAGAGAACCAATCTCTGCCGTTTCCAGACCGCGGAAAAGGTGCCAGTTGCCAAGCATGCGTTGTAGGTGTTCAGGAGTAAATCTGGGTATTCCAGGGCTATAATCTTGATCACCGATGCCGGGATGCCATCAGGTCTAGGTGCCTTTCCTGTTTTGAGTGACTTGGCCGCGTCTTGTAGTTCCTTAGTTGTGAAGGGCGTTACTTCGTTGTTTTTAGTGTAGTGTTTCTTCTCCCGCGGCGGGTGTTTGGGGAAAAGCTCCGCTACGATGCTATCCATTAAGGCTGGAGACTTCGGCGCCTCTGGTGAAGCCTTTCCAAGTCGTTTGGCGACAATTTGGTAGGCTTTACCCCAGATGTCATTGTCGAGATCGTTGCAGATCTCTTTCCACAACTTTGCTTTACTTGCTTTGATGGCTCGATTTAGCATCTTTTTGGCCTGCTTGTACTCTTTTGAATACAAGTCCTGGCTTGGGGAGCGTTTGGCGGCTCTCGTTGCGCGGCGACGTAGTTGATGGCACATTTTGCGAAGTTCCGCTATGTCTGTTGACCACCAGTACGCCGGCCTGCGAAAACTCCGGTTTTTCAACCGCGGCATAGAGGCGTCACATGCGGCGGAAATCTCCTTCATCGTATTTAGTACTGTCCTTTCTGTCTCGCTGCAAGTATCCGGAGTCGGGTTGTTCTGAAGGGTAGACCAGCTCCGTGCAAGTGAAGCTCGCAGTGCCTCTGGATCAAGCTTCCTGACATTCCACTTCCGCTTAGAAAGGTCGTGTTGTGGTACCGGAGCAGATGCCAATCCAACGTTAAATGTCACGAACTGGTGATCACTGCCACTGTATTTTTCGGATACTGTCCAGTTTTCAATCATGTTGGCAATTTTCGGAGTCGCCAACGAAATGTCGAGGATGGACTCTTGGTACCCCGGTCTTCTGAAAGTCGTGGTGCTCCCAGTATTTAGCACTATGAGGTCGAGTCTAGCCACGACGTCAGCGACCTCGTTGCCTCTGGTGTCGGAGAAATCAGTGCCCCATTCAGCCGATTTAGCATTGAAGTCACCAGCTACGATAACTTCGCCGTCGAACTTAGTGACCGCATCTTCTATATTTGCGAGTTTCTGTCGGAACACACTAATCCCTTCGTTAGGTGAGAGATAGACGCTCATGAAGTAGGTTGTGGGGGTTTGAATCCAGACAAAACCTGCTCCACCTCCGCTGTTGTTGACGGTAACGTTCTTTGTGTTCACAATCCAAATTGCTGCCGTGCCCGTTTTGTCTGCGAACCATGTTTTACCTTCGATGTTTAGATATTGCTCGCAGATAAAGCAGACGTCAATTTTATCTTCGAAAACACGCTGGCGCAGCAGGTTTTGCGCCAAGGCGCACCTATTCAGGTTGCCTTGTAGTATGCGTGTCATTTCTGACCTTTCATGGCTTCTGCAAGTGCTTTGCGGAATGTCTTACATGCTCCAGTGCCAGAAATATGGCATAGACTATCCTGGGCATCTTTGTCCGAAGCACAAAGGAAGCATTTTAACTTCTCCGTGCAGTTTACGGCCTTGTGGTTCTCTCCGCCACATTTGTAGCAGCACCTGCTTCTGTCTGGTCCCGCACACTGACGTGTTTGGTGTCCATAACCAAGACATTTAAAACAACGTGTTACTTTTACTACTGGGCGTATACGACAGTTCACCAAACCGATCCGTATACGGGCCTTGTCAAGGGCCTTAATCGCATTGGGCTCGTCTAGTTCGCAGAAGGCTGCCCGATTACCTCGTGGTGTGGGTTTTGTCGAATTTACCCGTTTGACCTCCAGGTTGTCAGTGAATTCACGTTTGAGTGCTTCACGGACTTCGCTCTCGGTAGAGATTTCATCTAAGTCGAGGATCTCGATCGTTGTTGTTAGTGTTAGCGTCTTGACTGTGCCGATGTTTGCAGTGGCTGCCCTTACTGCATCGGTGAATGCCTTGCTGTCTTCGGACTTTCGAGCCATTTCAAGGAGAACGCCTCCGTGTTTCGTCTTTTAATAGACCTTATGTCTACGCCCGTCTCGACAGGGCTTACCTTGGCCTTGATTTCCTTCAGGAGATCGGCGTATGTTCGCCCTTCAGCTGGTTGGACTAGGACAGCTTTAGTTCTTGTCTTCTTCCTCCTTGGTTTCTTGGAGCCACCGCTGTTTGGCTGGTCTTGGGCTGTAGCAGTTTGAGTCACTGGCTCCTGTTCTTTCTTTTTCTTGTTTTGCCGAGTCACTTTGGTCCAGGTATCATCCCGGGCTGTCTTTTTCTGTGCTGGCTTGTCAATATCTGAGGAAGGGCTGGGCGTGGACAGCGGCCTCTTCTTGTTGCCATCTCCTTGCTGTGGTAATTTCTTAGGAGTGGTCAGAGGTGGCTGTGATTTTTTGTTCAGACTCGGAGATGTTTGAGTCGTTGACGCCGACTTCGTTGGTGATTTGTTGGCCAGCCTATATGCCGTACTAATAGACGAAACCAATTTTCTGATCTCATGGTGGAGATTCTTTTTGTCTTTTATGAAGTCGGCTAACTCATCAATCTTGTTGCCGAGCCTCTCCATTGGTGACTGTTGGCCGGTGACGGTCGGTAGAGAGTTCATTCTTCCTCGGTGGGTTTGATTAGAGGCAGGAGCAAAAGGTCCTCCACTTTTTGAAGGAATGTTGCTCAGCTGTCCGTTCTCTGCCATCTGGGCTGATTTCGTACTCCCTGTAACCTTGCTAGCATTGCTAGACAGCAGAGCCATGGGGTCTACTCCACTGTTCAAACGGTCGCTTGATAACGACAAGTTTAGGCCCGTTTGCACGCCTTCTCTCGCCGGCACTGAGGTATCCATCCTCTGTACTGTAACCGTACGTCTGTATACGTCTGTATGTATGTATGTATGTATGTATGTGTGTGTGTGTGTGTGTGTGTGTGTGTGTGTGTGTGTGTGTGTGTGTGTGTGTGTGTTTATCTTAGGGGGGGGAATCCTTCTTACGGATTCCAGGCTTAGCTGTTCGGCCTGGATATGTGGCGACTCGACGCAGCGTCATACTAAAACTCGACGCTAACGCCCCTACCCACTAAACCCTAAACCCCTTTTCTTCTTTCCTCTAATCCCTCATGGAAACCGCCGTCAGGCATTACTTCGTGAGAGGAGGATCTAGCTACTGCTATTCCTTCTGGTGGCTAAGGTGTTATTTTTCCTTCCTTCTAGTTTCTGTCATTTGCCCTTTTTCTTTCAATGGAACGCAGCTCTGTAAGCACTTCGGTGGTAAACGTGCTTGTGGCGTTCCAGGCAGCTTCGGATGACAGCATTTCTTTTACTATTGACTCTGGTGTGATTTTCTTGTTCAGGATCTTCTCTAACTCATCACGCTGTGGGTTAAAACGAGGGCACTCAAAGAAAATGTGCTCCGCATTTTCAGCAACTCTTGGGCAAGACGGACACTCTGGGCAATCATCGTGCTTAAAGCGATAAAGGTACTCCCGGAAACAGCCGTGTCCTGACAACATCTGGGTCAGATAGTAGTTGGCCTCGCCGTGATTCCGGTTAAGCCAAACGTCAATCCTTGGTATGAGACGGTGTGTCCATCTCCCTGTTGTCGCGGCGTCCCACTGCGATTGCCATCGCGCGATGCTGTTCTGCCGTTCTTTAGCTCTGAGTTCCTCGGCACTTTGTGCGGTTGTCCTCTTTCGTTGGTAAAGGTTACGCCTTTCCTCAGCTAGGACTCTGAGCGGCAAAGTTCCGGAAATGACACACACTGCTTCCTCTGATATTGTTCGAAAGGCGCTGGCTACTCTTAGCGCGCTCAGTCGGTAAACTGGACATGCTTTCCTCCATGATTCTTGGATCTCAAGTGCGTCGGCCCAAATGGATATACCATATGTGAGGACCGATGTAACTACTGATGATAGCAATGACCTCCTTGTCTGCTTCGGGCCACCGATGTTGGGCATCAATCGTACTAGGTTGGCTACTACTGCTGATGCTTTGGTGGTCACGTGTTCAACTTGTTGTTTAAAGTTAAGTCGGGCATCGAGCATCACTCCCAGATATCGAATGAATGGTTGGGATGTGATTTCTTGGTCTCCGACGTTTAGATTGATCGTTTCCACCACTTTTCTGCTAGTGATAAGTACAGCCTCGGTCTTCTGTTTAGCCAGTTGTAAATTTACTGTGTCCATCCACTGGTTAATTCGCTCAAAGGTGATAGCGAACATATGTTTTATCTCATCAAGATGCTTGGCGACTATTACTACGGCTACGTCGTCCGCGTACGCTACCAGTTTGACGTTTCTTGGTAGTTTCAGTCTCAGCAATCCGTTGTACATGACATTCCAGAGAAGTGGACCGAGAACAGAACCCTGCGGTACACCTCCAATAACATCATACTCCTTTGGACCATTCTTCGTGTCATATCTCAGGACTCTATCTGTGAAGTAGCTAGCGACTATCCTTCGTAGGTATCCTGATACGTTCATCTCTTGAAGGGCTTGCATGATGCAATCCCATTTGGCGGAGTTAAAGGCATTTTTTATGTCTAAAGTTGCCACCAGGCAATATTTCTTCGTTCCCCCCTTCCATCTGGTACCGGCGATTGCGTCTTTGGCTATACCGACAACCAGGTTGATCGCGTCCAGGGTTGTGTGTGTGTGTGTGTGTGTGTGTGTGTGTGTGTGTGTGTGTGTGTGTGTGTGTGTGTGTGTGTGTGTGGATGTTTGTAAACCTCTCATAACTTTTGAACGGCTTGACCGATTTGATCGCGGTTGGTGCCATTCGTAAGGGCTTGACTGAACTTAGATTTTGAGTATACTTTGGAACGATTCGGACGGGTAGATTTTGAGAAATCGTAAGAAAAGTACAAAAAAAATTTTTTCAAATGGGGTTTTTTTGGAATAACTTTTAAACGGCTTTACCGATCAATTCCAAAAACTAATCAGCTCTTAACATCAAAAAACCACGTCGATCGCCTCCAGTCCGAAAAAAGTGTTTTTTCGGAATCACTGCGAAATTTTTCGTCTATCAATTTAAATTTAAAGATTTTTCATGAAGCTTAAAAAACTGCGTTGAATGCCACCAACCGCGTGAAAATCGGTTCATTCATTCAAAAGTTATTGCCATTTGAAAATTCAAAAAGTAGTGGTTTATGAAACTTCTATCAAACTTTTCAGCTCGAAGAGCTGAAAAGCATACAAAAGCTATTTTTTTTGAGCTCGGAGAGTTCAAAAACGTCACAAGTCCAATTTCAAGCGTTTAGGTATAGGATTGGCGGGAAGTTGCAGGGATGGCCTTCAGGGTCAACCGTTTTCCTAATTTATTTTATAGTTTTTGTTAATTTTTTCAAAATAAAATGGCGTTAAAGCGCTAACAGCCCTATGGTTATTAATTTAAGGCTAGTTAGATCCTTATAAACCTTACAAAAAGTAAAATAACACGGTGGATTTTTTTTTTGCTTTCAACTTCTGGCAGGGGACTGATCTTAAAATGCCTGAAACAACCTTTGGTTTAATGAATTTAATGAAACAAATTAATTTTCGGTACTTTTTATTAAAGAAGATTGTTAGTTAACTAATTAAGATCATAAACATCCCAGATAGCAAAATGACGTATTAAGTTATTCCGAATGAGCTCAGATTTCTGATTTTGACGTCAGAGTCTACGTCTAAAAGACGTCTTTAAGACCTTCTGAAGAGGTCGAATGCGCCGCTTATTGTAGACTTTAAGAACTCATCAAAACGAGCTCTTAAAGAGCTCTTTTTTCTGAACTCGCACAAATGAATGATTTTTGATCTCTATACGCTATTATAATGATAACAATAATAAGTACACAACAAAAATAATATTAATAATAATAATAATAATAAAAGTAAATTATGAAAAATAATTCAGAGTTCCATGAAGCACCGATGCTGATTTCGAATGTTTATTATTTTAGTTAGACCTAATATTGTCGGTTTAAAGAGAGAAAGTGAAAATCGCAATTGCCGTAACTAAGATTCGAACCCGAGTCGCGCGCGTGCTAGATCGATACCTAACCCTCTACGCTGTTCAAACGATATGTCGTTACATATCTCATTATTCTTATAAGCTAAGTTTATATAGTGATGAAATGTTGCGATCATTGTCTATATTATTTATTCTATTTGATACTCTGTATCGATAGAGAAAAAGTAACTTTTACGAATATTTATATACTAAAAAATATTCAAAAGTCTACCTGTAATATTTTTTTAAATAGTCTATATAAATTTTGTTTACTTTTCACAATATAAAATCTAATAGATAAATTAATGAATATTAAAAATTCAACAATAATTAATAAGTATTGTAACAGGGAAAATCGAACTTCCCGGGGTCATTATCGACCCCGATAATTGACGCACGGTAGGTAAGGGTTTTCCCTTACTTTTCGATTTTTGACAAGAGTTTCGACTTGTCACCGGGCGTGCTAATCAAGATTCCCCACTACTGTTCCCGGAAAATGAAGCGGGGCGTAACAATAAGAAAGTTCGAGAGCCTGAGCTGAGGGTTATAAAAGAGCGAGCACGAAAAACATCGAGGCTTTTTCCCTTCTGGAAGCCAGTGGCCTTTTGCCTTTTGTGAATCAGTGACCTTGTTGAGATTAGATAAGTCAAGAGAGTGCAGTTTTGAACGCCGACGATAGAAAGCAACTACTGAGGAGTTTATTACGGTATTTGGAATTAGACAAGCCCTGACCGGAAGCTAACATAGTGGTTTGAGACGACAAGACGCCAAGCGGCGGAGCCAGCCAAGTTGGACCGGAGTATCAGTCGTCGTGGGATAAAACAATAATTGAGTCTCCAGGTATTTTCGATTAATTTAGGCCAAAATTGATTATTAATTTAATTAAGAGGCTGAAATAATTAAAATTAATTTCTCGAGCGGTCATTTTTATATTAGCAAGTTTTGTACTTTAGAAATTCATGCGCCAAGGTCATTTAGCTAGTTTTTGTTATTGGATATTTATTTTAAAAGAATGAGATTAATAGTTTATTTGTGAATTTACTGTAGAGAATTTATAAGTAATTTATTATAGGCCTGTTGGCTATGATAAATTAATTTTAGTTAAGAATTTTCGAGATATAAAGAAAAGTAAATTTGAATAAGAAATGAAAATGCGTAATTAAGTCAGTGAAGGTCATTCTAGAATGTATGTAGTTAAGAGTTGTATTGAGACGCTTAGGATTCGAATAGTTGATGTTTAGAATTTTGTTTAGGAAGATTAAAATTAGTAAATCCTGTAATGAGTTCAGTAGAATTTATTAATTGAAAATATTAGTAGAAAATTTAGTAAGTGAACTAGTACTGAAATTTAGCGATTATGTAATGTAGTAAAATTTATTTGCAGTAAACAAGTGTTGGCGTAAAATTTAGTAGATTATGATAGTATTGTAAAGTTTTGGAAAATTAAATTTAGGCCGGTGGATAAATGTAATTGAATTGTTTAAGTTAGAAAAGTGCTAAATCAATTATTAAATAATTGATTGAATTTAAGGATAATTTATTAGATAAATTCGATAAGAAAATTTGGTGAATTTGGTAAATTTAGTTAATCTGGAGATTAAATTTATTTAAGGAAAATTGGTTAAAATTTTATTTAAGAAAATTTGAGAAATGAAGTTAACGTCCGGTGGATGATTTTATATGGAATTTAGTAAGATTATATGGTATTCCGTCAGGTAGACGAGGTTGTTTATGTGAAATTAGTTCAGATAATTGAATAATTAAGAAGTTTTTATTGGGTAAAATATGTTGTTTGTTATTCCGTCAGTTGGACGAGGGTTTAAGAAATTAAGAATCTAGATGCGTGATGGTCTATGATTAAATTTAGAAATTAGGAATCTAGATGCGTAATGGTCTATGATTAAATTTAGAATTTAGGAATCTAGATGCGTAATGATCTATAGTTGAAAGAATTTAAGGATATTTAGTTGTAAGTTTTGGCAAGTGCCTGCGTAGGTGAGAGGTCCTCACAATTAAGTAATTGATAAGTTAATTTTAAGGGTAATATTATTAAGGAATTTTGTTAAAATTAAATTGTTTATATTAAATAAATAATTGAATTGTTAATTGTTAATAATTGTTTCTCAGTATTAATTTTTCAGCCTTTCTCAACTTCTCACGACCCGATCTTTCCTTCTCATGCTCCCCGGTTTCTGGGACACCGAGTATAAAATCCCAGTGGCGCCCTTTTCAAAGAGGAAAGGGGTGACCAATTGGACAGGGCTAACCACCCCGTTACAGTATATAGTTATAAGATATCGTTAAATTCGAATAAAATGTTTAAAATTGATACATGCAAACTACTCCTTAAATGTAGAAAGTGTTTTGTCGAAAACTATCCACTTAGGATAATTTCCGTATTTGTTTTAAAATTTATAGTTAATTTGAGATTAGGATATTAAATAAATTGTGCGTCGATTTGTAGGGGAATAAAATGAAGATTTATTTATCCCCAGAGGAGGAAAACTCAGTTGCACTGAGAAAAAACCTCCTCGAATGAAAAAATGTACAAGTAAGAACGCAAAGCGTGTAGTGCGAATAAGACTATGTGTAAATTGCCGTCGCAATCAACACGAGGTGAGCTCAACCTTTTTAGAAACGCAAAATGTATTAATTCAGAATTCGTGAATTGACGCTAACTTTTAAGTTAACTAGAGTCGATTGATAGTGCAATACTAATTAATCGACGTACAACGTCAGTGTAAATACTGATAGATTATAATTATTAGTGTAGGAACTAATTAGATAATTTGACGTCAGAATTGAATAATTGATGAAATTTGATTTGATAGAATGATGGTTAAATGTCGAACGATGAATTTAATGTAATTTATTATAAGTATTGCGTATTAACTATGGATTGACTAAAGCCGCGTGGCTGATGCAATCCTTTCTCAATATGGCGCGTAATAACCGCGTAGCGTCACTTATTAATTTTGATTTATTTAACTCACTGAATAATTACTAATGAAATTTAATGATTCGAGAATTTAATTGGTAATTGAAATTAATGAAATTAATAATATTTAATGAAAATTTTAAGTGTTAAAGTAAATGCGTATTATACGTGATAAATCAGAAAACGATAGACTCAGAGTAGTCGTACTAGTACAAGCGTCCAAGCACAACTGCTTTCCGCCCGCCACGCGAGCCGGCTTCTCTCCCGCTAACCAGGGCGCGCATGAGCGACAGCCATGGTGTGACACGAATTTACACGAGTTGGAGCGATCAAGCCCGAAGGCGCAACTCCTCATATAAATTTCTATTGAATGTTTTTTCTATCGGTTAAACAGAAAGTTCACATAATTTTTTCAGATTAGAATCCAATTTTATTATTCTATCGAAATTAGTTTGATTACGAACCAGATTGTAATATTATTGCCTATTACTTCATAATATAATTTAAAATTTTTTAAAAATTTAATGAACCTGAATTAAGAGAAATGAGTTAACCTATGCCAAGTGTATATCTATATATTAATCTATTCAAATTGTTTTAAATCATTTAATTCAAATTATTTTTAATCATTTTCAATTTAATTTCTCAATCAGGAAAGTAATAAATGAAAAATGAATAAGATTTTGACAGCTTTATATTAAAAAGAAATTTGTGTTTTTGTTTATAATGTCTATAAGCTCATTATACGCAACTCAAAAAGAAGTCCAAAAAAGGGACTCAGTTAGATGTCAGAAAATTGACTCCAAACTTATGAGTTCATTAAGAGCTCTTAGTTCTGACCTCGTAAAAAAAAGCTCCTTAAGACGTCACATTAGGACTTCTATAAGAAGTTTTTTAAAAGACTTCATACTGAAATCTTTCTGACTTGGATGCTGACTGGGATTATGGACCAAATTATATATTATTGACGAATAATTTAAAATTTAATCTTAAAATTTTAATTTTGTGAATGGGACACAGCCTAGGGGACTGATATTTTTGTGGTTTACGAATTTATAGCAAAAAAACCAAAATTTATTTCATTTTAGTTTTCAATGCTCCAAATAGAAATGTTTTTTTCACTTTCGTAATAAATTTTTTTTAGTAACAAAATAACAATTTTTCTATATAATAAAAAAATGCCTGAAACAGCGAAAAACATCCTTACAGAGAATCACTCATATACGTGATGTAACGCGCCATGTCAGCAAAATTGCGCTCACAGTACTAACCCACAGAAATTAGTCAGTTTTACCCAGTTTGGCTGTGCCAACTAGAAATAGATCGAAAAATTATAATTCTTTAAAATTTCGATATCAAGTAGGTTTATATGAAATTCTAACAAGTATCTAATGGCGGTCTCAATTTGTTTATGAATAATAGGCAAACAAAAAAAAACGTAAATTAAAAATTAAATATCTCTGAAACTATTAATCTGGCAGGTTAAGTTTTCACATAAAATTTGTAGAGCTGAAAAAATCTACAATTTTGCTTATGGGTAAATTCCCGTCGGACTGTTAGTTTATTAATTATTAACAATCGAAGATTTATAAACAAATTGAGCTAGTAAGCTGAAAAATCAATCGATTTCATTTTCTATTTTTTCCACATATTTCTGGGAATAAAAGGAATATTTTTAATATTTTTCAAAACTTTGATTTCAAAAATTAGATTTTTAAAAATCAAAAAACCGCTTTTTTGGGAGCCAATATCTCCGAAACTAAATTTACTACAGCACTCGCACCTACTCTAAAAAATTTAGAATTTAATTGCAAAAAACTTGGCTATTTTGAAAAAAATTAATTTTTGATTGGGGTCAAATAATAGCGAGTTGAACACGAGTAGATTTTCGATAAAGCGAGCACGTTCACTACCCGGACTAATGGTAGAGGGGGAACTGCTTGTTACTGTGCTTGGGAAGCCGATATCAGTTCAGCACTAGAGTTCCCTTTTTGATCTATTTCCAATTGGCACAGCCGATTTGGCTAATTTCTGTGGGCTATATTCAACCGATCTTTATGAAATTTAGTGGGCTTATTCTGTGGATCAATACCAAGATGATGTTCGAAGATAATCAAAATCGGCCGAGTAGTTTACAAGTTGTGGGTGTTAAAAATTTTTTTTTGCTTCTAAGAAATTTAGAATTTTGTATGTTTTATGAAAATAATTTTCAACATGTAAAAGATAGACGCAATCTATTGAATCCATTTTAAATTTCATTTAAATACCTCCCTTAAACTATTACTCGTCTAGTTTTGATAATTTTTTTTAGTTAACTCCGTTATTTTAAAATTAAAAAAAAATTTTTCTTTAAACGTATTTCAGCCCTTTTTCTTTAAATAATTTTCAAGCCGTAAGAGTTAGCTTCAATCTATTAAATTTATTTTAAAATTCATATGATTATTTTTAATTTAAGATATTATTTGTCGACTTCTAATACATTTTTCAATTAAGGGATGAAATACGTGTACAAGGCCGTTTTCATGCTGATTTTCATTAATGTTTTTAAGGTATAAAAAATTAATATTATTTATTGAAAGTATCAGGTTATTTTATACATATAGTTATGAGTATTTTTTATGACCCTTAAGTTAGCACATAGCCGACAAAAATAATTTTTAGTTACGGATATCTCGAGTAGGAATGGAGTTACGGCAAATGGACGCATATGAAATTATTTGGCGCGAAAAAATCTATATGTACAAAATTTTTAAATTTTGAAAAATTTTTCAGAAATTTTTTATGACCAAAAATAATTTTTGGAAAGCTCTCAAAAAGTTCTGAATCATCCGAATTTCTCAAAAACTTGTTATTTTCATTTATTTTCAAAAATTTATAGGTACATTTGTTTGAATTGCGTTTTTGTGCTGGGAGCTTTGGTTCAAAATTACTCCTTAAAAAATAATTTTATTCTTTAATAAAAAATTGTACATACAGTTTTTCTAAAAATTTTCATTTTTCTGAAATTTGAATATTTTCAAAGATATCAGCACTAATAATTCCTAATATCCATTGATAATTATAAATAATATTAGTTTTTAAATTCTTAATTAAAAGAATCCACAGAGTGTGCCATAGAACTACTTGTTATTGCATATACACTTCTCACAAAAATTAAGGACCAAGAAAAATATCGAAATTTTGAGGGGGAATTTTAACAGGCTGTAATTTATCGAAAAATGGTCGTACGGTAAATAAAAAAAGGAAATTGTAGCTCTAAGTGTTTAGTTTTAGGATCTAAGTTCCAAAATTTTTGTTTTTCATTTATTTTCGAGTAATGTTAAAAAAAAACACCGAGAAAAAAATTTTCAAAATGTTTTTAGTTTTTTTTTCTTTTAGTTTACGGGCTCGGAAAAAATTTTTTTTAATGAACCTCTTCATGGATCAGACAACTTGTTTGTTTAGCTTCAATTTGCTTTTTTATAAAGACGTCAATACAAGCATTTCTCGCTGAGATATCGCTGTTAAAATGGAAAATGATCATTTTGTCTTTGATTATCGATATTTCAGCAACCAATAAACGTACAGAAAATACAAAAATGTAGTGACTCATTTTCTCAACGATTTTCATTGACCGCAAATTTATTTTCATTTTAATTAAAAGTGCGACCTTTTCGGAGCAAAAATTTTGGTCCCTTAATTTTTGTTAGAAGTGTATATGCAATAATAAGTAGTTGTATGGCACACTCTGTAGATTCTTTAAATTAAGAATTTAAAAACTAATATTATTTATAATTATTAATGGATATTAGGCATTATTAGTGTTTTTATGAAACGTACATGACAATTTTTTAAGAAATAAGTAGGTACATATTTCATTTGAACGAAAAAAATTTTTTTTTTAATTTTTATTCGACAAAAATTAAAAAAAACATTTTTTAATTTTAAATATTTTTGAAAAAAATGGAAAAACTACAAAGAAAAAAAATGTACATACAGTTCTTTGATAATAAATACATAAGTACTTTTTTGTTTTTTCCAGAAAAAATTTTTTTTCAAATTCATATCCGTATCCAAAAATTTTTTAAAATTTTTGGATGCGGATATCTCAGAAAATATTCAAATTTCAGAAAAATGAAAAAATGTACATGTGTATTAATTGAAAAACTGTATGTACAATTTTTTATTAAAGAATAAAATTATTTTTTAAGGAATTATTTTGAACCAAAGCTCCCAGCACAAAAAACGCAATTCGAACAAATGTACATATAAATAATTGAAAATAAATGAAAATAACAAGTTTTTGAGAAATTCCGATGATTCAGCTTTCCAAAAATTATTTTTGGTCATAAAAAATTTCTGAAAAATTTTTCAAAATTTTTAGATTTTGTACATATAGATTTTTTCGCGCCAAATATTTTCATATGCGTCCATTTGCCGTAACTCGTGTCATTGTGTCCTCCGACTTAGCAGTCTATGTGCAGTATGGAAGCCACAATTTTTATTTGAAATCGATGGCACACAAAAATTACTTCATTTATATGTGTATCTTCGAGATGAACCTCAATTTAAAAAAAAAAAAGTAAAAATTTGCATTTTTTAGAGGGCTGTGAAATTAAGTCGTGATTTTTTAAGACTTTTTCACACATTGTTTATCATTAAAAAAGTAGTTGAAATAAAAATATCGCTTTCGATTGACCGTTCATATTCAAGGTAATTGTATAAAGAAAATTATAAGCCATATCACAAGATGATTGGTTTAAAACTCTTTGAGCTAGACTGCACACAGTTTTGAAAAAACTCGTTTCGAGAAAAACGCGTTTGAAAAAAAAGTGACAGAAAAAGTGAATATAAAATAGTATTAAAGTTATTACTAAATCGCTTATAACTTTTGAACGAATAGGAATGTTTACTTGAAATTTTGAATCTATATTTTTGAATAGTTTTATAAGCGATTTATAAAAAAAAAAACAATTGAATTTTTTTAAGCCTGTACACGTATTTCCCCCATTAATTTCTTAGTTGAGAAAATTAAAAAAAAATTAAGAATAAATCAATTTTTAGTTTTAGTCAACAAATGACTTTCATAAGTTACAAATCTAATTTTTCAGATAGATGTCTATGAACATCTCTTTGTTGTAGTCGGTCTCGTAATTTACACATAAATTTTTATTTATAAAAATATAAAAAACTATCAATTTTAGGACATTATTGTCTTTTAACAACGTTTTTTTTTTTTTTCTAATAATTAAACAAAAAATCTACCTACAGTCGACGCTATCTGTATTTGATTACATTCTTTCTCCGTATTTGACGATTTTACACAGCTCTTATGGATAAGGACGAATCAAGTACACAGAATGATCCTGTACGGGCGAGTGAAATACAGGAGTGTTGACGGTATACATTTCAGGTGTGGCCGAATAGTGCTTTTTTATTATTATTATTAATGTTATCATTATAATAATAAGTGTGAGAATTCGTCCGATGAGGCACTGGGTACGGGTCTATCATACACTGTATCCGTGCTCACATGCGTGTAAAATATTTGCACGAGTGTAAGATAATGCATAAACCCATGCCCCGTGTCTCATCGGACAAATTCTAACTTCTTATAATAATAATTATTAATATAATTTTATTTTGAACCCAAAGCTCTATTGTTCAACTATCATAATATCCTATGTATATTGCGGTTCTGTTCTCTGTTGATTAAATGATACTGAAGTTAGCTGACAACTGTAAATTTTTTTAATTTTTGTAACAAGCTCAATAACAATAAAAAAATGCTGCTAAAAATTTTCACCCAGAATTTTTTTTAATTTTCTCATGTGGAATTTTTAGTAGATTTCATAGAAATCTAACTATTGCATTGGTCCTCATGACGGAACTTTTGAAAAATTTTGCTATATTTCGACTCAGCTCGTCAAGCGAATTCAGAAAATGCATATGGTTCAAAAGTTTATATATGTATGTATTTATATATATATATATATATATATATATATATATATATATATATATATATATATATATATATATATATATTTATATATATATGGGATATAACGCGGCTTGTCAGGACGATAGCGTCGCCAATTTACAACGGATCTCTACCAAACTCAACATACTTATTCTACAGATGAATACCAAAGTCAAGTTCGAAGATGAGCTTAATCGGTCAAGTAATTTAGAAATACCAGGATTTCAAAATTTTGAAAATCATAAAAATTCATATTTTTTCACTTTCGAACTCGAATAACTTTTGAATGGGATAACTTATTGCAATTCTGTAAATTGCATCCGAAAGCTCTTTAAATAAGCTTTAATGTGAGTACCATGTCATATGTGTAGTCTCAAAATTATGCCCCATTTCCCTATGCCAATTATGAAATTTTTAGTAGATTTCATAGAAATCTAACTATTGCATTGGTCCTCATGACGGAACTTTCGAAAAATTTTGCTATATTTCGACTCAGCTCGTCAAGCGAATTCAGAAAATGCATATGGTTCAAAAGTTTATATATGTATGTATTTATATATATATATATATATATATATATATATAGCTATATATATATATATATATATATATATATATATATATTTATATATAAATGGGATATAACGCGGCTTGTCAGAACGATAGCGTCGCCAATTTACAACGGATCTCTACCAAACTCAACATACTTATTCTACAGATAAATACCAAAGTCAAGTTCGAAGATGAGCTTAATCGGTCAAGTAATTTCGATATACCAGGATTTCAAAATTTTGAAAATCATAAAAATTCATATTTCTTCACTTTCGAACTTGAATAACTTTTGAATGGGATAACTTATTGCAATTCTGTAAATTGCATCCGAAAGCTCTTTAAATAAGCTTTAATGTGAATACCATATCATATGTGTAGTCTCAAAATTATGCCCCATTCCCCTATGCCAATTATGAAATTTGCTATTGCACTAGTTTTAGTATTTGTCCGTCGATATATATTTTTGTCGATTGCATATAAGTTAAAAGCCCTAGTTCTGTATACAATCTTCGTTATATTTTTTTCTATTCATGATGAAATCTACTTCCATTTCGGCTGCCGAATGGTCTTTTTTTTTTATTAAATTTTTTTTCAAAATATTTTCATTGCTAAAAAATTCTAAAAAAATTCCAAATGTCGTTCAACTTCAGTGTCATTTGATTATTATCAACGATTTTTATTTTCTTTTAAATATTTTTATTATTTTGAACTAAATAAAAAAATACATAAACATGTTGGGGTTCTATAAAAAAATTCTCCTGAGATTAAACATTTTTTCACCGCAATTCACTATGGCGGCTATGTCGACTGATATGAATACACGCTTATTTTGTTTTCATTGTAGTACAGGCACGTGCACCCAACCAAACAACGGCAGAACGCCGTATCCCTTCCCTCTAAAATTGAACTGCGCGTCGTATACGTACTTGTGCCTATTGTTTCCACTTAGTTGACTGTTGACTATTGCCTAACCGACAACTAAGCATTTATGAAATTTTACGTATATTTTATTAAAAAAAAAATAGCTCTTAATTAATTTTTTTATAAAATATACAGTAATAATAATAAAAAGAGAAGAGTATGTATAGAGCAAATCTTAAGAATATAAGAATGTATGACCGGCGCTATACAAACACTAGTTATGATCGCCTAAGAAGAAACAGTAAGTTAAAACTAAGTAATTATATTAAAAACAGCAAACGCTTGATGATTTTTGTATTTTTCTATTTTATAAATTAGAAGTGAACTAAAAAAATATATTTTTTTTAACAAGACGCACTTATAGCTTTTTAATTGTTATACTTGTGAAATTTTTTTCTGTTGTAATTTTTTCAAAAAAAAGATTTACAATTTTTCTAATCTTCAACAGACGAAATTTTTTTATTATAATTTTTTGTCACAATTTTTGCAGTGTCAAAATGATAAAAATAGTCAGATGCTGAAAAATGTAATTTTCATCAAGGAATAATGCTAAATTAAAATGATATTAAAATTAACTGACGTTCAAAAATTTTGGATCTTTTTTTTATTAAATTACTACAAAAAAAATATTTTTACGAAATTGCACGTATAATTTTTTAAATTTTCAATAAAAAAATTCTAAAAATTTGTAGATGTCGGATAACCTCATTGTCATAAAATTAAAAGACGTTTAACAATTTGTAATTATTTTTTTATTAATTTAATTTGAAGTTAAAATTTTTTTTTAATTTCATACGTGAACTAGTTTTACTTTCATATTTATTTATAGAAATTTTTTCGATAAAAGAAATTATTAAAATTGTTACATGTACGCTAATTTATGATACTAAAATTAGCCGACGTTCAATATTTTTTGATTTTTTTCAACAATCAAATTATAATTAAAAAAGTGCTTTAAAAAAATTGCACGTATAATTTTTCAAATTTTCTGCAATAATTTTTCTTTTAATTTTTTTTTTTGATAATTTTTTCAATGAAAAAGATTGAAATTTCCAGATGTCAGCTAATTTAATGTTTATCGCAAATTTGATAATGATATAAGTCTACAAAATTAATTTCTTTGATAAAATCATAATATTCAAATATTCTTTAGATTTAAAAGAAGAAATTGGACCTGTATCTCGGCATAGAACGCCTCTTGTCAATAATATTTCTAAACAACGGAAGACTGCTGACAATGGAGCGCCTGAAGGTAATCAAATTTTTATAGTAAAAAAAGCCGTAATTTTCTAAGCACAAAACTAAAATAAAATCCGTGAAATATTAATTATAATATTGAAATTTATTTTATAAATTGCGATTACAATAATTCATACGTTTATATTTTGCAGTCAAGACTCAGAATAAAAGACCGCAGCAGAATACTGAAAAGAAAGACAAAAAGACGGCCAAAAAACGTAAAATAAATGACAACAAAATAAAAGAGCCAGCAGTCCCAAAGTCATCAAAATCAATTGTTGATTCAGGTAATTTACTGTTCATATTATGACGTCATTTACTAAATATTAAAAATTTGTAAATGAACGGTCGTGAGTCCATTTTCAAATTATGATTGATTTACATTACATAATTGAGTAAAATTTAACTATTGATTCAAACCACAAATTCTCGAAACTGTAAAAAAAAAACTTTAAAACGTAATAATTAATAAGAAATAAAAAAAAAAAATAAAAAAAAAGTTTAAAAAAACACATATTCCACAGCACTAACTAAAAAAATTTTTTTTACAGATAATGGTAATAACGTTCCCCCTGTAATAAATGAATCGACAACTCCAAAACAAGCAGAGACGGAAACTAGTGAGTGAATCTTGAAATTTTAAAATTTGGATTGATCTCAGTGTCATAAATTTTTTCAACAAAAAAAGGCGGAGATCAAATAGTATTATTTCATTTAAAAAATGTTACTAAAATTATGAGGTGATCAACAATTTTTAATTTTCTTCATCAGTCCAATCAGAGGTTTAAAAAAATAAAAAAAAAAATTTTTTTAAATGTCTAATTTTAATTCCATTTTTTTTTCTGCTATAATTTTTCAAATAAGAGATATCATAAAAATTGTCAAATGTCTGCTAATTTGAATAAGATATAATGAACAATGAAAATTTTTAGATTAATAATATTATAATATTTAGTATAAATGGCAAATTGATTTTAAAAATTGCGATCAAAATCATTTATATGTATATATTTTCCAGCCAAGACTCAAAATGAAGAGTCGATGAAAGAAGTCAGTAATGGTAGTAACGTTTCAACTGAAACGACAACTCCGGAACATCCAGAGACGGAAACTGGTGAGTGAATCTTCAGATAATCTTAATAAATTCTTCGTATAATCATTTTTCCTAACCAGAATGAATAAGTATTGAAAAATATTAAATGGACTAGAAAACCAATATTCCTTAATACTTTTTTCTTTATCTCAATATTTTTTTTTAATAAGGAAATTTTTATGATACTAAAATTAACGAATATTTAACAGTGCTTTCGATTTTTATAAATGAATAATATGAAAAAAAATTAATTAAAAAATACTAATTTTACAAATTAACAAAACTTATAATTGGAAATTTTCCGAAAATCAATTTGTAATATTTGAATTATTATGAAGTTTCTAAAAATTTTAAAGTTTGGATTGATTTCAGTATCATGAATTTTTTCAACAAAAAAGGGTAAAAATTCTCGTCAATCAGCAAATTGAATTTTTTTTTTCAAGTAATACTAAAAGTAACAGACGTTCAACTATTTTTCACTTTAATCAGAAATTAGATTAGAAGTTAGAAAAAATTTGTTTTAATTTATTAGTTTTCAAATCTTTAACACGTGAAATTTTTTTTTTGTTTTTTTTTATGATAAGTTTTTTAATAACAAACTTCAAAAAATATACGGAGATCAAATAGTATTATTTTATTTAAGAAATGTTACTGAAATTATGAGGTGATGAACAATTTTTTATTTTCTTCATCAGTTCAATCAAAGCTTAAAAGAAATTAAAAAAAAAATTTTTTAAATGTCGTTTCAATTTCTTTTTTTTTTCTTCCTATAATTTTTCAAATAAGAAATATTATAAAAATTGAAAATTTTCAGATAAATAATATTATAATATTCAGTATAAATGTAAACTTAATTTTTTAAATTGCGATCAAAATGATTAATATGTATATATTTTCCAGCCAAGACTCATAATCAGAGATCGTTGAAGAAAATCAATAATCGTGGTAACGTGCCACCTGTTCCGAAGATATCGACAATCCGCAAACAACCAGCGACGGAAACTGGTGAGTGAATCTTCAGATAGTTTTAATAAATTTTTCGTATAATTATTTTTTCTAATTTTTATGATACAAAAATTAAGAAATACTTAACAGTGCTTTCGATTTTCATAAATAAATAATATCATGAAAGAAATTAATTAAAAAAATTTACATTCACAAATCAACAAAAATTATAAGTGAAAATTTTCCAAAAATCAATTTGTAATATTTGAATCATTATGAAGTTTCTAAAAATTTTAAAGTTTGGATCGATTTCAGTATCATGAATTTTTTGCAACAAAAAAGGCTAAAAATTTTCATCAATCAAATACTAAAAGTAAAAGACGTTCAACTATTTTTCACTTTACTCAGAAATTAGATAAGAAGTTAGAAAAAATTCTTTTTAATTTATTACTTTTCAAATATTTAACACGTGAAATTTTTTTTTGTTTTTTTTTTATGATAAGTTTTCTAATAACAAACTTCAAAAAATATACGGAGATCAAATAGTATTATTTTATTTAAGAAATGTTACTGAAATTATGAGGTGATGGACAATTTTTTATTTTCTTCATCAGTTCAATCAGAAGTTAAAAGAAATAAAAAAAAAAAAATTTTAAATGTCGTTTCAATTTCATTTTTTTTTCTTCCTATAATTTTTCAAATAAGAAATATTATAAAAATTGAAAAATTTCAGATTAATAATATTATAATATTCAGTATAAATGTAAACTTAATTTTTAAAATTGCGATCAAAATGATTAATATGTATATATTTTCCAGCCAAGACTCATAATCAGAGATCGTTGAAGAAAATCAATAATCGTGGTAACGTGCCACCTGTTCCCAAGATATCGACAATCCGCAAACAACCAGCGACAGAAACTAGTGAGTACATCTTCAGATAGTTTTAATAAATTTTCCGTATAATTATTTTTTCTAATTTTCATGATACTAAAATTAACAAATATTTAACAGTGCTTTCGATTCTCATAAATAAATAATATTCACTGTACTCAGAAATAAGATTAGAAGTAAGAAAAAATTTTTTTTAATTTATTAGTTTTCAAATCTTTAGTTTTGACACGTGAAATTTTTTTTTGTTTTTTTTTTTATGATGAATTGAAAATTTTTAGATGAATAATATTATAATATTCAGTATAAATGGAAAATTGATTTTAAAAATTGCGATCAAAGTCATTTATATGTATATATTTTCCAGGCAAGACTCAAAATCCAGAGTTGATGAATGAAATCAGCAATGGTAGTAACGTTTCAACTGAAACGACAAATCCGGAACATCCAGAAACGGAAACTGGTGAGTGAATCTTCAGATAATCTTAATAAATTCTACGTTTAATCATTTCTCCTAAGCAGAATAAAAAGAAAGTATTAAGACAAAAAGATAAAGTATCGAAAAATATTAAATGGGCTAGGAAACCAATATTCCTCAATATTTTTTTTTAATCAGGGATTTTTTATGATACTAAAATTTACGAATATTTAACAGTGCCTTTGATTTTTATAAATAAATAATATTATGAAAAAAAATTAATTAAAAAATTCTTAATTTACAAATGAACAAAACTTATAAGTGTAAATTTTCAGAAAATCAATTTGTAATATTCGAATTATTATAAAGTTTCAAAAAATTTTAAAGTTTGGGTTGATTTCAGTATCATGTATTTTTTCAATAAAAAAAGGCTAAAAATTTTCATCAATCAGCAAATTGAATTTTTATTTTCAAGTGATACTAAAAGTAACAGATGTTTAACTATTTTTCACTTTACTCAAAAATTAGATTAGAAGTTATAACAAATTTTTTATAATTTATTAATTTTCAAATCTTTGACACGTGAAACTTTTTTTTGTTTTTTTCTATGATAAGTTTTTTAATAACAAATTTCAGGAAATTTTCAGAGGTCAACTAGTTTCATTTTCTTTTATAAATAATACTGAAATAATCAGGCTTTGAATGATTTTTGATTTTCTTCCCCATCTCAATTGGAAGTAAAAAGAAATTCAAAAGAAATTTTTCAAATGTCGTCTAATTTCAATTTAATATTTTTTTGCAATAATTAACCAAATAAAAAAAATCATAGAAATGGTTGAATGTCAGCTAATTTTAATATGATAAAGTATTGAAAATTTTTTGCTTCATAATATTACAATATTAAATTATTATATTTAATTTTATGTTTAGTACACAATTGAATCAAAACTAATTTTTGTTCGCAGGAAATATTTCAAATAGAGAAGAGCAGATTTCAGAAGATGAGACATCAGATGACAGTATTGATGAGAATAAAAAAAGAGAAGAGGAGAAATCGTTGTTTAAAAAGAAAAAAAACAAAAACAACATATATTTGCGTATGAAAAAACTTGAGGAGAGAATTCGTCAATTGGTAAAAAATAAAAATGTTTCTACTCTCATAAACAATAATATATAAGGTATTCCGTGCCAAATCGACCACTTTAGAACCCGACCCCTTTAGATTGAGCTGAAACTTTTCAATTCTTTTTACCCTTTGAAAGACATTTTTGATAATTTTTTCAAATTTTTTTATCCAACCCAAAAAAAGTTATAAATTAAAAAAAAAAAAATGGCTTTTTTATTTTAAAATAGCCACAACGTTTTTAGACGTTGACTTTTAGGTACCTTTTTTGGGTAGGACAAAAACACTTCGAGAAATTCTTAAAAATGTCTTTCAAAGGGTAGAAAAAAATAGAAAAGTTTTAGCTAAATCTAAAGGGGGTGGGTTCAAAAGTAATCAATTTGGCATGGAATACCCCATATATATTTAACTTAAAAAAATCTATAACAATTAATTTTTCAGATGCCGAATGAAGAAAGTAAACACAACGGCGAAGGCTCAGAAAATGATAAAGAAGTTCGTTATATTTCAAAAGGGGAAGAGCGTCTACCTCAATTTACAAAATATAGAAGTCGCGAATATTATCCCCCTTCGACTCATGCAATGGGTTATCGAACCCGCCCGTATCAACACCAAAACTATTCTTACCGTCAACCAGGCCCCAGACAATTTAATAATAATCAAGGTATTTGGCGAACAACTCGATATCAAAATCCTAATGATCAGCAACCTTTTCAGACCAATCCCATACCCAGGAACAATAACAACCAGCAATTTAACAACAATTATCGAAATTATCAATATAACCGACCTTACGGTCGACATGAATATTTACCTGATTGGCGGTCCAGTAACTACAATAACAGTTACCCACAAGATAGCAACTTAAGACAGAACTATCGACATTTTTAGTAAAGATATGAAAACCAACCGTTAATTTATTTTTTTTTCCAAGTTTTTATTATTTTTCATCAATTCAGCTACGTTTTTTTTTCATAAATAAAATATAATTAAAAAATTACGCAAATGTATGATTTAAAGGATAGTTTTTAAAATTTTATGTTCACTCCAATAACATTAATAAAATTCAGACAAAGTTTAGAATGATATTGAAGAGAAGTATTCATAACTTAATTTAAAAATCTTTTCGATTGATATATTTTTAATTTGAAATATTCCTATAATATATTTTATTGTAGCATTCCTCGTTAACGCAACCAATTATTAATCATCCAATTAGATGATAATTAATTTAGCAGATATTAGATAATTTTTAGAATATTTTTGACAGATAAATTACGGCAAAAAAAAGAGAAAAAAAATTGACATGTAGAAATTGAAAAAAAATAACAAATGCAATTTTTCTGTAATAATTTTTTATCAAAAATTTTTCTGTTGAATAAAGTTAAAAAAGTTATTAAGTGACTGCTAATTTGAATATTATTTCAATGAATGAAATCAGTATGAAACTCAGTAATTCGAAGTTTTTGTTTTGAATTACGCGCGTAGTGTACATGGCGATCTCTGCATGACGTATCAACAAGAATACAGCGCTCATGGCTGAGTGCTGATGGCGGCCACATGATACTCGCTATAGTGAATGGGTGTTTACAAAGTCGACAATATGGCGTCCACACGTTGGAAAGTTAATAAATTAAATTGTAATTGTAAACATTCTACCGCTGTTAAACTAATTGATTAAGTGATGAAGTTATTGTAAAATGAAGAATTACATGATTAACGGAGGGTAAAAAAATTAATAAAAGGGTCAAAAAGCATAAGATACCGTCAAGCATGGGCTGAGTATTTTTCGTTCGAGGCCAAGAAAAATCATCAACACCAGGAAAGGTGGACAAAAAATTTAATTTTCAGATAATATTAATATTATTGCACGTAAGTAATCCCACCAATAATTTGTGGTTTCACATTATAATAATGGTAAATTATAACAGGTAATTAATCGTTTTAATTTTTTTTTTTTTTTTTTTTTTTAATCATATTCACAATGAAGAAAGTATTAAAAGCGTGTCATTACTCTGGTTGGAAGCTCTGTTGAAATTAAAATCCTAAGTGAAAAAACTGATCCTCATAGGTAAAAAAAAAAATATTTTAAGTTAGCAGGTGTTAAGAATTTTTTATTTACTTATAGATTAAGATCGAGTGAAAGTCGTCATAAAAATATCATATATAATTAATTTTGATGTCTACACCTGCAATTTTGAGCATAGTTTTTTAGAAATTGATTTATTAAAATGATGCGGAAAGACAGTAATTCTTTTGCAAATTTTAGTGTCATTTGTAATATCTAAAGAAATAATGTCTCTCTATTATTTGAATAAACAATCAATGTTTTCAGACAAATTAAAATCATTAGTTGCATTAATGTATCTGATAAAATTTACAGGGGAAGGTAATGCTTAAAAGAATGTTGTAATTTTTACATCCGGCCACTTGTTGGATGAAATAAACAACAGCTGAGAAATTTCAAGAGGAGTACCAGCAACCCGATAACCATCAGAATTCGCCATTTAATCCAAATAGATGAAGAAAAAGAAAAATTTCAAGTATCGAAAAATTATGCTAAGGCACCACCGGAAATTAAAAACTGACAGAAATGAAAAATATTGGTAAGGTAAAATAAAAATTAAATATTAAATATAATAATGAAGTTATAAAAATAGTGGTGCTGACATAGATCTATCAGATAGAAAAATTATACATATGAGAAGTTATTGATATCACTGATGGTTAGGAATAATATATAGAGAAAAGAAATAAATTGCAACAATTTTTTAATTTAAAAGTAGTGTCGTTATGAGCGACGTATTAGGACTATAAATATTATTTACTTTGAATATAAACAGATTGTTTGTAATGAAAAAAAATGGAAAATAGATGTAAAAAAAAGGAAAAGTTGTAAAATAGAAGTACGCAAATCGAAAATTAAAAATTTGGATAGTGTATATTGTGATAAAACAAAATTAAACTTCAATGTTAACTGACAAGAAATGTAGAAGTAGATAGTGGAAAAATTGATTATTATTATTATTATAATTATTATTATAATTGTTATAGTTATTATGATGAATAGGGCCGAGAATTTAGTTTTTTTAAAAGAGAGAGACAGAAGATAGGTGTAGCCAAGTGTTCTGATTCGTCGTAATAAATTAATTGTTTTTTGTTTTTCGCAATCAAGTGAAGACAGCAGCTTGAAGAAAAAATAAAAATTAGATTGCTAATCCAACATGAAAATATGAAAAATATGTCAAAAAAATAGGTTGGTTTGCACATGTAAAGGTGCTTGTAAACAAATATAAGTCTGTACTGCTCAGATAAATAAAGAAGAGAATTTGAAGCACAGTGTTGGGACTAAAATGTTCGATAAAATTAATTTAAAGTGAACAGTGACAAGCTGGCGATTTCGCTGAAGATCGCGTAAAGGAATTGCTCTCGGTCTCACTGGTAATTTTGCTGGAGATCGCACTGACGTTCTTTTTAAAGGTCTCGCTAGAACTCTTGCCGACAGTCTCGCTGGAGATCACGCTGACGGTTATTCTAGAGGTCTCGCTGACGGTCTCGCTGGAGGTCGTTTTGCTGGAAGTTGTGCTAATGGTATTGCTGCCGGTCTCGCTTGGTGATTTTGCTGGCGATCGCGCTGACGGTCTCGCTGGAGATCATGCTGACGGTCTCGCTGGAGATTACACTGACGGTCTTTCTAAAGATCACACTGACGGTCTTTCTGGAGATCACGCTGACGATCTTTATGGAGATCTCGCTGGTGATTTCCAGCGAGACTTCCAGAAAGACCGTCAGCGTGATCACCAGCGAGACCTCCAGAAAGATCGTCAGCGTGATTCCAGCAAGATCGTCAGCGTTATCTCCAACGAGACTTGCAGAAAGACAGTCAGCGTGATCACCAGCGAGACCTCTAGAAATATCGTTAGCGTGATCTCCAGCGAGACTCCCAAAAAAACCGTCAGCGTGGCCACCAGCGAGACCTTCAGAAAAACCGTCAGCGTAATCTCCAGCGAGACCTCCAGAAAGATTGTCAGCGTGATCTCCAGCGATACCATCGCCGTGATCGCTAACAAAATTATCAGCGTGACCGGCAGCGTGATCTTCAGAAAGATCGTCAGCGTAATCACCAGCGTGACCTCCAGAAAGATCGTCAGCGTGATCTCCAGCGAGACCATCAGCAAGAGTTTTAGCGAGACCTTTAGAAAGACCGTTGGCGTGATCTCCAGCGAGACCTCCAGAAAGACCGTCAGTGTGATCTCCAGAAAGACCGTCAGTGTGATCTCCAGAAAGACCGTCAGCGTGATCTCCAGCGAGACCGTCAGCGTGATCTCCAGCGATACCATCACCGTGATCGCCATCAAAATTACCAGCGAAACTCCTAGCAATACCATCAGCTCGATCTCCAGCAAGATCTTTAGCGAGACCGTCAGCGAGACCTCTAAAAAGACCGTCAGCGTGATTTCCAGCAAGACCATCGGCAAGAGTTCTAGCGAGACCTCCAGCGAGACCTTCAAAAAGACCGTCAGTGCGATCCCCAGCAAAATTACCAGTGAGGCCGGGACCAATTCTTTTACGCGATCTTGAGCGAAATCGCCAGCTTGTTTACTGTTCTCTTTAAATTAATTTCATTAAACATTTTAGTCACAACACTGTGCTTCAAATTCTCTTCTTTATTTATCTGAGCAGTACAGACTTGTATTTGTTTACAAGCACCTTTACATCTGAGAACCAACCTTTTTTTTTTTTGACATATTTTTCATATTTTCATGTTGGATTAGCAATCTAATTTTTATTTTTTCTTCAAGCTGCTGTCTTCACTTGATTGCGAAAAACAAAAAACAATTAATTTATTATGACCAATCAGAACGCTTGGCTACACCTATCTTCTGTCTCTCTCTTTTAAAAAAACTAAATTCTCGGCCTTAATGATGAATAATATTAATGTTATTATTATTAATGTAAATATTGTTGACAAAAGAATTATTTATAAGATTTGAGCGATTGCGAATACTACATTGAGAATTCCAAAGTTTATAATAAGTTACAAGTCGTTTCTCAAAAAGTAAGCGCTGCCATAGACCGCGAGGTTTTTGGGATGTAGTAAACTTTTGAAGAAAATGATTGATCAATAATTGGTAATGACTAAGAAGAGAAGTAATAATTGATTTTGTACAATAAAAATGCCAGATGAAAATGTGTAAAAATCAACTATAATTTAACCCAGAGACTTAGTTTATTTATTGAGAACAATACGAACACTAAAAAGGGATTGTGATAGTCAGTTTTGAATTGCTGTGTGTGAAATAAAAATTAAATTGTTGTAAATAAAAAATATTGTGTATTGTTAAAAAGAAAAAGCATCGTATGACAGTTAGTTGGTGATGATAAGAAAATAAAAAAAGTGTTTGAAAAATGAAAATAAACATATAAATGTAAATATTGAGTACTATTTGTTTTAAAAATAGAGCAATTAACGGATTTATGGATTTAATCGACAAAAAAAAATAATATTTATAAATAAGGCGAATTTAAATTATTAGTTGAGAATTAAAAAGTTGATTGTTATTTAAAAGTCGTTCTTGAAAAAAACAAAAAGAGCTGTGAGAGATCACAGCCTCTTTCAGACTTGATGAATATTTTCTAATAATGAGTAATCTTTAGTACAATTAAAATGCCAGATGAAAATTTGTGAATATCGGAATTTGGCTTGGAGATTTATTTTTTTTATTGATAGCAATATGAACACTCAGAAAAGATTGTGATAGTCGGTTTTAAATTGCTGTGTTGAATAAAAATTTAATTGTTGTAAATAAAAAATATTGTGTGTTGCTCAAAAAAAAATGTGTTAAAAAGTTACTGGGTGATAGTGAAAAAGTTGGAAAAGTATTTTAAAAATTCAAGAAAAAAAAATTGTATGTGAGAATTCCAGATGTAAATGCGTAAAAATCAACTAGAATTTAGACTAGAGACTTAGTTTATTTATTGAGAACAATACGAACACTAAGAAGGGATTGTGATAGTCAGTTTTGAATTGCTGTGTGTGAAATAAACATGAGATTGTTGTAAATAAAAAATATTGTGTATTGTTAAAAAAGGAAAACAAGTGTCGTATGAAAGTTAGTTGGTGATGATAAAAAAATTACATAAGTAATTGAAAAATTAAAAAAAAAATATAAATGTGAAAATTAAGTACCATCTGTTATAAAAATATAGCAATTAACGGATTTAAAAATTTAATCGACAAAAAAAAGAATATTTTTAAAAAAGACAAATTTAAATTATTACTTGAGAATTAAAAAGTTGATTGCTATTTAAAAGTCGCTCTTGAGAAAAAGAAAAAGAGCTGTGAGAGATCACAGCGTCTTTGCGACTTGATAAATAGTTTCTAATGATGAGTAATCTTTGGTATTATTAAAATGCCAGATGAAAATTTGTAAAAATCAACTAGAATGTAGACTGGAGAATTATTTTTTTTATTGAAAGCAATATTAACGCTCAGGAGGGATTGTGGTAGTCGGTTTTAAATTGCTGTGTGTTAAATAAAAATTGAATTTTTGTAAATAAAAAATATTGTGTATTGCTAAGAAAAAAAAAGTGTTGTATATAAGTTAGTGGGTGATAGTGAAAAAGTTAACGGAGTATTTGAAAAATTAAAGATAAAAAAAAATTAAATGAGATAATACCAGATGATAATGTGTAAAAGTCAACTAGAATTTAGACTAGAGACTCAGTTAATTTATTGAGAATAATACGAACACTTAGAAAGGATTTTGATAGTCAGTTATAAATTGTTGAGTGTTAAATAAAAATTAAATTGTTGTAAATAAAAAATATCGTGTATTGTTAAGAAAGAAAAAGTATCGTATGACAGTTAGTTGGCGATGATGAGAAAGTAAAAGAAATGTTTGAAAAATTAAAACAAAATATAAATGTGAATATTGAGTATCATTTGTTTTAAAAATAGACCAAATAACGGATTTATAAATTTAATCGACAAAAAAAAGAATACTTACAAATAAAGCAAATTTGAAATATTAGTTAAGAATTTAAAAGTTGATTGCTATTTAAAAGTCGCTCTTGAGAAAAAGAAAAAGAGCTGTGAGAGATCACAGCGTCTTTGCAACTTGATAAATAGTTTCAAATGATGAGTAATCTGTGGTATTATTAAAATGCCAGATAAAAATTTGTGAAAATCAAGTAGAATGTAGACTGGAGCATTATTATTTTTATTGAGAGCAATATGAACACTCAGGAGGGGTTGTGGTAGTCGGTTTTAAATTGCTGTGTGTTAAATAAAAATTGAATTGTTGTGAATAAAAAATATTGTTTATTGCTAAGAAATAAAAAGTGTTGTATGAAAGTAAGTGGGTGATGATGAGAAAGTTTAAAAAATGTTTGAAAAATGAAAAAAAAAAATATAAATGTAGATATTGAGTATCATTTGTTTCAAAAATAGAGCAAATAACGGATTTATGAAATTAATCGACCAAACAAAGAATACTTACAAATAAACCAAATTTGAATTATTAGGTAAAAATTTTAAAGTTGATTGCTATTTAAAAGTCGCTCTTGAGAAAAAGAAAAAGAGCTGTGAGAGATCACAGCGTCTTTGCGACTTGATAAAAAGTTTCTAATGATGAGTAATCTTTGGTATTATTAAAATGCCAGATGAAAATTTGTGAAAATCAACTAGAATGTAGACTGGAGAATTATTTTTTTTATTGAGAGCAATATTAACGCTCAGGAAGGATTGTGGTAGTCGGTTTTAAATTGCTGTGTGTTAAATAAAAATTGAATTTTTGTAAATAAAAAATATTGTGTATTGCTAAGAAAAAAAAAGTGTTGTATATAAGTTAGTGGGTGATAGTGAAAAAGTTAACGGAGTACTTGAAAAATTAAAGATAAAAAAAAATTAAATGAGATAATACCAGATGATAATGTGTAAAAGTCAACTAGAATTTAAACTAGAGACTCAGTTAATTTATTGAGAATAATACGAACACTTAGAAAGGATTTTGATAGTCAGTTATAAATTGTTGAGTGTTAAATAAAAATTAAATTGTTGTAAATAAAAAATATCGTGTATTGTTAAGAAAGAAAAAGTATCGTATGACAGTTAGTTGGCGATGATGAGAAAGTAAAAGAAATGTTTGAAAAATTAAAACAAAATATAAATGTGAATATTGAGTATCATTTGTTTTAAAAATAGACCAAATAACGGATTTATAAATTTAATCGACAAAAAAAAGAATACTTACAAATAAAGCAAATTTGAAATATTAGTTAAGAATTTAAAAGTTGATTGCTATTTAAAAGTCGCTCTTGAGAAAAAGAAAAAGAGCTGTGAGAGATTACAGCGTCTTTGCGACTTGATAAATAGTTTCAAATGATGAGTAATCTGTGGTATTATTAAAATGCCAGATAAAAATTTGTGAAAATCAAGTAGAATGTAGACTGGAGCATTATTATTTTTATTGAGAGCAATATGAACACTCAGGAGGGGTTGTGGTAGTCGGTTTTAAATTGCTGTGTATTAAATAAAAATTGAATTGTTGTGAATAAAAAATATTGTTTATTGCTAAGAAATAAAAAGTGTTGTATGAAAGTAAATGGGTGATGATGAGAAAGTTTAAAAAATGTTTGAAAAATGAAAAAAAAAAATATAAATGTAGATATTGAGTATCATTTGTTTTAAAAATAGAGCAAATAACGGATTTATAAAATTAATCGACCAAACAAAGAATACTTACAAATAAAGCAAATTTGAATTATTAGGTGAAAATTTTAAAGTTGATTGCTATTTAAAAGTCGCTCTTGAGAAAAAGAAAAAGAGCTGTGAGAGATCACAGCGTCTTTGCGACTTGATAAATAGTTTCTAATGATGAGTAATCTTTGGTATTATTAAAATGCCAGATGAAAATTTGTGAAAATCAACTAGAATGTAGACTGGAGAATTATTTTTTTTATTGAGAGCAATATTAACGCTCAGGAAGGATTGTGGTAGTCGGTTTTAAATTGCTGTGTGTTAAATAAAAATTGAATTTTTGTAAATAAAAAATATTGTGTATTGCTAAGAAAAAAAAAGTGTTGTATATAAGTTAGTGGGTGATAGTGAAAAAGTTAACGAAGTATTTGAAAAATTAAAGATAAAAAAAAATCAAATGAGATAATACCAGATGATAATGTGTAAAAGTCAACTAGAATTTAGACTAGAGACTCAGTTAATTTATTGAGAATAATACGAACACTTAGAAAGGATTTTGATAGTCAGTTATAAATTGTTGAGTGTTAAATAAAAATTAAATTGTTGTAAATAAAAAATATCGTGTATTGTTAAGAAAGAAAAAGTATCGTATGACAGTTAGTTGGCGATGATGAGAAAGTAAAAGAAATGTTTGAAAAATTAAAAAAAAAATATAGATGTGAATATTGAGTATCATTTGTTTTAAAAATAGAGTAAATAACGGATTTATAAATTTAATCGACAAAAAAAAGAATACTTACAAATAAAGCAAATTTGAAATATTAGTTTAACATTTAAAAGTTGATTGCTATTTAAAAGTCGCTCTTGAGAAAAAGAAAAAGGGCTGTGAGAGATTACAGCGTCTTTGCGACTTGATAAATAGTTTCTAATTATTAGTAATCTGTGGTATTATTAAAATGCCAGATGAAAATTTATGAAAATCGACTAGAATTTGGCCTGGAGATTTATTTTTTTTTTATTGAGAACAATACGATTATTCAGAAGGGATTATGATAATTTCTTTTAAATTGCTGTATGTTAAATAAATATTCAATTGTTGTAAATAAAAAATATTATGTATTGCTAAACAAAAAAAAAAGTGTCGTACGACAGTTAGTTAATGATGATAAAAAAATTAAATATGTAATTGAAAAATTAAAAATAAATATAGATGTGAATATTGAGTATTATTTGTTTTAAAAATAAAGCAATTAACGGATTCATAAATTTAATCGACAAAAAAAAAGAATACTTATAAATAAGGCAAATTTAAATTATTAGTTGATAATTTAAAAGTTGATTGTTATTTAAAAGTCGCTCTTGAGGAAAAGAAAACGAGCTGTGAGAGATCACAGCGTCTTTACGACTTGATAAATATTTTCTAATAATGAGTAATCTTTGGTATAATTAAAATGCCAGATGAAAATTTATGAAAATCGACTAGAATTTGGCCTGGAGAGTTATTTTTTTTTTATTGAGAACAATACGATTATTCAGAAGGGATTATGATAATTCGTTTTAAATTGCTGTATGTAAAATAAATATTAAATTGTTGTAAAAAAAAAAATTATGTATTGCTAAACAAAAAAAAAAGTGTCGTTCGACAGTTAGTTGGTGATGATAAAAATATTACCAAAGTAATTGAAAAATTAAAAATAAATATAAATGTGAATATTGAGTATTATTTGTTTTAAAAATAAAGCAATTAA
The DNA here is from genome assembly GCF_020080835.1 of Cotesia glomerata. Taxonomy (NCBI): domain Eukaryota; kingdom Metazoa; phylum Arthropoda; class Insecta; order Hymenoptera; family Braconidae; genus Cotesia; species Cotesia glomerata. Next base: position 15,273,300 of record NC_058159.1, on the reverse strand, counting down.
CAGATTCATAAATTTAATCGACAAAAAAAAAGAATACTTATAAATAAGGCAAATTTAAATTATAAGTTGAGAATTCAAAAGTTGATTGTTATTTAGAAGTTGCTCTTGAGCGAAAGCAAAAGAGCTGTGAGAGATCACAGCGTCTTTGTTACTTGATAAATATTTTCTAATAATTAGTAATCTTTGGTATAATTAAAATGCCAGATGAAAATTTGTGAAAATCAACTTGAATTACTGAGAGCGACTTAGTTTTTTTACTGAAAATTATATGAATATAACGATATCATTCTGAAAGTCAGTGTCGAGTTGCTCTGTATGAAAATGATTTTTATAACAAACATATTTATTATTTACTGTAAAAAATGTACTCGATGCAAATCACTTAAGAGATGTACTATCATTCAACAAATATTGCTAATGTACCCATGTTATTCAGTCAGGAAAATACTCTTATACATGTAACGAAATGAATTATATTTTCCTATTTGTTGCTAGTTGTCTTTTTCAGTTATAAAAAAAAAAACACTGACTCTGATATTTTCAGAGCCAAGTGTAGACTTCATGAGTAACAAAAATAGGATACGGCATAATTTTGTCGCGACGACTATTTTCATTGAAAGGACAAAATTCCTATGATTTCGTTATTCATATTTATATGTATTTATATATATATTTTTCGTCATCACCAGTAGGTGTCTCTACCGAATACTGCTCTGGCTCGGGCGGTAACGACAAATCTTTCATTTTTCCTACAGATATCGACACATACCAATAGAGGGAACTACTATTACCCCTGGAATCATAGGGACCGGCTCTTAATTACATAAAATCATTCTTTTTAACTCGAATTTTTTATCATTAACTGGAGGGATATTTTTAAGTTATGGCTTGAATATCAGAAAATTTAAAATGTAACTCAAATTAATTTTAACGACAAAAATATTAGTTTTTCGGCGTTGTGCTGTGCGTCTTTTTTGAAAAAAAATATGGAAAAAATTGTTTTTTATATAAACAATCCTAGTTAACGAAAGAGAACAGGTTTTTTTTATAATTATATGGATATCTGGATACTTTCTAGGAATTTATCGGGAAAAGACTTTTAATCAAGATAAATTATTGATTATTAATCTTAACTTTTAAAACTTAATATTAAATGTTTCAGTTTATTCAAAAATGGCCAAAATTTTTAAGGCGGGGAAGGAGTATCCAGCAGATCAGCTGGATTTTTTCAGAGACTTAGACAAGTACGAATTAGCGACAAACCATATACTCGTTTCATACGAGACCAGAACCGAGAATGCTGTCCAAAACCGGCGAGTCCACAAGACTGGAGACCCGAGCTGGAATTTATCCGAGGCCGTTTACCACTGCGTTAGAGGTATTAAGAAAAGCTCTCCTAAGGAAAATCATGATAATAAGTACGTATAATGAACTTGAATTGTTAGAAGCAATAGTATATTACACTACAAGGGCAGTAGTTTCAACAAGATTTTTTTTATAGTAGGCAATACTGTCCACTGAAGCTCAAGATACGAATGAATGGCCAGCAAGATGCATTAGTCGTTAAAGAGTGGAATCATCATCACAACCATGATCCTCCAAAGGTATGACACATTCACAACTTCTACACGCACTATACCATAGAATCAACCCCCCCCCTCAGACACACACACACACACACACACACACACACACACACACACACACACACACACTGATGAAAAAATTGACTTGACTCAAGAGCCAAACTCTTGAACCAAGAATTCCATATCGAAGAATATGATTTTCTTGAGTCAAGAGGATAAATTATTTAAACAAGAAGATTTTCTTAGACCAAGAATAATTTTTTAGCTCAAGAATTTATTCTCTTGACTCAAGAAAATCATTTTTTTTAATATGGAATTCTTGGTTCAAGAGTTTGGCTGTTGAGTCAAGTCAATTTTTTTATCAGTGCACACACACACACACACACACACACACACTGATGAAAAAATTGACTTGACTCAAGAGCAAAACTCTTGAACCAAGAATTCCATATCGAAGAATATGATTTTCTTGAGTCAAGAGGATAAATTCTTTAAACAAGAAGATTTTCTTAGACCAAGAATAATTTCTTAGCTCAAGAATTTATTCTCTTGACTCAAGAAAATCATTTTTTTTAATATGGAATTCTTGGTTCAAAAGTTTGACTCTTGAGTCAAGTCAATTTTTTTATCAGTGCATACACACACACACACACACACACACATACACTGGGGACTTTTCCGCGTAAGTGGAAACAGCAACGGTTAGTACTTTTATCTAAAGGAAAGAAACCGCCAGAAGAACCGTCATCTTACCGACCACTCTGCATGCTAGATACGGCGGGTAAGAGATTTGAGCGTATCATCCATCAGCGAATAGATGCAGTAGTCGACCCACTCTTGGCAGACAACCAGTATGGATTCCGGAAAGGACGATCAACCCTGGACGCGATCAATCTGGTTGTTAATACGGCCAAAGAGGCAGTCGCAGGAACTAGATGGAAGGGTGGAACGAAGAAGTACTGCCTGGTGGCTGCCTTGGACATCAAAAATGCTTTCAATTCCGCTAATTGGGACTGCATCATGCAAGCTCTCGACGAGAAGAACGTGCCAACATATCTTCGCAGACTAGTGATTAGCTATTTTACAGATAGAGTGCTGAAATACGATACAAAGAATGGTCCGAAAGAGTATGATATAACCGGTGGTGTGCCACAGGGCTCTGTTCTTGGTCCACTTCTGTGGAATATCATGTATGACGGGCTACTGAGACTGAAGCTTCCAAGATGTGTCAAACTGGTAGCGTATGCGGATGATGTTGCCGCAGTGATCGTCGCCAAACACCTCGATGAGATTCAACATCTGTTTGACATCACTTTTGAGAAGATCAACCAGTGGATGAATACAGTGAACCTACAACTGGCCAAGCAGAAGACCGAAGCAGTGCTTATTACCAGCCGAAAAGAAGTTGAAACAATTAAGATTAATGTCGGTGACCGAGAAATCACATCACAACCTCATATACGATATCTGGGAGTGATGCTTGATGCCCGACTCAACTTCAAGCAGCAAGTGGAACACGTCTGTACGAAAGCGTCAGTAGTGAGAGCTAGTCTCGCACGATTGATGCCGAACGTCGGAGGCCCAAAGCAGAGCAGGAGGCTACTATTGTCATCAGTAGTCACATCGGTGCTCACCTACGGAATATCAATTTGGGCTGACGCACTAGAGGTGCAAGATTCATGGAGAAAAGCTGGACCAATATATCGTATGAGTGCCCTACGAGTTGCAAGCGCCTTTCGAACAATATCAGAGGAAGCAGTGTGTGTCATTTCCGGAACTCTGCCGCTTAGAGTTCTAGCTGAGGAAAGACGGAACCTTTACCAACGAAAGAGGTCAACCACACTAAGTGCCGAGGAACTCAGAGCTGAAGAACGGCAGAACAGCATCGCACGATTGCAATCGCAGTGGGACGCCGCGACAACAGGAAGATGGACACACCGTCTCATACCGAAAATCGACGGTTGGATAAACCGGAGTCATGGCGAGGTCAATTACTATCTGACGCAGATGTTGTCAGGACATGGATGTTTTCGGACGTATCTTCACCGCTTTAAGCATGATGATTCACCGGAGTGCCCGTCCTGCCCAGGAATCAATGAAGACGCGGAGCACGTTTTCTTTGAGTGCTCACGATTTTACCCACAGCGCGATGAGCTGGAGATGATCCTGAACAAGAAAATCCAACCAGAGACAATAGTAGAAGCAATGCTGTCATCAGAGGCTGCCTGAAACGCCGCAAACACGTTTGCAACAGAAGTCCTTATAGACTTGCGTTCCATCGAAAGAAAAAGAGCAAATGACAACAACTAGAAGAAAGGTAAAATAATACCTAGTTACCAGAAGGAAGAGCAGTCGCTATATCCTCCCCCCACGAAGTAATGCCTAACGGCGGTTTCCATGAGGGATTAGAGGAAAGAGGAAAGGGGTTTAGGGAATAGTGGGTAGGGGCGTTAGCGTCGAGTTTTAGTATGACGCTGCGTCGAGTCGCCACATATCCAGGCCAAACAGCTACGCCTAGAATCCGTAAAAAGGATTCCCCCCCCCTAAGGGAAAAAAAAAAAAAAAAAAAAAAAAACACACACATACACTAAGAAACATACACATGTACCCTGATACACATATCTTAAGACATAGTCTTATATACATTCAGATAATATCGAAAACACACACGGACACACGAAGACAGACACGCCCAAACACAAAGAACCACATGTATAAATATATTTACACACACATGCGCGCGCGCACAAACGCATGTACACAGAAATACGTGCCCACAGAAACATGCTTACAAACTTATTTTAATACACAAATTTGTTATAGCTTTTTAATTTATATTTTAAAAAATTGGATAAATTTCAGATAAAAAAAAACAAAAAATCGTGGGAGAAGAAGTGCAAGGACCGGATAAATGGCAATCAGAAAAAGGGGAAGGGGAAAGGACAAAAAAAAGAAAGGACACTGGAAGAGGAAATTATAGAGAACTATTTAGATACATTGAGAAAAAATTTAAATTCATCAGTGGACACACTGAAAGAAAAATTAAAGCTATTAAAGGAATGTGGAAAGAAAATAGCGGAATTGGATGGAAAAGATTTAGATTTTATAAATATTGATTCTGAAGACGACGACGGGAAAAAGTCGGAACAGTTAGAAGATGAAAAAGAAGAGGAAGAAATGTCAGATAGTAATGAACAAACGACAGAAATTGATAAAGAAAGTGATTAGAACAATAAAAGGAAGGGAGAAAAGAGAAAACTGAATCAAAATAAAAAAAGAGTTACAGAAAATAAGAAAAACAAAGGGGAAGGAAATGAGAAAACAGTAGAGGAAAAGAAAAGAGAAGAAAAAGATGAAGGACAAACAGAATCAGGTGAAAAGGAAATTTTTAAAGAAATTGAGGAAAAGAAAGAAGAAGAAAAAGATGAAGGACAAACAGAATTAGCTGAAAAAGAAATTTTTAAAGAAATTGAGGAAAAGAAAGAAGACGAAAAAGATGAAGGACAAACAGAATCAGGTGAAACGGAAATTCATAAAGAAAGTGGAGGTATTAACCTGAGCGACATGGAGAATATGGTAACGTTGAAAAATATGTTGGAAAATCTAGTAGGACAAGAAATAACAGCAAGGTGTGAGACGGGATATATAGTTTCGAAAGAAGATTCGAGAGAAATAAATGAAGGGTTGTTGGAATTTTTGAGAGAAAATGCGACCATAGTGGAAGGATTAGAAAAGATGGTAGAACCTGAAGTTCTCCAACATTTAAATTTTTTAATACATAATGGTGCAATCTGATTAACAGTAAGAAGTCGAAAAAGGCGTGGAAGTTAAGAATGTTAAAAATGTACAAAAAAATTAAAAAACAAATAAAATGTCACCATAAAAATTGCATGAAAGCAAATATCATTGTTAATGATGTCGCCATTGTGTGTGTATTTGTATAAGTATGAATGTGCGCATATTTTGATATGTGTATGAGCGTAAATGTGTATGTGAGTATGAATGAAGTAGTGCGTGTGGAATAGTGTGGATGTTGATCCATGTGTTTGTCATGTGTGTATGTAAAAGCATGTGTGTTGTATTTGTTTTAAGGGAAAGGAATGTAAATGTGAGTAATTTATTCTACCATTGTACTAGAAAATATAACGTTCAACGAACAAACAGTAAGCAGGTAAGTGAAAACAATCATCCACTGCTACGAAGTGTTATTCTGGCCAAATCGGATATATTGGACCTCATTGTGGAATCTACAATGTTCAGCCTGCAAAAAAATCTTATCAATGTATTAAAAGAAATTAAAAAAAAAGGTTGACCCTGAAGGCCATTCCTGCAACTTCCCGCCAATTCCATACCTAAACGTTTGGAATTGCACTTAATACAATTTGTGTGTTATTTTGAGCTCTCCGAGCTGAAAGAAATAGCTGTTGTATGCTTTCGAGCACTTAGAGCGCAAAAGTCTGATAGAAGTTTGATAAAACACAATTTTTCAAATTTTCAAACCATGATAACTTTTAAATGTATAAACCGATTTCAACGCGGTAAGCGGCATTCGACGAAGTTTATTGAGCCTCATAATAAATCTTTTAGTTTACTTTGATCAAACTAGGAATTTTGGAGTATTTCCAAAGATACAATTTTTCGGTTTTCATTCGTCAACGATAATTCACGAACGAATCAACCGATTATGACCGGGCCGCCGGCGATCAATGTAGTTTTTTGATGTTATAAGCTAATAAGTTTTAATGATCGATCGGTAGAGCCGTAAAAAAGTTATTCAAAAAATACCACTTATAAAAAAACTTTTTTTTAGTTCAGTCTAGCCCTTTCAAATGGTGCCAAACGCGATTAAACGAGCGTGTAATTTCTTGTTTGTTAGGCTAATTAATAGAAGAAATTACTTTTTTTTGTTTATTATTATATAATGAACCATATTTTAATACTTATACCCCCAGTCAACAGATCATTGCAATTATTTTCCCCACAAATATAACAGCCAACCGTATGAAAATGAACCAGCGTGCAATTTCTTGTGTATAAGGTGAGATAATTGGAACAAGTATTTTTTTTCTTGATAATTCTTAAGTAATAAATCACATTTGATATTAATACCCCCAGCAAACAGTTCATTGCGATTATTCTCCCCGAAAATATAATGGTCATCCGTTTAAAAATAAACAGACGTGCAATTTCTAGATTCTTCAGTTAATTAAGGAAAAGAATTATTCTTCTTCTTCTTTATTATTATATAATCAATTATTTTCAATAATAATCTTTCCAGTTAACTGATCATTGTAATTTTTTTGCCTGCGAATAGAACGACCACCCGTTTAAAATAAAACGGGCGTGCAATGTCTTGTTTGTTAGGTTAATAAATGAAGAAAATTATTTTTCTTCTTTTTTATTAATATATAATTAATCATTTTCAACAATTATCCCTCCTGTTATCTGATCGTTGCAATTAATTCAGCAGTGAATATAACGGTCACCCATTTGAAAATTAACGAGCCTGTAATTTCTTCTTTGTTATGTTAATCAATGGAGAAAATTATATTTTTTCTTCATTATTATTCTACAATTGATCATTTTTAACCATAAACCCTCCAGTTATCTGATCATTGCAATTTTTTTGCCCGTTAATAAAACGGTCACCCGTTTAGAGAGAAACGGGCGTGCAATTTCGAGTTTTTTAGGTTAATTTAAAAAAAAATCATTCATGTTGATCTGTATTATTATATAATGAATCATTTTCAATAATAATCCCCCCCAGTTATCTGATTATTGTAATTTTTTTGCCCGTGAATAAAACGGTCAACCGTTTAAAAATAAACGGGCGTGCAATTCTAGTTTTTTAGGTTTATTTGAAAAAAAATTATTTTTGTTGTTCTGTATTATTATATAATAAATCATTTTTTAATATAATCCCCCCCAGTTATCTGATTATTGTAATTTTTTTTCCCGCGAATAAAACGGTCAACCGTTTAAAAATAAACAGGCGTGCAATTTCTAGTTTGTACGGTTAATTAAGGTACAGAATTATTTTTTTTCTTTTTTTTTATTATATAATCAATCATTTTCAATAATAATCCCCCCAGTTAACTGATCATTGTAATTTTTTTGCCTGCGAATAGAACGACCACCCGTTTAAAATTAAACGGGCGTGCAATGTCTTGTTTGTTGGGTTAATTAATGAAAATAATTATTTTTCTTCTCATTATCATATAATTAATCATTTTTAATAATAATCTTCCCAATTATCTGATCATTGCAATCTTTCATTAGCTGCGAATGAAACGGTCCCCCGTTTGAAAATAAACGAGCGTGCAATTTCTTGTTTGAAAGGTTAATTAATCAAGGACATTATCCTTTTTCTTCTTTATTAGTATGTAATTAATCATTTTATATAAGAATACCCCCCGTTATCTGATCATTGCAATTACTATTTGCGCGTAGAAAACGGTTACCCGTTTAGAATTGAACGGGCGTGCAATTTCTAGTTTGTTCTGTTAATTAAGGAAAAGAATTATTTTTTTTCTCCTTTATTATTATATAATCAATCATTTTCAATATTACTTCTCCCAGTTAACTGATCATTGCAATTTTTTCGCCTGCGAATAGAACGACCACCCGTTGGAAATTAAACGGGCGTGCAATGTCTTGTTTGTTGGGTTAATTAATGAAGAAAATTATTTTTCTTCAGATTATCATATAATTAATCATTTTTAATAATAATCTTCCCAATTATCTGATCATTGCAATCTTCTGCACGCAACCAGAACGGTAACCCGTTTAAATATAAACGGGCGTGCAATTTTTGGGTTGTTAGGTTAATTAATAAAGAAAATCATTTTTTTTCTTTTGTATTAATATATAATAGATTATTTTCAACAATTATCCATCCTGTTATCTGATCGTTGCAATTATTTCAGCAGTGAATAGAACGGTCACCCGTTTGAAAATTAACGAGCCTGTAATTTCTTCTTTGTTATGTTAATCAAAGAAGAAAATTATATTTTTTCTTCATTATTATTGTGAAATTGATCATTTTTAACCATAATCCCTTCCAGTTATCTGATCATTGCAATTTTTTTGCCCGTTAATAAAACGGTCACCCGTTTAAAAATAAACGGGCGTGCAATTTCTAGTTTTTTAGGTTAATTTAAAAAAAAATCATTTTTGTTGTTCTGTATTATTATATAATAAATCATTTTAAATTATAATCCCCCCCAGTTATCTGATTATTGTAATTTTTTTTCCCGCGAATAAAACAGTCAACCGTTCAAAAATAAACGGGCGTGCAATTTCTAGTTTGTACGGTTAATTAAGGTACAGAATTATTCTTCTTCTTTTTTATTATTATATAATCAATCATTTTCAATAATAATCCTCCCAGTTAACTGATCATTGTAATTTTTTCCCTGCGAATAGAACGACCACCCGTTTAAAATTAAACGGGCATACAATGTCTTGTTTGTTGGGTTAATTAATGAAAAAAATTATTTTTCTTCTCATTATCATATGATTAATCATTTTTAATAATAATCTTCCCAATTATCTGATCATTGCAATCTTTCTGCCCGCGAACAGAACGGTCACCCGTTTAAATATAAACGGGCGTGCAATTTCTTGGTTGTTAGGTTAATTAATAAAGAAAATTATTTTTTTTCTTTTTTATTAATATACAATTAATCATTTTCAACAATTATCCCTCCTGTTATCTGATCGTTGCAATTATTTCAGCACTACATAGAACGGTCACCCGTTTGAAAATTAACGAGCCTGTAATTTCTTCTTTGTTATGTTAATCAATGAAGAAAATTATATTTTTTCATTATTATTAGTGTAGAATTGATCATTTTCAACCATAAACCCTCTAGTTATCTGATCATTGCAATTTTTTTGCCCGTTAATAAAACGGTCACCTGTTTAAAGATAAACGGGCGTGCAATTTCTAGTTTTTTTGGTTAATTTAAAGAAAAATTATTTTTGTTGTTCTGTATTATTATATAATAAATCATTTTTAATTATAATCCCCCCCAGTAATCTGATTATTGTAATTTTTTTTCCCGCGAATAAAACAGTCAACCGTTTAAAAATAAACGGGCGTGCAATTTCTAGTTTGTTCGGTTAATTAATAAAGAAAATTATTTTTTTTCTTTTTTATTAATATACAATTAATCATTTTCAACAATTATCCCTCCTGTTATCTGATCGTTGCAATTATTTCAGCACTACATAGAACGGTCACCCGTTTGAAAATTAACGAGACTGTAATTTCTTCTTTGTTATGTTAATCAATGAAGAAAATTATATTTTTTTATTATTATTAGTGTAGAATTGATCATTTTCAACCATAAACCCTCTAGTTATCTGATTATTGCAATTTTTTTGCCCGTAAATAGAACGGTCACCCGTTTAAAGATAAACGGAATTGCAATTTCTAGTTTTTTAGGTTAATTTAATAAAAGATTATTTTTGTTTTTCTGTATTATTATATGAAAAATCATTTTCAATAATAATCTCCCCCAGTTATCTGATTATGATAATTTTTTTTCCCGCGAATAAAACGGTCAACCGTTTAAAAATAAACGGGCGTGCAATTTCTAGTTCGTTCGGTTAATTAAGGAAAAGAATTATTTTTTTTCTTTTTTATTATGATATAATCAATCATTGTCAATAATAATCCTCCCAGTTAACTGATCATTGCAATTTTTTTGCCTGCGAATAGAACGACCACCCATTTAAAATTAAATGGGCGTGCAATGTCTTGTTGGTTGGGTTAATTGATAAAGAAAATAATTTTTCTTTTCATTATCATATAATTAATCATTTTTAATAATAATCTTCCCTATTGTCTGATCATTGCAATCTTCCTGCCCGCGATAAAAACGGTCACCCGTTTAAATATAAACGGTCGTGCAATTTCTTGTTTGGTTGAATTATCTATGGAGAAAATCATTTTTTTCCTTCTCTATTATTGTATAATTAATCATTTTCAATAATAATCCCCCAATTTATCTAATCATTACAATTATTTTAGCTGCGAATGAAACGGTCACACGTTTGAAGATAAACGGGCGTGCAATTTTTTGTTTGAAAGGTCAATCATTCAAGGACATTATCCTTTTTCTTCTTTATTAGTATGTAATTAATTATTTTAAATAAGAATACCCCCCGTCAAATGATCATTGCAATTACTTTTTGCGCGTTGAAAACGGTAACCTGTTCAGAATTAAACGGGGGTACAATTTCTAGTTTGTTCGGTTAATTAAGGAAAAGTATTATTCTTTTCCTACTTTATTATTTTATAATTAATCATTTTCAATGATAATCCTCCCAGTTAACTGATCATTGCAATTTTTTTGCCTGCGAATAGAACGACCACCCTTTTAAAATTAAACGGGCGTGAAATTTCTCGATTGTTGGGTTAATTAATGAAGAAAATTATTTTTCTTCTCATTATCATACAATTAAACATTTTCAATAATAATCTTCCCAATTATCAGATCATTGCTATTTTTCTGCCCGCGAACAGAACAGTCACCCGTTTAAATATAAACGGGCGTGCAATTTCTTGTTTATTCGGTTGATTAAAAAAATAATTATTCTTTTTCTTCTTTATTATTATGTAATTAATTATTTTAAATAATAATACCCCCCGTTATCTTATCATTGCAATTACTTTTTGCGCGTAGAAAACGGTTACCCGTTCAGAATTGAACGCGCATGCAATTTCTAGTTTGTTCGGTTAATTGAGGAAAAGAATTATTCTTTTTCTTCTTTATAATTATATAATCAATTATTTTCATTAATAATCCTCCCAGTTAACTGATCATTGCAATTTTTTTGCCTGCGAATAGAACGACCACCCGTTTAAAATTAAACGGGCGTGCAATGTCTTGTTTGTTAGGTTAATTAATGAAGAAAATGATTTTTTTTCTTTTTTATTAATATATAATTAATCATTTTCAACAATTATCCCTCCTGTTATCTGATCGTTGCAATTATTTCAGCAGTGAATAGAACGGTCACCCGTTTGAAAATTAACGAGCCTGTAATTTCTTCTTTGTTATGTTAATCAATAAAGGAAATTATATTTTTTCATTATTATTATTGTAGAATTGATCATTTTCAACCATAATCCCTCCAGTTATCTGATTATTGCAATTTTTTTGCCCGTAAATAGAACGGTCACCCGTTTAAAGATAAACGGGCGTGCAATTTCTAGTTTTTTAGGTTAATTTAAAAAAAAAATTATTTTTGTTGTTCTGTATTATTATATAATGAATCATTTTTAATTATAATCCCCCCCAGTTATCTGATTATTGTAATTTTTTTTCCCGCGAATAAAACGGTCAACCGTTTAAAAATAATCGGGCGTGCAATTTCTAGTTTGTACGGTTTATTAAGGTATAGAATTATTCTTTTTCTTTTTTATTATTATATAATCAATAATTTCCAATAATAATCCTCCCAGTTAACTGATCATTGTAATTTTTTTGCCTGCGAATAGAATGACCACCAGTTTAAAATTAAACGAGCATGCAATGTCTTGTTTGTTGGGTTAATTAATGAAATAAATTATTTTTCTTCTCATTATCATATAATTGATTATTTTTAATAATAATCTTCCTAATTATCTGATCATTGCAATCTTTCTGCCCGCGAACAGAACAGTCACCCGTTTAAATATAAACGGGCGTGCAATTTCTTGGTTGTTAGGTTAATTAATAAAGAAAAGCATTTTTTTTCTTTTTTATTAATATACAATTAATCATTTTCAACAATTATCCCTCCTGTGATCTGATCGTTGCAATTATTTCAGCAGTAAATAGAACGGTCACCCGTTTGAAAATTAACGAGCCTGTAATTTCTTCTTTGTTATGTTAATCAATGAAGAAAATTATATTTTTTCTCCATTATTATTGTAGAATTGATCACTTTCAACCATAAACCGTCCAGTTATCTGATTATTGCAATTTTTTTGCCCGTAAATAGAACGGTCACCCGTTTAAAGATAAACGGAATTGCAATTTCTAGTTTTTTAGGTTAATTTAATGAAAGATTATTTTTGTTTTTCTGTATGGGTATATGTCATTGTCCCAGCTAAGCAAAGTCCCAGCTGTTCAGCGTCCCAATTTTCATCGTCCCAACTCGAGAAAAATGCAGCAGAGTCACCGGGTGGTGAAAAATATAACTGAATAATTTAAATAATTATTACGAATTTCAATTTCATTCACAGATGGCGCTAAAGTGTCAAAAAAATAAAAATAATGTAAAACTGAGTCCAGGTGTTTTCCTCCGTAGCTTTTGGCTCCAAGTAATTAAAAATAATTTTTTAATAAGGCAGGAGCACTCCAGCACCCGAACCGAGTATGAGCTAGTACTCCAGGTACTTTCCTCCATAGTTTTTTGCTCCAAATAATTTTAAATGATTACTTGATGGACCACGAGCACTCCAAGACTCGAACCGAGTATGAGCGAGTACCCCAGGTATTCCCCTCCGTAGTTTTTTGCTCTAAATAATTTTAAATAATCATTTAACATACGAGGAGCACTCTAAGGACGGAACCGACAATGAGCAAGTACCCCAGTTACTTCCTTCCATAGTTTTTTGCTCCAAATCATTTTAAATAATTATTACATGACCCGTGAGCCTGCCAGGATGCAAATCGAGTATGGGCGATTACCCCAGGTATTCCCTTCCGTAGTTTTTTGCTCCAAATAATTTAAACGATCATTTAACATACGAGGAGCACTCTAGGGACGGAACCGATAATGAGCGAGTACCCCAGGTACTTTCCTTCATAGTTTTTAGCTCTAAATAATTTTAAATAATTACTTGATGGACCACGAGCACCCCGGGACCCGAACCGTGTTTAAGCGAGTACCCCAGGTACTTTTCTCCGTAGGTTTTAGCTCCAAATAATTTTAAATAATTATTAGGTGACTCAGAAGTACGCCAGGATTCAAAACGAGTATGAGCGATTGCCCAAGGTATTCCCTCCATACTTTTTTGCTCCAAATAATTTTGAATAGTTAGTTAATGGTCCATGAGCACTCCAGGACCCGAACCGAGAATGAGCGAGTACCCCTGGTACTTTTCTTCGTAGTTTTTAGCTCCAAATTATTTTAAATAGTTATTTGATGAACCAAGAGTACTCTATGACCCGAACAGACTATCGGCGATTATTCCAGGTACTATTATCCAAAGTTTTTTACTTCTAAAAATAAAATTTTTTTTTAATCTTAAAAATTAATAAGAGCTCGAACCGAGTATGAGCGATTACCTCAGGTACTTCCCTCCATAGTTTTTTGCACCAAATCATTTTAAATCATTAGTTGATGGACCACGAGCACTCCAGGGCCCGAATTCCGTATGAGCAAGTACCCTAGGAACTTTACTCCGTAATTTTTTGCTTTTAAAAATTTTGAAAATCATGTAGGACACGAGGAGCACTCTATGAACGGAACTGGTAGAGCGAGTACCCCAGGTACTTCTCTCCATCCAAAGTTATTGACTCCAAATAATTTAAATTTTTTTTTCTCAACCTGAATAAACTGATTTAAACCTAAAACGAGTATGAGGAGCTCCCCAGATACTTTTTTCCGTAGTATGTAGCTGCAAATAACTTTTAATAATAATTTACCAAGCACTTCAGGACCCGAACTGAGTGTGTGCGTGTATCCCAAGTACTTTCCCCGGTAATGTTTATTCCAAAATTTTTTAAAATAATTATTTGATAAACCAGGAGCACTCCAAGACTTGAACCAAGTATGAGCGAGTACCCTGACACTTCCCACCGTAATTTTTGGTCTAAATCATCTTAAATATTTGTTTAATGCCCCAGGCGCAGTACAGTACCCAAAGCGAGTATAAGCGAGTACCTCAGTTACTTACCTCTGTAGTTTTTTATCAGCTAATAATTTGTAATAATCATTTTACAGACCAGGAGCACTCCAGGACTCGAACAGATTACAAGCGATTATCCCAGGCACTTTCTTCCAAAGTTTTTTACTTCTAATAACAAAAAAATTTTTTATATGTTTAAAATTAACAAAAACCCGAACAGAGTACCAGCGAGTACCCCAGGTACTTCCCTCCAAAGTTATTTAAATTTTCTTTCCTTAACCTCAAAAACTGATTTGAACCCAGAACGAGTATAAGGATCTACCCAGATACTGCTCTCTGTAATATTTAGCTGCAAACAATTTTTGATAATTACCCAGTAAACACGTTTACGTCAATGTGACGTCAAAATGACATTGGGCTATGTCAGGATTTACGTAAGATACAAGTCACGAATGAGTCATATATGACTCATTATTTCACACTTCTTGACGTAAGATTCTGACGTAAAAATATGACGTAGTCATGACGTCAGTATTATGTCTCAATGACATTTATGACGTCAATATGACATACCTGTGATGTCTATATTATGATAATGATGTCATTATGACGTAAAAGTGATGTAAGTGATGTAAGAATTGTACCTCAGAAAAAATATTTTTAAAAAAATTTCTCAAAAATAAAAAGATGGCAATTATGAAATTAATTATAGTGTTGTGGACTTATTACAAAGTTTGAAACACTAGTTATATGTTGATACTTGATGAAAAAATCCTGAAATATGCTGGGCTCGAACTTGGGTCCTCACGTATCGAAGTCTGGAACGCTGCTCACTTTTCCAAGTAACGGTTCATGTCACGAAGTAAATAACTTATGTGATAAGCCTTACATGACGAAAAATGCTTATTTCATAATTTTTTCTGAGATTAAATGGATTTTAAGAGCTGGAATTGTATAAAATTCAAGTCTAATAATTTATACAATTTTATAAAATTTCATTAAACTCATGAAATTTTATAAAGTTCTATAAAACTTTGTAAAAACTCTTATAAAAGGCTCTCTAGTGAAACTTGTGGTAATGAATAGGCAATTTATAAATTTTCATAAGAATTGATTGAATCTTACACTTTCAAAAATTTTCGTCTAAAAGCGGACACAGAGAACTTTAGACTCTCTGCGGACACAGAGAACTTTCACAGAGTGAAATTTTTTCAGAGTAAACGATGTATCCGTGTCATTTGAATATTTTTTAATATTGATTGATTTCTCAAGACTCGAATTTTTTTTTTATTTAATTTTTTCCGAAAATTTAGTATTTTTCATTTGGATTTTTCTTCTTCAAAATTTCAATTTACAAAATTTAGATTTTTTTTTTTAATTTCAACTCTTTTAAGTATACAATTTTTTTCTATATTTCTTTTTATTTTTAATTTCAATTTTTATCGAAATTTGAATTTCTTTAATTTAACATAAGGTAAAAGCCCCAATATATGATCATGTACCAATATATGATCACTCCATGTATTTGTATACCTATATTTGTGAATATAGATATACAAATACATGGAGTGATCATATACTGGTACGTGATCATCTATTGGGGCTTTTACCTTACTACCAACATTATGAAACTTGATGTACACAGTAAAAAAATTTTGCGTCATTGTGTCAAAAATTTTTGTGTTAAAAATTTTTATCTTAAATATTTAACATTTTTTTATGTTGATTTAACACAATAAATGTTAAATTTACACTTAAAAAGTTAAATATTTAACACAAAAATTTTAACACTAAAGTTTTGACGCAATGACGCAAAATTTTTACTGTGTAAAAATACTATTAGTATCGTCAATAACAATCATGGAACTGTTTGAATTATTTCAAATACAATGTTTCATAAGTAGCAGCACTAATGTCAGAAAAATTATTTTTCAAGTAATAGTCCAATATTTAAATGACTGACATTTAATTTCTTGACGCGAAATCATAAGAAATTATATGTTTACTCGCTTGACGGTTTAAAAATTCTAGAGTTCATGCCACATAAATTGAACTCGGTATTTTGTTATCAGTTTCACACCAAATCATTTATACTGAATGAAGTCGAAAATATTTTTACAATGGATAAAAGTACCTAAATTCATGGAAAAAATATAAGTGAGAAACATATGCAACGAAAAAAAAGTATTTCTTGCATCAAGAAAATTTTGACGGAGGCCGAAGTTATATTGGAGCAAGAAGTGTTTTAGTGTCAAGAAATTTTGACTTCATTCACGAAATGTTCAGTCATCTCTAATATATTCTTAGTCCAAAGAAATTTACCTTTGAGTCAAGATTTTTTCTGCAGTGTATGGAAACATACAAGCAAAGATATAAAAGTTTATATCCCACATGTATTTAATTTGTATGTTTTTCTTAAAAACGTAAATGAAAAATATTTTTGTATGTTATTTGCTAATATGTTAGATATATTCATTAATATTATAAATTATAAATTTTTGTTATTAAGAGCGGACTTAAATTTGCAAGGTACCAGCTTAAATCAGCTGTTTACCTCTTTCCTGATTCTTACTAAATTTTAAACCAATTTTCATTAATATTTAGCGATTAATTGTAAATTAGACATCTTGTTGAAGAAGTTTTATATTTGATAAATTTTGATCAATCGATAATATTAAAAAAATACATCCCCCAAATTTTATCAATATTATGGAAAATAATCGTTTGTCACTGATTTAGAAAATGACTTTCAAATTACGTCAGTATTATGTACAATTGTGACAAATTATTGATGTTAAATAATGACTCACAGATGGTATCGGTATTACGTAAGACCGTGACTTGTCACTGATGTAAACGCATGATGTTAAACTTATGTCGTTATGACATACAATGATGGCATTAATGTTACGTAATATTATAGTTTATATATTATGTCAGTTGTACGTAATATCTAAGTCATTTCCGTTACATCATGGAGAAGTAATAAACTTACATCAGTATGATGTCAAAAATATATCATATATTTTTACATCATAATTGGATCACAAGACAGGTCAATTTTACGTCATATTTACGTAAAATATTGTGACATTCCTATGACTTATAAATGACGTCATATTGAAGTCATGTGTTCACTGGGTATTTACTTAGCCAGGAGCACTCCAGGACCCGAAGTGAGTGTGAGCGAGTACCCTAAGTACTTTCCTCCATAGTTTTTTGCTCCAAATAATTTTGAATAATTATTAGATGGACCACGAGCATTCCAAGACCCGAACCAAGTATGAGCGAATTACCCAGGTATTCCCCTCCATAGTTTTTTGCTCCGAATAATTTTAAATAATTACTTGATGGACCATGAGCACTCCAAGACTCGAACCGAGTATGAGCGAGTATTCCCCTCCGTAGTTTTTTGCCCCAAATAATTTTTAAAAATCATTTAACATACGAGGAGCACTTTAGGAAAGGAACCGATAATCAGCGAGTACCCCAGGTAATTACTTCTGTAGTTTTTTGCTCCAAATAATTTTAAATAAGTATTTAATAAAACAGGATCATTCAGGATCCGAACAGATTAAGAGCCATTATCCCAGGCACTTCCCTCCGTAGTCTTCGTTCCACAATTTTTTAAAATTATTATTAGATTATTTACGAGCACTTCAGGACTTGAATCGTGTACGAGTGAGTACCCAGGTACTTTTCGCCTTAGTTTTTTGCTCCAAATAGTTGTAAATATTTATTTAACGACCCAGGAGCAGTTCAGGAACCAAAGCGAGTATAAACGAGTACCCCAGGTATTTCTCTTTGTAGTTTTCACCTGCAAATAATTTTTACTAATCATTCAACAAACCAGGAGCACGTTAGGACCCAAACAGATTATGAAGATTATGAGAGAGCACCTCAGGTATTTTCCTTCGTCATTTTTTTCTCCAAATTATTTTTTTTAAGTTATTTAATATACGAGGAGTACTCTAGAAACGGAACCGAGTATGAGCCAGCGACCCAGGTCTTTCCTTGAAATGTTTTTTACTCCAAATTATTAAAATTTTTCTTTTTTTACCTATAAAATTGATCAGAACCTGAATGGACCATGAACGAGTACTCTAGATACTTCCCTTAGTAGTTTTTTTTTTTCAAGTAATTTTGAATAATTATTTAATGACCCACGAGCAGCACAGGTCCC
Source organism: Cotesia glomerata (assembly GCF_020080835.1). NCBI lineage: Eukaryota > Metazoa > Arthropoda > Insecta > Hymenoptera > Braconidae > Cotesia > Cotesia glomerata. Next base: position 15,254,681 of record NC_058159.1, on the reverse strand, counting down.
GAAGCGAGTATCAGCGAGCACCCCAGGTACTTTACTTTGAAATTTTTGACTGCAAATAATTTTTAATAATTATTAACAAACCAGGAGCACTCCAGGACCCGAACAGAGTACGAGCGATTACCCTAGGTACTTCTCTCCAAAGTTTTTTACTTCTGATAATTAAAAATATTTTTTTTAACCCTAAAAATCAATCAGAAACCGAACCGAGTATGAGCGAGTATCCCAGGTACTTTCCTCCGTTGTTTTTAACTCCAAATAATTTAAAATGATTATTTGATGATCCACAAGCACTCCAGGACCCGAACCGTGTGTGAGCTAGTACCCCAGGTACTTTCTTCTGTAGTTTTTTGCTCCAAAAAATTTAAAATAATTATTTTGCGGACCGGTAGCCCGTCAGGACCCGGACTAAGCTAGTACCTCAAGTTCTTGTCTCCGTAGTTTTTTACTCCGAATAATTTTTCAGGGTTCATAACACTTATTAATGAAAAATTTAAATCGTTATTCTATATTTAAACAGCAGAATGATTTCTTTTTAAACATGATCATCTGAATAACTTCTCTCCGTTCCTAAGTTCATTATAAACAAAACTGTTGCGCTTTTGTTTTATAATCACTGCGTTTTAACAAGCTACCGCTTCGTACGTTACCATTTTATGTTGATCTGAGTTGGATAAAAAATCATTGATTTTATAATCATTTTGTAATCATTTTAAATATCAGAAAAAAAAAATAAAGGTTAGTGATGGCTGGTAATGGTAAAAAAAAAAAAGAAAAGAGACAAGTTGACCGAGAAACGATGATAAATTGAAATCTTTGTTTGCGGGAAATGGTGAGGAAAGAGTAATTGATGGTTTTCCTTTCAATATCAGCTCGTACACCTATAGGGACAATCTACCAATCGCGTAAGTAATAAAAAATTTGTTCTATTTAATGATTTACTGGGGAATATTCATGCAGATTGACCTGGTCATAATAAATAATTAACAATTCTCCTCACTGCAAACTCAAGTGTTTTACTTTTAAACACATAAAGTGTTTAAAAGCTTGTAGTCACTTTTTAAACATTTTATGGTGTTTTATTCAATGGAAACGTTTTAAGCGTTTAACTTTAATGCACTTAAAGTGTTTTTATTAAATCACTTAAAATGTGTTATGATCTAAAAACATTTAAAGCGTTTTATAAATTTTTTATTAATACGTAAAAAATTAAAAATCATTAAATTATTTCTGTAGGATTATTTATTTATTTTATATTTTTTAAGTTTCAATTCATATATGAATAAAAATTACATAAAATTATAATGAATATTCTTAGGGAAATTTCATTTTACATTACATGCAAATTACATTTTTGTTTTTTAATTATAAACTATTGAATTTTTCTAATGTAGGTGTTGTTTTGTATTTTTAATCAAAAATAATCTTTAATTAAATTAAATTATAACAGAAAGAGAAAACATTTGAACAAAAAACATTTTAGTTTCATACATTCCAACTCTAAATCACTTTTTTTCTATTAAAACTTATCTGTTTTTCTTACATAAGAAAATATAAATTGCTATTTATAGCAATTATTTTATTGTATTCGTGTATCTACAGATTATTCATTTTTAATGAAGTGACGTGCTAAAAAAATATTTCTATAACAATTTGAGTTTTGCATTAATAAAAAAGAAATTAAGATTTTTTTTTTTTCAATAAATTAAAATTAAATAAAATGCTTGGTAATTATCAAAGTAAAAATTAAGTCCAATACATTAATTATTGATTTTCTTCTTCTTTTTCTTTTTCTTCTCGTTTTCGAATGAACTTCAATAAAACTTGATTTTTTTTAATTATAGTTCCCAACACTTCACTGTCGGTGTACTCTAACATGTTTGAGTACTGTTTAGGAAATACCGTGTCCCAAACATAGTAAGCTGCTAATAAAGTAGCTACCACCTTTGGTACTGTAGAATTGGAAACTTGAACTCTGACATTGGTATCAGCAACAATAAAAGCAGCGCTGATTTCTTTATTATCAGAGTATATAATAGCTCGAGGAGACTCGTTCTCTTCAGTCACAAGACAATCAGTAAATGAACGTGTCTGTAATAAAATAAATTTTGAGTAAGGTAAAAGATCCAGTTATTGACACTGGCCTAGTTATTTATACTTGCAATTTTATTTTAATTAAAAAAAAATCAACTCTAATAAACTAATAAGTATATTTTTTAAATCATAAATTTTAAGATAATTTATTTTTTAAGAATATTTTATTTTTTTTAGTTAAAACATAATTGCAAGTGTCAAACAACCATGCCCGTGTCAAAAACTGGGTTCTTTACTTTAATATTTATTTGTTTGAGTACATATTAACAGCACATTAAAGAATGATCTAGCTTTTTAAAGTCTTAATTTCTATACATCTAGAGTATTAATAAACTTACTTCATAATAATAGAAAATATAATAAACCTTACTTGTTTAAAAGTAAACAAAGGCTTAACTTCCTTCTTTACTTTTCTGGTCATAGCATCATTCAGTTTCATTACAAGGGCAATTTCAAAATTTTCACCTTCATCTTTGACTTGAAAATAATTTTTCAATCGAAAAAACATCAATTGTATGTTTTTAAATATTGAATCCTCAGTAGTATTTTTTAAATTATAAAATTCGAAGAGTATCTGTTTAAAATGAATTTTAAGGAGTAATTACTTTTGTTAGAGTATAGAAAAATTAAAAAACTAAAAAAATTACTTACCGAATCACAATCATTCAAATGAGGATATTTTTTTACCACTTCCAAAATTGACTTAGCTTCATTTTTTATCCAATTGAGACGCTCGTTTAATGTTAACTTAATAAGACGTTGGACATGAGGCGTATTACCTTCTTTTCCTTGTTTTTTCTCTAATTCCAATAAAGCTCGACTAACATTTAATGTAGAAGCCTCAGATCTACAAAATTCAATTCATTTATTACAAATAATTTTAATAAATAATCATATTGAGAAAAAAAAATTTTTATAATGAAAATATGTTTGGCTAAAAAGATTTATGCTTAATAAATTCTTATCAACAGAAATTTGTCAGCTGTTTTCAAAATCAAAATACATTTCAAAATAAAAATTTCCAATAAAAAAATCTCTTAAATGAAAAAAATATAATATCTATAAAAAACATATTCTTTCTTAATTTAATAAATAATTATGATATGTAAAATTATTTAAAACATACGTTTCATTTGATACTTCCACTTTAGACATTTTGGGGACATGACTGATATTTTCTTCTGCATTTCTTTTTTTTCCTTGCTTTTTTAATGTGGTTCTGTGATTCCTTATCCAGGTACTTAATTGAGTCCTCACTATATCCTTTAATAAGAAAAAGTTTTATTTTAACTGTAAGTCTAGTAAATTTACTATTATTTTTATTAGATTATTGTAATTGAATTATTGACTAATAAAAAGAATACTTACGTAACCTTTCGGACCACCTTTTAGTAATGGATAAGCTGATACAATGGTGCTAGCAAGATTCTGGTAGTCAATTTTCATCGGCTGTCCATCAGTTGTTTCCCATAAAAATGATGCCCAGTGATAAATCAAATCTTTTTGTGATGCTAGAACTCCCAAATCTTCAACTTTTTTTTTCAAATCATAAGTTAAAGAAGGTAATATTGCTGGCATCTTGATAGAACCTGGTCCGGTTTTAACGATACTTATCATTTTGTTTGACTGATCAATTTTTTTTTCGTCAACACTAACTTTACTATCTAGTGGGATTTACGACTAAAAAAAATAAAGTTAAATAAATACATAATACTTAAAAATAATCAAATTACATATTAATTTTAATTGATGATGAAAATTCAACTTAACAATTAATTCAATTTACTAACCTCAGAATTTTCTTTAGTTGATGATGCATCATCATTTTCATTTTCGATTAACTTTTCTGATTCTAAATCATTCAACGGTTCTGTATATAGAATTTTATAGGAAACATGTCCATCATTTCCTTCTAAAACATCAGGTGCAGACTCAGGTGTTGGCAGTAAAAGAATATTCAACTTTTCTTTATCTTCTACAATGTCATCATCTTCCACGTCGATCCACACATCTTCATCATTATCTTTTTTTTGTACAACAATAACTTTATTTTCAATAAATTTTTTTAAACACGTGTCTCGTTCACAAATATCACGAATTTTGTCTCGTATAATTGCAACCTCAGAGACATTTGGATCACGTTGAAACTTTACACATTTTGAACGCCCTTGCAAAGAACAAAAGACTTTTTTGTCCATTTTTATAATTTTTATCAATAAAGAAATGACTTTACGAATGTATACTTAAACTTATTCTATTTTTTAAATTAATTATTAGTAACAATAAATTTACATTTGTTATTAATACGATAAGGGTAAGACTTATCATGGAATGCATCTCAAAAGCGGGAAAACAAAATAAGAACGAACCTGCTCGTACTGCCGGACTCACTAGCTTGTGTACGTGCATGTGTGTGTAACAAGCGCTAGACCGAGGCACCGCGTAGCGCCAATGTGTATGTGTGAGATGTACACATATAATTTGACTGAGAAGCAGCGTAGCGTCAACGTGTATGTGTTGGAACATGAGACTAAACTTAACTGAGCTAAAACTATGTGTGAATATTAGTGAAACAGTCAATCGGTCGTTATACATTTCCCGATTATAACCACTAAAATTTTGATGTGACATATAACTCTATAGCGATAAAATATATTTATTTTTTTAGCATAAAATAATATATAAATAATATAAAATAATATATAGAATAATAAATGAAAATGAAGTTAGCTGATATTTCAAAATTTTTAGAAATTTTTTGTTAAAGAAATTTCAATTAAACAATTAAAAAAAAAATTGTCACATGTAAAAAACTTGAAAAACTACAAGTGCAATTTTTTAAAAATATTTTTTTAGTTGTAATTTAATTTAAAAAAACAATCAATAATTTTTAGACGTCTGCTAACTTCAGTGTCGTAATAATAAATAAATAATGATTCCTGAACACGATGAACGTGTATTTCCTTCCGCGATGTGCTTTTTTCAATGTAATTCAAATAAAACATTAATTAATCATGTTGTACGATATCATCGGTATGATCCAGCATTTAAAGTCACCTGTACAGAACACGGATGTGGTGCTTCTTATCAGAAATGGAATTCATATCGTCAGCACGTATTCAGAAAACATCCAACAATAGTAGCATTAAATATTAATCAAATGGAGGAAGAATTTGAAATTCCTCTTAATGATCACAGAGATGAAGGTAATTATGTGTAAAAATAGCATGTATCGATTTTTAAAATTGAGATTTTCTAACTCAATTGTTTGCTATTTTTAATGAGTAAATTATTAATAATCTTTAATCATAAAAAATTAATTAAAATAGCAATAACAGTAATATCAAATATGTAAAACCTTTTTAGATTTGCTTACAATAAACAAATAATGCATAAGAATATTTTTAAAATAGCCACATAATACTTTGTTTTCTTTTTTGAAATTTCAATTTAAATAAATATAAATTTCGTTTTTAAAAACTACAAAATTCTTACATGGCTGATAAGTTTACTGTTATTAAATAAAATAAATGTGAAAGTTCCAGGCATTCAATAAATTTCAAAAAAATTAATAAACAGTTAATTTTTTACACAAAAGATTCTGAAAAAAACTGCTTATTAACATTTTTAAAATTTATTTTTGTGCAATTTTATTACTGCCATTAAATTTATATCAATACAAATAATTAAAAAAAAATAATTTTTTGCAATTTACACATTGATATGTTTAATTTAAAACAATTATTCTTATTATTTTTCAAATGTAATTTTTGCTCAGAAATTTTTATCAAATATTTGTCTTTATAAACAATAAAAAAATAACTTTTGCGTTTGTTAACATCAATATCATAATTATTAATTTTCAGAAGTTATTAGGGAGCCAATAAAGTCACCAATAGAATTACTTCAGTGGCACGCAGGGAAATTTATTATTGACATTCGGGAAAATTGCAAAATTTCACAAATTGCTGTAGCTAATGTCATTGATGGTGTTACTTCTTTATTAGAATTATATTCATCCATTATAATTGTAAGTAATAATTTAATTAATCAGTTGGTAGTAATTCACAATAACATATTTTTACCAAAAAATTATTTTTTTTTATAATTGCAGGATGAATTAGAAAGAATGAAAGATCAAGAAACACAAACACTAAATTTTGAAGGTATCAAAGATTTATTGAGAGATCAATATCCATCAACAATTCTTTTTTCTTCAGTTAAAACAAAAACTTCAGTGAATAAGTTTTTAATTGAAGAATTAAAAATGGTGCCAGCTGAAAAGAAATGTATCTCAAAAAGTTTAGTATGGAAAAAGAAAAAAAGATCATTAAATCGACAAGTTGAGTTACGTGAAGTTGACCACGATGCTTATATTGTTCCTTTCATCGATAATTTGAAGAACCTTTTGATGAACGACGACGTCAGAGAAAATATCAATAATCCAATAGTACATGAAAATGGTGTATATCGCACCGTACTGGATGGAAAGTTTTATCGAGAAAATGATTTTTTTTGTAATAATCTAAAAGCTCTAGCAGTAGTTTTATATTATGATGATTTAGGAGTCGCTAACCCATTAGCATCTAGTTCAAGAACGCAAAAGTTGTCTATGTTTTATTGGACTCTAGCAAATATTAAACCTGAGTTACGCTCTTCAAACAATGCTATTCAATTACTAGCCATTGTAAAAACGAGTTATTTGAAAGAAGCTGGTGCTTTACAAAAAGTTTTAGAGCCTTTTATTAATGATATTAAAATTTTACAAACACAAGGAATTGACATTTCTATAAACGGCGTTACAACTAATTATAAAGGATCTCTTTTATACTTTTCTGGAGACACACCTGCATCTGCATTGATTGGTGGCTTCAAAGAATCAGTATCAGCCCATCGTCCATGTCGAACTTGCATGATAACAAAAGATGAATTAAAATTAAATTTTAAGGAGAGTGATTTTATTTTAAGAAATATTAATTCACACGAAGAACATTTAAATGCGATTACTAATAATACTACTAAAGCAGCTAAAAATTTCTGGCAACTATTTTATGGAATCAATTCAAGAAGTCCTCTGGCAGATATTCCAAACTTTGACATCACGATGTGCCTACCACAAGACTGTATGCACGTTTTAAATGAAGGAGTGGTTGAATTAACGTGTCGGTTATTTTTGTAACATTGTATTGTAGTAAAAGGATTATTTACTGTAAAACAGTTTAATGAAAAAAAAAGTTCATTTGACTTTGGCCATTTTAATAAAGATAAGCCGGCAATAATACAAAATAACGATCTTAATGAAGACAAAAGCTTGCGCCAAAGTGCAGCTCAGATATTTGTGTTAGCTCACACATTACCATTTTTAATTGGTGAATGGATTTATGATACGGAAGATCAAGATGTCATCGATCGACTCGACTGTTTTACTTTATTGCTGCAAATCATAAACTTGTGTCTTGCTTATGAAATAACAGATAGTTCTGTTGATTCTTTATCTCGGATGATTGAAACTTTTAAAATATGTTTCAACTTATTATATCCTGATAGATGTATTCCTAAACTTCACTTTTTAGAGCATATTGCGTATTATATAAGATTATTTGGACCTGCTCGACAGCAGTGGTGCTTTCGATTTGAAGCAGCACATGCTTATTTTAAAGGACTTGTGGCAATTATACGTAATTTTAAAAATATGCCGGCTACTATGAGCTATCGTTATCAAGCTCGTATTTGTACTCGACTTTTCTCCGGACCCGGACAATCATCAAAAACATTTTTATATGACGGTGATTATATTACTCCTGGTCCAACTGTACCTGTAGTAAACTTACCATATGCTCATTTATTTGATGAATTAATAAATAATACAGAAAGAGACACATGTAATATCATGAGATCTACAAAAATAATTATTCACGGCACAAGTTATTGCTTTAAAAGCATAATTTTATTTGAGTGTGATGAAGAATCAATGCCTGTATTTGCAGAAATTGATGACATTTGCATATTAAATGGCAAAATTTTGCTTGTAGTAACTCTCCTTGAAACAATTTTTTATGACTGTCGAGTTAATGGTTATTCATACCAAAAAACTCAAAATCGACAACAAAAAATAGTTAATATTGAAGATTTAATTTTTCCACATCCTGTCACATCTTTCAAACTCAATAATCAACAATACATTCCTTTAATTAATCATGAACGGTGTGAATTTATCGGTTAAAATAGGGTAAAAATATCCATGTATTATAGAACATAATCTTTTTTTTAATAATCTTCCAAAACAATTACACATCTACAAACTTATGTATTTATATTGAACTTATGTGTAAAGTATACCTATGTATAAGCACCATTTGAATTTTCAATGATATATTTTACATTTATGTGAAGTACTCTGTTTAATAAGTGTTTTACAATAAAAATGTTTTACAGATAACCGTTTTTTTTTCTAAAAACGTTTTATTTGCTAATATCTGATTAGTTTCAAAACGTTTGACTGTATACTAAACGTTTCACAAATTAAAAATGTTTTATTCTAAAACAGTTTGAAGTGTATTTATTGGTAAAACAGATGAAATGTTTTAAAACTAAATACCAAAGTGTTTAAGATAATTTTATTAATCACTTAAAACGTTTTAATATAAAACATTTAGATTTAAAAAACACCTCAGTGTTTTACTTTAAAACATGAAATAAAACACTTGAGTTTGCAGTGTAGTAAATAACGATTCTTTCATCTAAAAAAATAACAGTTTCAAACAGTAAAAATTGCCATTTTAATATAGTCGATACTATAAGAAGAAAGGGGAATCCAGATGAGGAGAAGGAAGTCTCACTCTGGGAGAATTGAAAATTTTAAACAGTAAAAATTCTACTTTTAAAATATTCATTTTACATTCCAAGCTAGTTAATAATTTTAGTTTAATTTTTAACGTTGGGTTTAATTTAAAATTTACTATTTGTACTTTCTAAATATTGTCGTTGCTTCTACAGAAAATTTAGTATCTGTAGTTTATATTTTTTACATATCATGCGGTCATTTTTTAGGTACAAAATGATAAATATCAAAGTCTAAATTCTTAATTATTATACTTTACCATTTTTTACATTCATATAGCGAATACTACACTGAAAAAAAAATTAACTTGATTCGAGAGAAAAATTCTTGAAACAAGAAAATAATTTTGAACAATACCAAAAATACCAAAAATATGCTGCTTTACTACTATTTTTCAATAGTTAAAAATTTTTTTTTATAATATTATCAATTATCATGAATAATTTTTAACGTTTTAATGTTTCATAGTGAATAGTAAAATCACGATTTAACTGTTTGAAATGGTAATTTTTAACAGTTGATGATTACTTATTATAAATAGACTATTATTTACTACAGTTTACTTTTTTCCGTGTAAAAACAGTTGTAGTTTTGGTTCAAGTTTTATTGATTTTTAATCTATGCTCTTTCCTAATATGCAGCTAGAATAATTTTCTTTTACTACAGCTTGCTTGAATGCAAACATCGTCGCAGGCCTGGTGATGGCCAAATTAAGTGCAATGCAAAGAGTACTTTCGGCTTAGATGGAAAATTTGGTCCAATTAAAAATGAACATAACCATCGTGTAACTGAGACTCTGAAAGCAGAACGAGCTTTCCACAATAAATTAAGAAAAGCCTCGTCCGCTTCTGGTGATGATCTCAATAAAGTTTTTGCAACAGTTCGTAGAAGGTTTGATTATTTTTACAGTATTATCGTAAATTAATTTTTTTAAAGGTCAAATCTATTCTATATTGTTCAAATTTTTACATGTATTATAGTTTTTATCATTAAACTCATTTGTTAGTATCTTTCTTTTTTGAGATGGAAGAAAGCTTCTCTGAATCTTGTCGCGAAGATATTATTTAGATAAAAATTCTTGAATCAATATTATAATTTTGAAGAGTGTAATTGTCTTGAATCAAGATGAAAAATCTTGAATCAAGTAAAATTTCCTTAAATCAGTAAAAATTTCCTTAAATCAAGAATTTTTCTACTCAAATCAGGAGTATCAAGTTCTTTAAAATTATATATTTGATTCAAGAACATTTTTTTTTCTGTGTATAATTTTTCAATGCGTAGTACGATTTTCTTTTTTAAAAAAGCATTCGACGCAGTTTTTAAAGCACTAAAAGAAAACGTGTAAGTTTGTATTGATTGGTTAAGAATTCTGGAAGATATCTTAAAAAAATACCGAAAAACAAAATTTTGTGAATTTTCAAACAACTATAGGTTTTGAATGCTTCGTTGGATTTTCCTTTTTGAAAATTCATTCGACGCAGTTTTTAAAGCACTAAAATAAAACGTGTAAGTTGATATTGATTGGTTAAGAATTCTCGAAGATATCTTAAAAAAATACCGAAAATTTTAATTTAATTTTTTTTATTTTAATTTGACAGTCATGACGACATTCCACCAGTCGCGTTCTGCAATAAAAGATGCACGATGCGTCGAAGCAGATCGAAAGTTCAGCCACCACACCCCAAAAACTTGTCTCACTATGCGGAAATTTTGAATAGTGATCAGTGGAATAATTATTTTCAATATAAGTATGGGAAAATTGATACCGAACAAGTTGGATCTGGACGTGATCTTTCGATTGTTTTTTATGATTCCGAGTTTATAAAAAAACTATTGCTGTTGTCGGAGAAAGGCAAAGTTGAATTTTGCGTCGATGCGACATTTAATATCCTTCCCGCTCGTATAAAAACACGCCAGTTTTTAATAGTCATGATGTACATCGGCAATCATGTAAGTCAAATAATTTCATATACACACGCAAAAAAAAATTGGGACAACCTCATGATTTTTTCATGTGGCTACTAAATGATTTTCATGTGACTGCCCCATGGTTTCCCTGTGGCAGCCACATGATTTTTTCATGTGACAGCCACATGATTTTTTCATGTGGCTACTAAATGATTCTATGTGGCTGCTACATGATTTTCCTGTGGTAGCCACATGATTTTTCCATGTGATTGCACATTGCTATCTTATCAACTGATGATATTGTTAAAGATATAAGCTCTTCCCGATGTTACACTCATCAAGAGCTTTCATTTGAGTACCCACATGCATCTTGATATATTTTTCATATATACATACATATTAGAGTAGTCCAAAAAAAACATTTTTATTTTTTTTTTCAAGTGCTGCTGTCTCAAAAACTTTTCTAAGGTATAAAAAAAATTCTCTCCAAAGCGCAGCTTGATATCTCAATTCCTCATGAAGCTCAATGAATTTTTATTTTTCCATTTCAATAACACGTAAAAATATTTTATTTACGTTTTCATCCGGTAAAACTACGAAAAAAATTTTTTTTTGTATTTTTCGTCAATTATCCTTGTAGGAAATTAAATTCTCTACAAAAAAGTACTGAAGTAGTTTTTTCGTAATCTTAACGAGTAAAAAGTTATTAACCTTTAAATACTCGCAATAAAAGAAAATTCAATCAGATAATGATTTTAGAATCCATGTTGTATCACATTTTCTGTTTCAAAGTATTTGATTATGTAATTTATATTTTTTTCTTAAAAACATGGTATACAGTCTAATATCGATGATTCGGTAAATACTCTAACCACTGCTTAAAAAAATTTAACTAGATAAATTACTTTTAGCACTCTCTTGCGGCCTACATGAAGATATATAGTAAATTAAATTTTTTGTTGACAATTAGTTTTTTACCCTAACCTAGCTGCATTTTAATAATTATGTCTTATAAGTCATATAAGTCAAATTAGTTATATAAACTAAAATAAGAAAAAACCAAAAAATTAAATCAATCTCAAAGATTATATTGGTTGTAAGTTTATTCGGAATTTCTTTATAGTCAAGCTTATTTACTTAAATATGTGATGACTCCTGAGATAAGGCAGTTTTACGCACGAACTCTACCAGTTTATTGCACGCCTCATAGCGCGAAGCGCGTGAGGTTGTGCTTTATACTCGACTCGTCAAAGTCAAGCAATTTTGTGATCTTTAAATGCCTCTATCACAACCATATTACACTTATACAATGATATATAAGTAGATGTACACCGAGAAAACACTTAAATTAAACCATCTTTTACTTTCTAAAATCATTTCATGTTGCTATTTTGAAAAAAAAAAAAACGTTTTGAAAAAAATTTTACGTGGACGTCCGGATGTCACCCCATTTTGGATGTACCAACGATTACTCCCGAACAAATTGATATTTCAAGACCGGACCTTTTTTATTAGTTTAAGAATTCGATTAACTTGGTCCGTATTTCATATCAGTGGCCTTGTTTACGTATTTTTTTTTTTTTAATTGAATTTTTATTAAAATTCACTACGATACAACCGTACAAAGCCAAACGAACTTTTCTTATTTGTCACGTAAAAACTATGGCGCCATCTGATCAAGCTAGATTTTTTTAGACTGCGTGCGCGTATGACAAGAAAAAAGGGCGCCGATATTTAAAAAAAAAAATAAAAAATACTCTGTAAGAAATTACTTAATTATAATTTTTTTTTTTTTTTTAATCAATTACACAATTAATTTTTTTCTTAAAAAATGAATGAGCGTTATGAGGCGTGCACTTTTGGATTTTCCAAACTTTTTATCATTTTTTTTTTAATGATTAAATTCAAAAATAAAAGAATCAATTCACGAAGACTTCTATTTACTTAGTGTGAAAAGTTTCATGATTTTTCATTCGGCCAAAAAGTGTCCCAGCATCATGTTCAAAATTTCAATATTCACCTGTCCTACCTGTCCTACATGTTCTTAAATAAAAAAATTTACTTCAGTATACATCCGGAAGTACTAGCTTTCTCTTGATTCAGATTCCGTAATGAAATTCAAGTTCAATTTCGAAAAATCATTGCTCATAGGAAAAAATATCCAAATTGTAATGAGATAAATTATTCATAATACACAGTTAATACTTCACCAAAAGACCGTGTTAATTATATTAGAAACAGTCTAATTTGAATAATTTTGAAATCATTACATACAGTTACCAAAAAATTTTTCGAAAAGTTGCTTTGAAACTATCTTCGTTTAAATTTTCTTTTGTGCGAGTATTTAAAGCTCAATAAGTTTTTACTCGTTAAGATTACGAAGAAACTACCTCAGTACTTTTTTGTAGAGAATTAAATTTCCTACAAGAATAATTGACGAAAAATACAAAAAAAAATTTTTTTTATAGTTTTACCGGATGAAAACGTAAATAAAATTTTTTTACGTGTTATTTAAATGGGAAAATAAAAATTCATTGAGCTTCATGAAGAATTGAAATATCAAGCTGCGCTTTAAAGGGAATTTTTTTTATGCCCTAGAGAAGCTTTTAAGATGATAGGCAAAAAACTTTTTTTTTTGGACCACTCTCATACATATAATATATATATATATATATATATATATATATATATATATATATATGAATAGTTGATGTGGATCCACTGTATTCCCGTGGTGAATTAAAAGCGGGTGATTAAAAAAAAAGCGGGTGAAGAAGTATCGATACTTAAATGAAAGGTCTCGACGAGTATAACATTGAGATGAACTTATATCTTTAAAAATGTCAATAGTTCACGAGATACAGGGTAATTTTTTAATTATGTATTTTGAGATAGAGCATTTTACAATGCTGCCTAAATACTTATCATCATAAATTGACTATTGGTGAGATTGATATGAAACCTTAAAAAGGAACATTTCCAGGTCAAGACCTTTCTAACGATACCAAATTTAACCATAAATAGTAGATTACATACCTGGGCCAGTAAAATAAGAAAAGTCTCAGACCACATGTAATTGTTGGCCGAGGCGAAGCCGAGGTTGACAAACATGTGGTCTGAGGCTTTACTTTTTACTGGCCAAGGTGTTTATACTATTTTTCTGCTCGACGTAGCCGGAATGTGGCAACTTCGTTTAGCGCAGTGGCCAGGAAGTTGCCACTTTCCGGCCGGAGGGCAAAAAAACCAATTTTATCATATAAATACACTGGCCACAAAATTTTGCTTATTCTTTTAATAATATACATTAGACACTTTTGACAGTTTTCTGATTTTTTTGACTGAGTCCTCTGCTACACTAGACTCATTCGGGTGCGCATACGACTGAGTTTGGTGCCGAAACGAACCAGTCAGGTTTCATTTTTTCCGTGTATAACTAAAGTATAAATTACATGTCAAAATGATTTTCATGTGACAGCAAAATGATTTTCATGTGACAGCAAAATGATTTTTCTGCCCTCCGGCCGGAAAGTGGCAACTTTCTGGCCGCTGCGCTAAACAAAGTTGCCACATTCCGGCTACGTCGAGCAGAAAAATAGTATACAGACCTTGGCCAGTAAAAAGTAAAGCCTCAGACCACATGTTTGTCAACCTCGGCTTCGCCTCGGCCAACAATTACATGTGGTCTGAGACTTTTCTTATTTTACTGGCCTAGGTATGTAATATACTATTCATGTGGTAGTATCATAATTTTTATGTGGCAGGCAATCCTTTATTTATAAATTGATGTAACGTGTTCATTGTTGTCGCTTTTTGTTGCTATTGTAACCACTTTGGCAATGATTACCATCATGATGGGAACAGTAAGAAATTATTGATTAAAATTTGTATAAATATTGATTGATGAAATTTTCGATGATAAACATTTTGTCAGAACCGTACTCAAATGAAAGGTCACGATGAGCGTAACATCAGGATGAGCTTTAATATATATCTTAAGAAATGTCAATAATTAAGAAATGACCTTGTCTTTTGTCCACTCATGATATTTTTAACGATGTAAGCTCGTCCTGGTGTTACACTAATCGAGATCTTCCATTTGAATAACCACACAAATTTTTTATACATTATATATATTTAACAAATATGAAAAATATCACATATATAAAATGTATGAAAAAGTCGTGTGCGTACTCAAACGACAGGTCTCAATGAGAGTAACATCAGGATGAGTTAATATTTTAAAAATTGTCAATAATTAAAAAATGACGTTGTATTTTGTCCACTAATAATATTGTTAATGATATAAGCTCATTCTGGTGTTATACTTGGCGAGACTTTTCATTTGAGTATCCCCATGCATTATTGATATATTTTTTATATAAACATATATAAAATATACATAAATATATGAAAAATTGATTTGAGTACTCAAGTGAAAGCTGGGACGGGGACACTTTGCCAAAAAATATATAGCCAACGTGAAGTTTAAGTTGGTACCACAAGAAACTAAAGGAAAAATGTAAAGGGGCTCACACACATGTTAATAAATTAAAGTGCTGCTCCCTATTTACGACTAAGAACATTTTAATAGTTTGAATTCATTGTGAATTCAACCAATATATTCAGATAAAGCAGATTTGTTCAAATAGTGCAACCTGAATACAATAGATGGCGGTTATATGTGCATTATTGAAAAAAATATTAATTTTCTGGCTAGTCTCCGGGTCCAGATGATAGTCGTATATAAAAAAAAAAAAAATAAGCAAGCATTCGTACGGTACGTGGCGTGTACTCCATTACATGAGCTGATAAAAATGCGTTATTAATGACAATTTTTCCAAGTGTAATACTGTATTATATGATTATTTCATAATTATCGAAGGTTAAAAATTAAATTAAATGCAATCCTTTAAAAATAAATGATTACTTATTAAATTAATCACTTAATAATAATTGGTGCAAGCAATATAATGTTAATAAAAATGTGAATAGTGGTTTTTATAACATTGAATTTTAAAAAGATATTTGCACATCTTCTTTCTTATTTTTTTGATTTGCTCATGCAAAAAATATTCAATATAGTGCTCAGTGTGTTAACTAGTTTCATAATTATGAATATTTCTGGAAAATTTATTGTAAACCAATTAGAAATTCATTATTTTAAGAATATTAGAAAGTGAGTACTAATTAAAAGATCTGTTTGTAATTATATCGGTTATGTACACTCACTAATAAGATTTATATTTTTATTATTATTTTTTTTTTTTTTTTCATGGCATGATCGTCGCGACAGTGAATTTTTGGAGCATTCAAAGTGGTGTCAGCAATTTTTTTTTCTCTCCATTTTAAAAATGTTTTTTTTATCAATTTTCTTGACATTGTCAAAATTTATTTTTCTGATAAATTAATGTATTAAATATTATGAATCTATTTTGTTATGTCGTGTAAAAATATAAAAATTTGCTCTTTTTCTTTTGCTTATCATGAAACTTTTTTAAATAGTGTTAATATTATTTTTCGATTATGTTTGACTTTGATTGATTTCGTGTATTTTGATTGAATCATAAATAAAATAATTTGATTCTTCTAACTAATTCGTTAATGCTTTTGATAACTCAACCTTCCTAAATTTAATAATAGTAAAATTGTGCAAAATATTTTACCATGTAAAATTAAAAAGAAAATAGTGTAAAAGCTCTGATTTAAATTCTAAATAATAATGAATAAATTATCCATATTTTTTGCATGCAAAATGGGTGATCATTTTAAGGTTCTATCATTTTAAGGTTTGCAATGGTTTTTGACGTTAAGGCTACTAACTCTTATTTAAAATTTTTCGTCTTTGCAAATTTTAAGAATATCCTTTATTTTCCGCAACAGTTTTGTTATAAAAAATTTCACCTCGCATGCTTTAGTTACGTTCATGTACTTTTTTTTAGTTATACACTAAAATGTAGTATAAAGACATGGACATGTCAAATTACATATCTACCCAGAAAAATTATAAACTACATCAGTGAAAACTTAAACAATTCCATTTGAAAAATAATAATTATTAAAAATCGCTCCAATTGTTTGGGTATTTTCATAATTATTGGAGTCCTAAATTAATTATTTAATCAATCAATCAACCGACAGTAAAGACTGTACAAGGTTATGTTTTAGCAATTGTTTTTTTTTAATTGCGACGAGATATTAGAAAAGTAAAAATATATTTATTTTTTTATTAGTAACTTCATAATAATTATATTTCACAATTAACCTAAAAAAAAAAACTTCCCGTTGTTAAAACCATGCCTGTAGTAATTTTCTAATATATTTAATGAATATATTTGGCGGGAGAGTTTAAAATTAAAATTTTTAATTTTTATTATTACAAAAAATTTTATAATATTTGTTATATTTTTATAACGGTTGGAGTTTTTAGTTAATTATTCAATTTATCAATCAATACCCATGTGTGTCTATACCCAAGTTACAGCAACTTTATATATATTTCTGTGGAATGCTCCGCGAAAAAACGACTATTTTTTTTTTTTTTTTTTTTTTTATTATTAATAACTTTATAATATTTATACTCCTGCAAGGATCGTAAAATCACCCTTCTATTGTTTATAGCTTTGCCTGCAATAATTTTTTCATCTTTCTGGATTTTAACTTTTGGCGGGAAACTCTCAAATTTGAATTTTTTAATTTTATTGTTAAAAAATATGTTATAATTTTATTTTAGATATTTATAGCTACTAAAGTTTGCAATTGATAGTCCAATTTATCGAACAATACTCATAGTTATACTTTGCCGCGACTTTTTATATTGATACAAGTGCTTCGAGAATAATGATTAATTTTTAATTATTATTAGTAATTTGATAATAATTATATATTGTAGCAATGACCTCAGAACGACTTATTACTTGTTTATAACATTGCCTGCAATTATTAAATTATTTATTTAATTTCAACTTTTGGCGGGAAAGTCTGAAATTTTAAATTTCAATATTCGTTATTAAAAAAAATAATAAAATTTTTATTAAATTTTTATAACGATTGGAGTTTTTAGGTGATTATTCAATTTATCAATCAATACCCATGTGTGTCCATACCCAAGTTTCAGCAACTTTATATATATTGCTGTGGAATGCTCCGCGAAAAAACGACTATTTTTTTTTTTTTTTTTTTATTATTAATAAATTTATAATATTTATACTCCTGCAAGGTTCGTAAAATCACCCTTTCACTGTTTATAGCTTTGCCTGCGATAATTTTTTCATCTTTCTAAATTTTAAATTTTGGCGGGAAACTCTCAAATTTGAATTTTTTAATTTTATTGTTAAAAGAAATGTGATACGGAATATCTAGTATTGTGACGCGTAATTGACACGTAAAATCAATATAAAAAGAATTATTTTTTGTTGACATTCACGGCTACAAGATCTCTGAGATACAAAAAATGGTGAAAAAACAATTAGGAAAACGGTTGACCCTGAAGGCCATTTCTGCAACTTCCCGCTAATTCCATACCTAAGTATTTAAAATTGCATTTATGACGTTTTTGAGCTCTTCGAGCTCAAAAAGATAGCTTTCCTATGCTTTTGAGCTCTTCAAGCTCAAAAATCTTATCAAAGTTCGATAAGACACGATTTTTTTAATTTTCTAATTGCTACAACTTTCGGATGAATCAATCGATTCCCACGCGGTTGGCGGCAATTGATGTAGTTTTTTGAGCTCTATAAAAAATTCAGAACAAAAAAATTGATCCGATTAAACATTTCGGAGTTATCACAAAAAAAACATTTTTTTCTATACTTTTCGACAACGATATCTCACGAACGCATCAACCGATTTTGACGCTCTAGGTGGCGATCGATGCAAGTTTTCAAGGTTATTAGCTGATTAGTTTTTTAAGTCGATTGGTTAAGCCAATTCGGAGATACTATAAAAAAATGAAAAAAAAAAAAAAAAAAAAAAAAAAAAAACCTTTTTCATCACTTTTTTTTCAATTTCTCGAAATCTACCGGTCCGAATTAGTTCCAACTTACAAGAAATCTAAGTTTGAGGAAGCCCTTTCGAATGACACCAACCGCGATCAAATAGGTCAAACCATTAAGAAGTAATAAGAGGTTTACACACACACACACACACACACACACACACACACACACACACACACACACACACACACACACACTTACATACAGACGTACAGACATAATTGCAAAAATAGTCAGGAAAGCTTCTTAAGGCTTCAAAACGTCGAGATCTGTTGAAACCATGATTTTTGCAAAACAGAGTAAAAACAATAACTTCCCGATTTTTCAAAAATCATTGATTTTCTCAGCGGCAAGTTAAAAATTGAATCATATGTTGATGCCCGCGACCTTACAGATACAAAAGACCAGTTAAATGCATTTTACATTGATATCCGCAGCTGTGAGCCCTTCAAACCACAAAAATTTAAAATGAAGAAGAATTTTTGTACTTTTCCGTGATTCTAAGATCTTGCAGACACGGAAAAATTGATAAGAAGAAACTCCATTTCTATTTCCGTTTCTCTAAAACCTAAGAGTCACGGAAAATTAAAATTAAAAAAATTTTTATAATTTTCCGTGATTCTAAGTTCTTCAAGATACGGAAAAATAGATCAAATTATATTAATTTAATTTTTTTTACTTGAATACATAAAAAATACGGAAATTTTAACTGAACAACACGAAATCTACGTTTGATCCGACTGATGTTGAAGCTTTGAGTCACGAAAATAATTAAAAAAAATTGAATCATATATTGATGTTCGACCTTACGGATACAAAAGACCAGTTAAATGCATTTTACATTGATATCCGTGTCTGTGAACCCTTTAAGCCACGAAAATTAAATTGAAGAAGAATTTTTGTACTTTTCCGTGATGCTAAGATCTTGCAGACACGGAAAAATTGATAAGAAGAAACTCCATTTCTATTTCCGTTTCTCTAAAGCCTAAGCGCCACGGAAAATTAAAATGAAAAAATTTTTCGTTATTTTCCGTGATTTTAAGATCTTCCAGACACGGAAAAACAGATCAAATTATATTAATTTGACTTTTTTTACTTGAATATATCAAAAACACAGAAATTTACACTAAACAATAAGATATCTATGATTCATGCGGTTGTCAAAGCTTTGTGACACGACAAAACTTGAAAAAAAATTGAAGCCTATGCTGATGTCCGACGTTACAGATACGAAAGTCAAATAAAATGCATTTTATACCGATGTCTATGGCTGTGAGTCCTTTAAGCCACGAAAATTTAAAATGAGATAGAATTTTTGTAATTTTCCGTGATTCTAAGATCTTCCAGATACGGAAAAATCGATAAAAAGGAACTTCATTTTTAT
The DNA here is from genome assembly GCF_020080835.1 of Cotesia glomerata. Lineage (NCBI taxonomy): Eukaryota > Metazoa > Arthropoda > Insecta > Hymenoptera > Braconidae > Cotesia > Cotesia glomerata. Next base: position 15,234,466 of record NC_058159.1, on the reverse strand, counting down.
TTCCGCTTCTCTAAAACCTAAGAGCCACGGAAAATTAGAATGAAAAAAATTTTTATTATTTTCCGTGATTCTAAGATCTCCCAGACACGGAAAAATCGATAAGAAGGAACTCCATTTCTATTTCCGTTTCTCTAAAATCTTAAAGCCACGGAAAATTGAAATGAAAAAAATTTTTATTATTTTCCGTGATCCTAAGATCTTCCAGACACGGAAAAATAGATCAAATCATATTAATTTGATTTTTTTTACTTGAATACATAAAAAACACGGAAATTTCAACTGAACAACACGAAATCTACGTTTGATCCGACTGATGTTAAAGCTTTGAGACAAGAAAATAATTAAAAAGAATTGAATCATATATTGATGTTCGACCTTACGGATACAAAAGACCAGTTAAAAGCATTTTACATTGATATCCGTGGCTGTGAACCCTTTAAGCCACGAAAATTTAAAATAAGATAGAATTTTTGTAATTTTTCGTGATTCTAAGATCTTCCAGACACGGAAAAATCGATAAGAAGAAACTCCATTTTTATTTCCGTTTCTCTAAAACCTAAGAGCCACGGAAAATTAAAATGAAAAAAATTTTTATAATTTTCCGTGATTCTAAGTTCTTCAAGATACGGAAAAATAGATCAAATTACATTAATTTGACTTTTTTAACTTGAATACATCAAAAACACAGAAATTTATACTAAACAATAAGATATCTATGATTCATGCGGTTGTCAAAGCTTTGTGACACGACAAAACTTGAAAAAAAATTGAAGCCTATGCTGGTGTTCGACGTTACAGATACGATAGTCAAACAAAATGCATTTTACATTGATATCCGTGGCTGTGAACCCTTTAAGCCACGAAAATTTAAGATGAGATAGAATTTTTGTAATTTTCCGTGATTCCAAGATCTTCCAGACATGGAAAAATTGATCAAATTATAGAAATTTCAGTTTTTTTACTTGAATACATACGATACACGGAAATTTCAACTAATCAATGAGATATTTATGATTTATGCGGTCGTCAAAGTCCTGAGGCACGAAAAATCTTAAAGAAAAATTGAATCCTATGCTGATTTCCGACCTTACAGATACGATAGATCATTAAAATGCATTTTAATTGCAACTCCTTTGCTAACGTCCGTTGCTATAATTTCTTGAATCCACGGAAAATTCATATTATACTGATATTTATGATTTCAGGAGCCACGAGACAAAGAATTTAAATAAAAAGTATTTTCAATCGATAACCGGGGCCGTAAGACCTTAGAAACATGGAAAATTGACAGAAAAATTCTTATAGTTATGTCCGTGACTTTAAGACTAAAACACACACGGAAAATTGAAAAAAAAAAATTTTTTTCTCGTACCAATGCCCTGTTCTGTAAGACCTAGGGATCTAAGGACACGGAATATTAAACAAGGACAGAAAATATTGAATAAACATTTTTTCTACCCTCCGACCGGAAAGTGGCAATTTGTTTATTTTCCTCGGCTTTGTCTCAGCTGAAAATTATATGTGATCTGAGGCTTTTTGTAATCCACCGGCCTAGTTATGTTATACATACTATTTATAGCAATTTTTGTGGTTATAAATCTTCGGGAAGCGGAAAAATGAATAAATTTTTTTTATTCCGATTTCCGTGGTTCTAACATCTAATCGATACAGAACATTTAAAGTTTACGGGTTGTTTAAATATTTTTATAGTTCTAGGGCCTAGGAGACTTGGAAAATCTGGAAATAAAATAATTATCACAAAATCGGTATATTTAGAATTTCTATATTGTTCTTATTAAATATAAAATTTATTAAAAATTTAACACGGACTTGTTCACTATTATTTACAGTTTTATTCTATATGTTCGACTCTGAAGACTATTTTTTCATCTGTAGCAAAACATCTACGCCGATAAAATTTTAAATCTTCCAACATGTCATTATCATTACTATTTTTTCTTATCTGTATATATCCAAGATTATCATACAGAACAATTCCTTCATCTTGTTCTTTTATATTTTTTATCAACTGTACAATCTTCTCGTCTTCTTTTTGTTTTAAACTTTCAATTTCTGGCATCTGATCGATAATTTTCAATAATTCTTGAAATCGTTCATCGCCATTTATATCTTCAGATATACCTTCAATTTTTTGCCAAAAATCTTCGACTGCTGCATTTCTAGTAACCGTTTCTTGCTTCTGTTCTCTACCTTCATACTTACCAGCAATAATTTTATTGAAATGAGCCCGTGACTCCATAGCCACCGATTTGATCACCCCTAACAAAAAAAATATTGGTTGTCTGTGAAATCGGTTTAGAGACGATAGTTTTACGCCATTATTTTGTATTGAAAAATCAATAAATTTTGAATATTTAAAAATTAAATTAACAAAAATAAGGACTTATTGATACATTGTTTATCAAAATTGATACAATTATTTGATAATTGATATAATTATTATAATTTATAATTAATATTAATTATTTCATTAGTTTATCATTTTATATTATTATTTTATTATTAATTATTTTATTAATTTATCGTTTGTAATTATTATTAATTTATAATTTATATTATTTATTAATAAGTATCAATATTATTGATAATAATAATTTGATATTATTGATATGCTTTGACATAAATATTTTTAGAAATGGTTAAACATTTTAATTTTTAATTTTCAAATATTAATTACAGTTTTTGAAACATTAATTCAAATAATGTATTTCAATATAATCACGAACAATTAGTTATAGAATAATATTCGAACTGCAAAATCAGTCGTCACGCAAGACGAGAGATGAGTGTGTCCCAAGCTAACGCTTAGGACGATCGTGCCTCTCTATCGCTTGTTCCGCGCTCTCGCTTGCACGCTCAGGCTCAGGCGGAACGTGACACTTTTTCGTGTGTGCAGCCGGTATTTATCGATTTATAAGACCTTACTACGTCAAAAAATTAGCCCAATCAATATTCATATCAACAATGTTTATCTGCCAGTTACGGGTTATTTTCAATAATTGATTGAGTTTGCTATTTAAAAAGAGTCAAGGAGTTTAATTCTGGTAGGAAATACCTAATTCTTAAATTTATATAATAATAGATTGCTTCGTTTGAGATGAATTTTTTTTAATCGATTAATAAAGTATTTTTGTAGGTATAAAAAAAAATATCCCCAAAAATAGCTTCCTTATAAAAATTTTAAGTATTCGCTTCAGGGATTTGTAATTTTCTTATTTATTCAACCCGTGAGCTTTTATTTTTTTATTTTCATAGCTTCATGACATTTTAAGTTTGTTGATTCATCATAAACAAAAATTGTCAGGGAATCATTACTCTTTAAAAATATTCATAGCTGGTTTATGAACTATGCCTCGTTTTGGCGGAAACAATTTATTAAGTTACTTGTGTGTAACGTAAGTCAAACCTGAACATTCGTCTGAAAAGAAAAAGCATGATCGTGCTTAGACAAACATGAGGCAGATTGATCATGCATGGTCATTTTGGGGAATGTTTATGCATTAGATTAACGCCTGATCGTACATGATTATTTTTAAAGAGATTACCTTTAAATTAGTCATGTTTTAAGAGATTTCATTTCCATTATAATTTCATGAAGAACTAAAAATTCTTAAGTACTCTTAAGAGTAAATTGTGAATTTTTCACTGTCGAAACGATACATAAGTCATAAATCAGCCGAAACTTTTTCGAACGAGTAAGGGTTCCTTGATAATTTTTGTTTATGGTCAATCAAATAACGGAAAATATTGTAAGGCTATCGATAATTAAAGAAAAATTAAAAGCTTACGAGTGGATAAATACGAAAGTATCAAATCAATTCAGCAAGTAGTTTGAATTGAAATTAAGAGTCAATTTCTGGTGATCATTTCTTCTTAAGCACCTCCAACTATATTTCATAAACGGAGTAAGAATAAAAAAAATTTGGAAAATTCGAGAGTGCACAACTCATAATGCTCATTTTATTATGAAATAATAAGAAAATAACAAATTTTTCGATCGTAAAGCACTCTCTAATGCTTTGCATCATGAGTCGTGCAAAAAGTGAATGTGAAAAAAATATCAAACAGCTAAAATATAATCATAATGCGCACGCGCTTGTTGTGGGATAAGTGTACTCAATTTATGTAGATATATATAGTCTTTTGGCTTTTTTTTTATTTTTTTAAGGGGTTACATGGGTTTCTTCCAGGAAAAAATGGCCTATTTTCAACAATTTTTTTAATATTAAAAATATGATATTTCATTCAGACTTTTTACTGTCTTAAAGATACATGTTTAATAAAGGATTACTAATATTAAAAAAAAAAACAAATTTTTTTTTGTGTTTGGTCGGACTCTGTCGTTGTTACGTCATTTCTGGCGAACCCTCGGATATAACATGCGTCCGCGTTGACAGCAGAACTCCTAGCAGGATAATTTGAAGTAAAAATAAAATATTGGCTTTCGTTAACACTTCAAACTAGAACTTGGACGAAAGAAAAAAAAATAAAAATTGGATTTTCGGCAGAGAGGATTTTAGAAAAAAAAAAAATAATATGGTTACAATTTGGCGACTATATTTTTTATATAGTTGTAATTAAAAAAAAAATTAGGAAAACGGTTGACCCCAAAGGTCATCCCTGCAATTTCCCGCTACTCCCATATTTGAGCGTTCAAAATTACACTAATTACGTTTTTGAGCTTTTTGAGCTCAAAAATATTAATTTTGTGTCATTTTAAGCTTTCCGAGCTCGAAAATCTGATAGGAGTTTAATAAAACACTATTTTTGAAAGTTTCAAATCGCAATAACTTTTAAATAAATGAACCGATTTCCACGCAGTTGGCTTCATTCGAAGTAGTTTTACAGGCCTTATTGAAAATTTTTTAGAATGAATTGATCAAATGAGGAATTTCGAAGTGATTCCAAGAAAAAACTTTCTTCGTTTTTCTTTCGACAACGATAACTCACGAACGAATCAACCGATTTTGACCAAGCTGGCGGTGATCGACGTGTTTTTTTAATGTTAAAAACTGATTAGTTTTTTAAATCGATCGGTAGAGCCGTTTAAAAGTTATTTGAAAAAAACCACATTTCAAAAAAATTTTTTTTGTAGTTTTTTTGAGATTTTTCAAAATCTACCGGTTCGAATCGGTCCAAAGTTTTTCAAAATCTAAGTTTGGTCAAGCTCTTTCGAATGGCACCATCCGCAAAGATATCGGTCAAGCCGTTCAAAAGTTATAAGCGGGTCACACACACACACACACACACACACACACACACACACACACACACACACACACACACACACACACACACACACACACACACACACACACACATACTGATATCATCGCGAAAACATTCAGGGAAACTTCTTAGCATCTCAAAATGTCGAGATCTGATGAGAACTCGATTTTCGAAAAACGGGGTAAAATCAATAACTTGCCGAATTTTTAAAATTTTCAATTTTCTTAGCGGGAAGTTAAAAATCCTTCGTCCCAGACCTTGTAAATTATATTTTGAAAACCTGTCTCAGATTTCATCAAGATGGGTTGAGTAGTTCTCGAGAAATCTTAATAACAGTCCCCTGGCGGATTCGTAATCACGATCAAATGATCGTGAAACGACGGTAAAAGCACCGTCAATTCACAGTGTCGACAAATCATTGTCGAATGACCGTCACTTGACTGTCGAACGACCGTCGTTTGACAGTGAACGATGAGTATGGTTTTGAACAATTTTCACTGTTACTTTATGATTTTTATTCTGTATAATTGTCATATTTCATCCGTCGAAAAACAAAATTTTTACTCAGTTTTCCTGATTTTTTATCCATTTAACAATCGTAGGTAATCGATCAATTGTCTGTCGTTTGACAGTCGTTTGACAGTCAATTGAAAATATATGTCTTGTCGAAAAACCGTAACTCGGTTGTAAATGTACAGTGGTTTGTTAGTGAAACGACCGTGAAATGAGCGTATAATGTAGATAAGTCAGGAATTTTGTACTAGTTGAAAATGAGTAAGTATTGATGAAAATTAATTTAGTATATTTAATAATTTTAAGAATTTTTAAAAGAATTTTAAAGTGACTGCTAACTTTAATTTCATTAAGTATTGACTACATTTAATTTTTTTTATTTAATTAAAAATTCTCAAAGTGTATAAAAAGATAGACAAATGAGAAATTTCCAGTAAATATTCGGTATGAATAATTAAAAAAAATCTGAAATTGTAATTTCGTTTATTCCTAGGTAAAATCATCCCTGATAAAAAATAAATTTGTAAGGATTCGAAATGGCTCAATGCGATTGAAAACAATTCAATTTGATAAATACATAGATATACATTTTGCTAGATTCAATCGTTTTAAATCTTTTTTTCTCAATAAAGGATAAAGAAATTAATCAAATGACATACCATTAACGGAGATCCATGATTTAAATTGATTTTTTTGATAGTAATTGAAATTTTAAGGTTAACCGAAATTACGGCAAACCATTTGTAATTAAGGAAAATTATTATGAGATATTTTATTATCAAAAATTAAATTATTAGTAAATTATTTTCAAGAATTTTTTTTTATAGGATTAATGATTTTATCGTAATTTTAAAATAAAAAATTTCGTAAATATCAAAACAGTAGGCAAACATATTTATTATTGGTAAAAAATTACAAGTTTTTTTACAATCGAAATGACAAGTAAATTAAATTTTATAAAGAAAATTATACTCTCCAGTAAAAATAGTTGTTTACATTATTTTTTTAATCTGTCTCCCATGAGTTGGCTAGTTTTATACCATAAGTAACTTTCTCAGTTTCAATCTTTATCGCCGGTCTTATCATTCGCGTTTCTTCAATGAAGTTCAAGGTTTTCTGTGGCTTAATTATATGAATATGGCCTGTATTGAATCCATAATTAATACGTTTGAAGTTGTTAACTATGATACCAGTAATAAGTTTGTTATCACTATGAAATTGGACAATAGCTTTGATTACGCTGAATATACCGTCAGTATCGTTATAGATGAACGAATCAGAAAATTTTGTTATTTTATTTTCATCCAATAATGAGAATTTAACTCCATTCAACTGCATACTTTCGTATGATAAAACCCGTTCTGGAGTGTATCCAGCGTCGATTAAAGCTTGGTTTTCCTCTGCTGACAAAGAACGAGCTTTATTTTCTTTCTGCACCACGAACTTGTTGCGTAACTCCACTGTACTGGTTTCATCAATAACTTTTAACTTTTTCATTATAAAATTTCTTGTTTCGTTCGAAATCGATGAATCAAATGCAGTGTAGTTAATAAATCTTTGCATCAAAAAGCGTGTTGAAATTTGATCTTCTTGGCCAACAGGGCTAGTAACAAAATATGCAATTTTCATATTCCATGATTCAAAATTAAAAGCGTTATGCACCCACATAGGACCCCAATTTCGGATACACTCAACTACATGTGATAATGAATGTATGTTTGATGTCATTTTGACTTCGCCAAAGTATTCTTCAAATAGCTTAGCATATTCTTTCAACAAACTGTCTGCTCGATTAAGTTCAGCTAAAGTTAAAGAATCACTATTTAGATAATGAATAGCCTCAGACAGTAGACTTAGATGGTTTACATATTTAATGTCTAAAACTGATGAAAGACAAATAGGAGCGTAATCTAGCCAGTTGCGCCATTCTGATGCTTTCCATTGAGCATACGATTGGATTTTTCTGGGTTTTCTTGAACGACGAGATGGAGGCCTTATAGACAGTAAAGTTTCATTAATAACATTTAGGGTTTCTTGTTTTCCAATGTAATAAGGTGCACCTGTTGATTTTATTAAAATCGTGGTATGAAGTTGTATTGCGCCTAAGAAAACAGAATGCATCGTTTCCACTATGACTCCTTTCGTTATGCTAAATAGCGGTAAAGCAGTTAAAGATGAATATCCTTTCACTCCATTCCTTATTTCACGAGTCTTAGTGACATACTCCATGTCTGCCTTCAGTTCCTTGTCCGTTCGTAACTTTAGGTAAGATTGTTTATAGGGATAAACTAATCGTCTGCCATTACGTTTCCCTTTTGCGTAACAGTGTACGCAACTGAAATAGCCGTTATATTGCTTCATGCGAAGAACTGCTGCGCGGGCTGGAGCATCTGAAGTACTAGCTACAACGACAAATCTTGAGGTAACTTCAGTCGTCGGCGTTGGATTCCAAGTTATTCCTTTTGTGAAAAGTTGTTTCATCTGCAACGTAAATGGTCGAAGTAAATTATTCATTTTCGGGTGCTTATCACCGACATAAATAGCTGCTAGCAGAACATATTTTTTCCGCATATGAGGCGGCAGTTCATTTATTTGAACATACACAGGCCAAGCACTCGTTTTTGTTGACTTCGAAATTTGGCAACCATCCGTATTGAATGTCATTGAAAAATTCGACCATTTTTCTAGAAATTTACCCGGTAAACACAATCGCTGGTATTCCAGGCCGTCATAAATATCTTCGAAAGCCTCATTATTTCTTTTTTCCCGTCGAAAACGGTACTTCAAAGCCTGTGCAATGTTAGGTATTTTCAACAACTGCCTTATTTGACTGATTAAACTGAGATTGATAAAATATCCAAGATTTTTTTCGGACTCCTTCGGGCCGCATGCCTTACAGGGACACATCAATGTTAGTTTATTTTTTTTATTTTTAGGACCTAAATAACCGTCACATAGCTTACAATAATAATGTTGCGTGATCATAGACTTATTTCTGCATAATATCTCCCATAATGCAGCTTTAGTAGTTGGCAAATGACTTGCTGTATGGGACGCTTTTATCCACCTGAATATATCTAACATTGCTTCATATGACATGTGATGTTTAAGTGCTGTTGCAACAATAGATAAAAAATGATCATTCATAGATATATTTTTGTTTGATAACAACGGTATCTTGAAACATTGAACTTTACTGACAGAAAAAAAAGGATTATCATTATCATCATCATCATCATCTTCATCTTCATCATCATCATTATCATCATCATCATCATCATTATTATCATGAACTTCTTCTTCTTCTTCTTCTTCTTCTTCTTCTTCTTCATCTTCTTCTTCTTCTTCTTCTTCTTCTTCTTCTTCTTCTTCTTCATCACTATAATCATCATCATCTTCTTGTTCTTCTTCACTATAATTATCGTCGTCGTCGTCATCGTCATCAACTTCAATATCATTGTTATCATCATTATGACAATTATGATCATTATCAATAACACCACCACATTCATCTTCGACTATAACCATTTCTTCAATAGCTCCATCATTACAAACTTTTTCACTCAATTCGTTCGATGCGTCGACGACAGAATCAACATCAATTGTTCTGTAATAGTTGTCATTGTCACAATCAAAATCCGTTGGAAAATCAAAAACACCATCTTCTTGACCACATAAAGTTTGGTTATGATCATAATCTTGAGTTCCAGACGTTGAAGGCTGAAAATCAATATTTTAATATCAATAAAAGATGAACGTCAATAGTCTTTAATAAAATTGCACATCATTGTAAAAAATATATTAAATGCATAGACACTTACCATTTCTTCCAAAAAGTTTGGCGGAATAGGACGAATCTTCCCGGAAGATGAAACCAAAGTTTTTAATTTTTTTTTATTTCTTTTCATGATAGCAGCACGAGACATGCTTGGTTCTCTTTTGGTAGACATTATAAGATAACTGGAAAATAGAAAAATGATATAAAATAACATTGAATACAACTAAACGAACTCGAAAAATTAATTTTTTATGACATTTAATCAAATTTCTTATGTATTATTTATCGATACTAAAAAAAAACAACAAATTTATCCAACAATATTAAGTTTTACATCAAATTTATATAAAAATTAAGTTAATAAGGCATCTATAAATTTTTATAATTTTTTTTGTTAAAAAAATTGATAAAAAAAATTTCAACGTTGTAAAAGCTTTAAGTGCAATTAAAAAAAAAAAAAATTATTTTTTATTTCAATTTAATAAGTAGAAAAAAAAATAGAAACGTTAGATAACTTTAGTATTATAAAAGTGATTGTGAATACTATTATAACTTTTTTTTTATTGTTGTTGTTATTTTTTTTACTTATGATAAAGTAATAATACTCTTTTGAGCAACAAAAAAAAAAAACGAGTGAAATTTTTGACACAAAATTTAAAACTATTAACTTTTTGACCATAATGTTAAAAAAATTTTTTTTGTGTACTTACTGGAAATGAGAATTATAAAAAAATTAAATAAAATGTTTTGATGTTGTTGATCACTGTACTTAGCTTAATATTTATGTTACTAACGGCAACAGTAACCTACAATTTTTTTGAATTACTAAACAATTTTAGATATGTATTTTTTAGTTTAAAAAATTCTTACTTTATTCTTTGTTGCGAAAATTTCAAAGTTTTTTTCAACTTAACGGATTTTTATATAAATTTCAAACTCACTATATTCTACAAGTAGTTTGAAAATTTAAGTAACTTTTATGCCAGATAGCGATAATTAATCTTACAAAAATACTGAATACTTGCATACATAGCATATAGTGTATAATAGCAGATGAAAAAAATATATCACTGTAAATGTGTATTACATCCTGTTACAATACAGGTGTCGTTGTCGATGCTTTACGCGGTAATTCGCAGTAATTTAACTTATTAAAATTAACAAGAAAAAAAATAAATATTTCAATTTATTATTAAAGCCTCAAAAACCGTTGTTACCCATTTATAAAGAAATTATGTTTTCTCGAAACAAATAATTAATAATGCCAACTATGTCAAGACTTCTCGGAACTGCAACAATACTATATTTCTCTAAGTTAGACTCAGCTAAGCTACTACAACCACTAGACAGTACTGCGCATGCGCTAGCTGTGGCAGTGGTCCAGCTGAGTCCATCTTGTAAATTTGCGTGAACATCATCGACATATTACGTATGTGTAAATTTCATAAAAAAAATAAAATTTGTCTAGTGAAAAATACAAAAAATAAAATTCAATTAATATTTTCTTAAGATTTTTTGTATGTTAGAAATTCAAATACATTGCTTCGTAATTTTATTTATACGATGAGTGTCTTAAAGAAATATGTACTAGTAAAGTACATTGACAAAAATATGTACAAAATAGCCCATCGCAGTATGATATATAAGAAAGATAAACGTAGTTGGAAGAACTTAGATTGCATTAGTGATTTAGAAGGTGACATATTTTTAAAAAAAGATGATGAATTTATTGAGGTTATTGCCCGAGATGAAGATGGTAATGGACTCTTTTTATGTGAAAAGTTAAGATTAATGACAACATTGGTATATTATTATTATTATTATTATTATTATTATTTTTCAGATGATTACGAACAATTACGTGCCAGAAATGATCATTTAACTGGGAAACGGATTCCAATTCTGAAAAGGCAAAGTTTAAAAACACCACCAAATGCTGGCCCAAAAAAAATTGCAAAAAATAAAACTAGCAACAAGGTATGATTTAGTAATAAAAGTATTCAGGGACTAATAGTTCGTTCAGTTACAGAATACTTTAAAGTAATAAATCTATCCAACTGTTTCAAATAAAGTTGATGATCATTATTTGAAAATATGTAAATGATTGATAATTTGTTTTTTTTTTCTTATTACAACAAATTATAAAAAAAAATTTTTTTTTCTTTAAATTATGGTACAATTTAATTTTCGCTTTGAAAATTTACAATTAATAAAATTCTCAATTACATTTTTAATCTTGTGATTTATGATTAAAAAAATTTATAAAAATTGCTGAATGTTTTCTAACAAAATAATCATTAAATAAATTTCAGATAATTGCAAAGGAGCGAAACAAAGCATTATTAGATGCTGAAAATCAAGGAGATCAGTTCTTTCAACAAATGGAAAATGATGATCTAATTGATGGGGATGGTGATGTCACTGATGGAGCTGATGGTGGTGGTGGATCTGATGGTGGTGGTGGATCTGATGGTGGTGGTGGATCTGATGGTGGTGGTGGATCTGATGGTGGTGGTGGATCTGATGGTGGTGGTGGATCTGATGGTGGTGGTGGATCTGATGAAGATGATGTTCAAAATAATTTATCGGATACTGGCGGTAATAACGGTTTACCAGCAACTTCTCCAGGCAGGCGTCATCATTCTCCTTTATCGCGAGGTGGTAATGCTTTGCAATCAAGTAAAGTTTTACGGTCGCTTCAGAATCTGAACAAAGTTACTGCAGAAAATAGCAGAAAAATTGAGCAGTTGAGGAAAGGAGCTATTACTAAACAAACTCTAGATGAAGCTTTTAACAGATATGCCGACAGAATGAACAATGCAAATAAAGAAAACAAGTTTGGAGCTGAAGAACCTGAATTCACAGCAGACCATAAAGTATAAATACTTTTTTTCAATCTAAAATTTATTATTTATTTCGTCTATTTAATGTTCTTTGTTGCAACAATTTACTACGAGTTCAATGTTCAATAAATTATCACTATTATTAATCTATGTAATCATGATAAATTTTATTAATTTCGTTTTATTAATTTTATTAATTTCGTTTTAGGTGAAAATTTTAAACGATTTCAATATGGATTATGACTTATTTTACTTGGCAATAACTGCTCAGAAAAATTCAATTAGAGCAAAAAAAGTTATGAGACAATTATGGCCAAAAGAAGAGCGTAATCAGTTACTGGTGAAATTTGATGAACACCGACCGCATATGCGAGTTGTGACGAAAGCAGAGTATATGAAATTACTTGGTAAATATTTAATATAAATAAAAATATAGGTAAAAATATAAGTAAGTACTAATAATAATAGTAATGATAAATTATAATTATAATAAAATTATAAGTAATGGTTATTATTTTCATCGTGGTTGTTATTAGTAATAATTTTTTTTCTTATAAATCAGTCGTTACTATTTATAGAAAAAAATTTATTGTTTGTTAGTTTAATTTTTAAGGTCAACAATAAATCTATAATTATTAAATTTATATCAAATTATAATTTGATATATCAAATAATAATTATTATTGTATTTATAATAACTATTATTATTATTGTTGTTGCCATTACTGGCAGAATTATTGTAAAAAACGGTGATGAAATGGGCGTTTGGAAACGGTATTCTAAACGCACTCATGGCATGCTTCTCGTTTCTTCAGATATCCTAAAGAAATTAGACGAAATTCAACACATATAAGTTTTTTTTCGCGAAATGAGTTCCCACAATATAATATTAAAAGATGGGTATCAGATTGGTTACGATCAACAAAGATGAAGCGAGAAGAGTTCATCCGAATCCCGAAGTCTGACCCAGGGCAAAATTCTTAAACGAATTCTAGCGGACGATGTCAGAAAAATTGATCTCAATTAGCACAAAATTTAATTCTTTAGCATTATAAGCTTTAATTATGATGCTTAACAATGTTAAATGTTAATGATGTTTATTATTTAATTAACTATTGTGACGCCATCATTTAAAATATTGTGATAGTTATAGGCCAGGATTTTTGTCTCAACGAGACAATAAATTGTTAAAATGTTTTAGATGACGACAAAGAAATAG